>NW_027104962.1:38342-99125 GCF_000696795.3 Halyomorpha halys | reverse complement strand
TATACCAATTTGATTTTTTTTTTAAATAGGTTAATCCTCAATGCTCCTTACTTTATCACAAATAAAATCATACATAAAGACCTTAATGTTCCCTATGTAACCGATCTAGCCCGAACCAGATATCACTCCTTCCATTATAAACTCCCTAACTACTCAAACCCCCTAGTTTCTAACCTTGCATCCCATTCCTGACAATCCTCCGAGGCACCTGAAGAGAAGATGGCCACGAGACCAGCTAATGTAAAATGTCATTAGAGTGCTACCAGTGGGTAGTTGCTCTACACGCCTATAACACTCCATTTTAACTAAGACCATATTTACTAAATGTATAATGTAATATACTATTTCAATAAAGTTATTAAAAAAAAATGAGAATATTTTAACTTCACAGTATAATTTTAGTGATTACCCTAAGAAAATACAAGTATTCAAACCTCATAGAAGGCATGAATCATTTTTTCTTTTTTTTTTTCAGGAAATATGAAAACTAAAGTCAAGAGCTGGTATGAGCTAATGGGAAATGATCCTAATGGAGGAAATGGAAATGCCCTGTACTGATCGCAATGGCCTCTTTGATCTGCTAACAGCTAGAAAACACTTTCCCGTAAATAGGTTCTGTCATAGGAGGCAGGCAAAACTACGACATGTAATATCCAACGCGATAACCATAATTACCCACACCTCCCTTCCTAATGAGCATATCGTATAAATACGGATATATTTTTTATCAATATACCTCCCATGAACATTTAAAAAATAGATTTTTTTGTTATTTATATTAAAAAAACAGAGGAAAATTAAATCATAAAATCACTCTTATTTATTTTACTAGGTTAAAAACATAATTTAAGAGAGATTTTTAAAAAATTGTTTTCAGTTATTTATTTATTTTTATTCTTATTTTAGTATGAATGTGATCATTCATCACTATTACCTATTGCCCACAACTGTGTGGCAGATTGTTATATCTATCAATAGATAAAAAGTATTAAAAAGAAAAAAAAACATAATTTCAGAAATTAAGAAATATAGATGTATAATATGCCGTTGGAAAGCCAATGAAATTGGAAAGCAAATACAATTTATAAAGGCATAGACAATGAAGAGTGGCGTACTAATAAGCTTAATTTATAAATAAATATTTTCCTGTTCCCATTGTCGCGATGATGATTTTGTATTTCATTTCCCTATATGTAAAATATATAAAAAAAAGAGGATAATTGTTGCCATGAATAATAAAAAAATTGCAATTTTAAAATTGACAAATTTAGCGCACTTGCTCAGCCTCCACTGATTCACTACCAGTGATGCGGCGAGAGGGATGCACTGGGATCTTTTGAGCTCTGCTCTACCCCTCACACGTGGGGGATAGAGTGGGCTCAGGGATCCTCAGGTCGATTGTGTAAGTATTGTATATTAGAGTGTAAATGTGACTAAAGACTATATTATTTTATCATTATGTTATTTTATTTATTTATTCTTCATGCACATAGTTTAATTATGTCCATTTTGTTTATTCTTCTGTTTGTATATATTTTAAGAGTTTTTTTTTTCTATTCGTTTATTTATTTTATTTTATTTTAGTATGCATGAGATCATTCATCACTATTACCTATTGCCCACAAATGTTTGGCAGATTGTAATATCTATTAATAAATAAAAAAGTATTTAAAAAAAAAAAAAAAACTGACAAAGGTAATTTGAACTCAAAGTAGGAATTTGAATAAAATGTTGACGCATCACAGATTTTTTTTATTACATTCAGTCATTAAAATCTTGCAGTATTAGTACAATTTTAATAATTTTATTTTTATTTATGTTCAGTATTAAACTCAATTAAGTTTAACCATATTCATTCTTGGGTGGCGTTAAGTCATTAAAATCTGTCAATATTAAGATCATAATAATAATAATAATAATAATATGATTATTATTATTTATGTCTGTATTAAATTCAATATTGCCATAAGTTTGTCCATACTAATACTAGGATTTCGCTAAGACATTAAAATCTATCAGTATTAGGGTTATTAATAATAATATTATTGTTATTTGTGTTAAAAATAAAATCAATAATACCGTAAGTTTATCCAAAGTAATGCCAGGTATAAACTTACAAAATTAGTAAATAAAGTATTTTAATTTTATCTCACCGTGCAATTGTAATATCACCTGAACTGCAGAATCGCACCAGTGACGTAGATGTCATCTTCATATGCTACTGGCGGTTCAAACATATGAAGGTTCAATGGCGATACCACCGATCTTAGTTTACATACATTGGTCTCTTCCATCAACATTCTTCATAGATAAATCTATGATAATCATCCCAAGTACGTTTTGGTATAACTTTAGGTGCTTACATGCCACTATACCGCGGATTACGCAATCATTTATTGATTCGTTCGTATGATATCATACTGGTAATATTAAACGATCATGTATATTGTAAGGAAGCATTGTATTCGATTTTAATTACCTAATTTGTTTTTATAAGACTATGTATTTTTATAAGAAAAAAATAGATTAAAACTAATTTATTAACAAATAAAGAAATTAATTTGAATCTTATATTACCAGTGAATATTCTTAAATCAGCAATTACCTAAAACAGATAAAGATAAGAAATATTAATCGTAATATTATTTTAATTGGCATATACAATAATTAAATCATGAATGGTTTGGTATAAATTTGAACTGGAAAACAAATATCCAATATTTCACAATATCGCATATATCCAGACATCCGAGTGGGAAAAGCTTAGAAACAATCCCAACTATTCGATGTATGGTTTTCGATAACTCTTCTGGATTATTTTTTTTTTTTAGAAAAAAAGAAATTAAAAAAAATTGTTTTTATTGACTACACAAATATACGTTACTAAAGTAAGCCTATGTAATAGCAGTCGCTTCGACAACAGCAATTTACTAACCGAATAGTAATTTAATACTTTCACTTATCTATATACGAAATATATAGTAAGGTATAGTATTGGTATTGTAATTTTTTATTCCACTTTTCGGCAATAATAAACGACTTGAGATCCCCTGAGTCTTAATAACCAAGTCTCGCAAAATGGTCTGTTTTTCACATTTTTTTCAATTTTCTCAAAAACGGTTCCAACGATTTTCATTTAACTCGGCATATTAATGATAAATTAAATGATTTTTGTATGCATATCAGATACGTCTAATCCTCACTGAAATATATTGGACATAAATGCCGAATTTCCAAATGGCTACCTTTAAAGTATTACAATCCATTGGAAAGTCAAAGATTTCAGAAAAAATAATATAATAATAGCGTTTTCTTGTCACCATAGTTATTTAATTTTAATTTCCTTTGTCTTTTAGATAAGTTATGTTATTTTATTTTTATTATGTGATTAATTTTATTATATTATACTTATATACTGATATAGATTCATATTTTTATTTATGCAAATTTAGATAATATTATCTTCTTTTTTTTCACGAACTGCTCAGCAAAGACCACGCGTAAATCATTTTCAATTCATTGTCATACCTTCCGCTTTCCTTCTACTCCAATACCATTTCATCCTCCTGGATTGTTCCTCCAGCTCTTCCTCAATCCATATTCTCCCTCATCTCTCCTTCTTTCCCACAAAAACCCCAACCTGCTTTAGTTTATTCCCAAAATGCTCTCTATCCATGCAGTCTTCATCCGTTATTTTTAGTATACCCAGTTCCTCTTTCACTTGTTTTACACAACCTCCTATACATTCAGAGCTGCAGACTTTTCTGATATAGTCTCTCATTTTTCATTCTGACTATGGGCCTGTAAATAAAATCTCAGTCTTCTGGTTCCGATGACTGTTTCCAGGTCTTCCAAATTCCAATATATTCCCTTATTAAATTTTCCCCTATGCTCCTCTTGCGTTAGTTTGAGTCCGTGAATCCTCTTCAGAATTTTCCTCACAATCTCTAGGACCCTCTCCAGGCTCGGACGCTGATTTTTTCGAGAAATTTCTGGTAGCTAAGTTCAGTCTTTCCAGTTTGGCTATTCTTTCTTCTATAGATGCCCAATCCGAACCGTTCCAACAGATTATTTCTCCTTGGTATTTAAATTTTTTTGTTACTTTCACCTGCTCATAATCTGTGTTCAGCATCTTCATGCTAAAACCGGCACCCTTTTTATTATCTTTTATTTGTATATTTCTTTATCATTATTATTTTTAGTTTAATTATTTTTTCTATTTTATTCAGTGACTGATTTTGTTATTATTTACATTTTTTTTTTCTTTTCCTTGTTATCTTTTCTTATCTTTTACTTCTGTATACATCGTATGAATAAATAATTGGACACTAATACTTAATACCATTAAATCATTCATTTATAAATTAAATACAAACTATTTTATTTGAAAATTATGTCATACTCCTATTAGGACGTATCTATACCTATATTATTTAATTTACCTCACAACCTGGATTAGCACATCATCATTTTATTTCAAACTATATTTTGGTCTATTGTCTTATTTATTTTATTGAAAAGAATCCTATAAAATTTAACTATATTACTCACGACCTACTTTTTGTTAACTTTTTTGCATTATGTTGGTTTAAGCATCTCTTTTCAATTACATACTCTATTAATTCTATACTCATTTATATGTGTATATTATAAATTATATATTAGTAATAGACGTTAAAATAAATTAATATCATGCTTTTATATTACATAGAATATTTCAGGTATCCACATGGAATTTTAAAAAATATATATTTTGATTATATATAAATTTAAAAAAAAAATGTCAAAGTGTGGACTTTTCTCCTACTTTTTTTTGGATAAATTCAGAGTAGCTTTTCCCAGAGTCATTTATTCAGTTTGAGCTTCAAAATTTCTTCGTCGAAAGAGAGAAAAGCTTTTATCTTTATAGAACAATAAATAGTGTAAAGCAGAAAGGCTGGAATAATGTAACGTCAGGGGCGGCTGAGGATAGGATGAATGCCACCCCCTTTTATAATTGTATGTAAGATAAATTTCTTTCTTGATTACATGCTTTCCTTTCCGTGGAAAATTATTAAGAGAGAACTTGTCACGAGTTGTGAATGATTAAACTGAGTCATTGAGTCTGAAATTCAAGCACTTCTTTTTTTGTTACTAAGACAATCTGACTTTAAACAAATACATTTCCTTTAATTAAAATACAGAATATTTCGGGACCACGCTATTTTAAACAATTTTACGACTAAATATAAAAAGTTATCCTTAGTGCATAAATATCTAAAAATAAAGTCGTCACTCACATGGTTCTTATTAGTGGCCTTATTAAGAAGAAACTTTGTAATTTAACTGACTTCATAATGAATGAAGAAATATATTAAAATCCTACGTGATCTATTTTAATCTCAAGCGAAAATATTATTCCACAAATCTATCTGTAAAGAAAGTTTTTTTTTATGTACCGCATCACATCACCACACTTGAAGTTAATGAATGAAGGAGGAAAAATCTGGAAAGGGGGGAGAAAAAGCAGAGGTCTAGGAGGACCTTTTATTGGGAAGCCAAAGTCTATCTTGGACTGTAAAGCCACATAAGACAAATATTACTACAGCAACATTTTTGAATATCAAGTGTATCCAGTCCTTTCAACCAAAGGAATCCAGATTAAAGTAACTGGTTACTGATCATTCAGTGATCCATATCACGAAATCAACGAAACTCTACACCATGACCTTGACATCTCCAAGACCCTATCCCATCCAGATTTCCAACTTTCATAAGAAACTCGTTCACCATCCTAATCCGTTAGCACAATCCCTGTCGAGCCTCAACAATCTCTATAATCCTTCCCGAAGGTTAAAACAGCGTTGGCCTCAAGACTTTATGGGAATTGCTGTTGAAGATCTGGCAATGGCGCTTTCACTGTCAAGTGGCCTCAATACCAGTGATGCGGCCGTGAGAGAAGCGCTAGAAATTCTTGGTGCTCTGGTTTCCCTTCCACACTGGAGAGGTAATGCTTGGTTTGGAGTTCCCATGCAAAATGTAAATATTGTATATTGGTCCGAATTTTTTTTTCTATGTTATTATTTTATTTTAATTTAATTTTCTTTGTATTAAGTTTTATTTTATTTTACTTTTGATATAGATTCATATTTTTATTTATACAAAATAGCATATTACTATCTTTTATTTATATATTTCTCAGTTATTATTATTAATTTTTAAAAAATTTATTGAGTACTATTCTTATTATTTAAATTCTGTTTTTTTTCTTCCATTTCTGTATATATTTTATGAATGATTATTTGAATAATAATACTTTTTACCCTTTATTTGTGGCAGATTTTATTATTTTCTTTTATAAAATTAATTAATTTAAAAAATACTGTATAAAATTGAAAATATGTACAAAAAATAAATTCAAAGCAGCTCACTGTATAATTCAAAAAGGTACTTAACCTTAACATGCATCACATGTTTATTATAGAAGATACTTGCTGGGATTTCTTTGAGCACTGCTTTGCCTTTTACAAGAGGGTGGCAAAGCTTGGTTTTCAGTTTTCATGGCTGAATGTAAATATTGTTTATAGGTGAGAGTATGTATTAACTTTATTGTTACTTAATTCAATTTCCTAGTATATAAATTATTGTATTGTTATTTAATCAATTTTATTTTAATATATTCTTATTTATAGATAATATGATTGATTTTCATTTATTCTATTATTATTATTATCTCAAGTTATATATTTTAATTTTGTGAGTATTATTTTTATCATTAACATATTTTTACTTACAGATAGAGATAAAACGTCATATTAGTATTATATCCAATACATCTCCTAAACAACGCGTTTGCGGACATACTTTCACTTTGAAAACCATTTAATATGAATCTTAATGTTTACATTTAATTAATAAAGTAGTAAGAGCAAATAAATAGTTTTTAATTATTTCATAAAACGTAAATAATTCATAACAATGAAAATCTTTAGGTGTGAATATCTCCTAAACAAAGCGTTTGCGGACATACCTACAGAAGAAATATTTTATTGTTTTGAAGTCCTTAGTTCATATTTTCAGTTTGGCCACTTAACCCTGAAACATTCTATATATTGTAAGAATAGGTATTTGAGTACTAATACTTAATGACCTTTATTTGTCGCAGATTTTATTATTCTCTTCAATAAAATTAATTAATTTAAAAAAAAAGAAAAGAAAACTGTATAAAATTTAATATTTGTATAAAAATAATGTGTATATTATAGAGAATAATTGCTGAGATATTTTGGTGCACTGCTTTGCTTTCCAAAGCTTGGTGTGGAGTTTTCATAGCTGAATATAAATATATATGTTTATAGGTGAGAATATGTCTTTACTTTATTGTTACTTGATTTAATTTTCTAGTATATAAATTATTGTATTATCATTTAATCAATTTTATTATATTCTTATTTACAAATATAATGATTGATTTTCATTTATTCTATTATTATTATCTCAAGTTATATATTTTAATTTTGTAAGTATTATTTTTATCATTAACATATTTTTCTTTCTCTTTCCTTTTCTTGTATTTATGGTACAAATGAATATTGAGAACACTTAATTGTGGCAGATTGTATTATTACTTTCCAATAAAAACATTTTAAAAAACTCTAATTTCCGGAAAAAAACTGTTGATTTTAGAGTAGATCGTCCTGCCTAAATGAAAAGTATATTTAATTAAGTAACATTAATTTTAATTACTACTAAAGGTAATAGATGGCCAATTATACAAAATAAAAAAATAATCGTGCTTTAGACGAAGATATGTTTTATGAATTTATTAATTTTTTTTAGTGATTTGTATTAGTTTTTTTTTTATAAACTGTTATAGTTTTGCACTGCTTTCAACCAAAAATCACTCTTTGCATTTACAATATTGATTCTATAACAATTTAGAGTTTATTAAATACATTTTTGTAAGCTTTTCACTTTTTGCATAAGGAAAATAGTCAATATTTCGTAATGAAAAAATATATAAAAGTCTGTTATTTCGCAAAAACTGTCGAAATTGGAATAAGTTCCACTGTCAATTAAAAAGTTCATTTATCCATTTTTATTACTGCTAAGAATGAAGGATGGTTAATTACTAATGTGTGTTAGTTGTGAATAACAATATAAAATAGAAAACTGAATATTTTGTTAATTTATTTTAAAGTTCACTGCTAATTGTAGGGGATTGTAGGATATCAGTTAAATATTATTAGATTATCGTTTATTACCAATCACTGACTAATTGCTCACCCCATATCAGTGTATCAATTATATTTAGCATTCAAGCTAAAATAATGAAAATTGACTAAGCGTTAGCAATCAGTGTAAATCAGGACTATTCTGAATAATTACATTAGCTATAAATGGACTGAGTGGTTCAAAGCTTGGAGGTAATATATCACAAAGTTATAATATAACATTCTGATTTATTGCTTCTGTAACGGTCACCTCTGACCGGGGTTCGGGTAGTTCCGCTCTTCAGGTCACAGAGTTTAAACTTCAGTCAAGTCTTTGTACATTTATACACATTCTGATTGTTTCGAAGATGGTTATTTATAATTAAAGAGATGATTTCAGTCAGTAAGATCTACAAAACGTATTACGTATTATGGTTATATTCTCTGATCTGGAGAATATTATTATTTGTGTCATTTTAAGCAAGTAGAGTGTTTTTTTGCTTGAATAGGGAGCGATTCAAGGTTATTAAGATCTAAACACAGCATCGTAAATTAAATTAAATTCCCTTTAGGGAAATATGGTTTAGATAAAGTAAATCTATGGTAAGGGGCCTTACGGGCAGACAAACAGCAAGCATTTTTTTTTTTTAATTTGTGAATAACACTTGTGAATGATTATCTTAGTCTCATGTTCGTCTAAAGAAATTCCACTACTAGAATAATAATACTCATAAATCTTTAATATATGGTAAAAAGTGCTGGGATCTCTAGGAGCCTTGCCTTGCCTTCCACACAGGGGTGGTAGGCTTAGCTTGAACCCGGGCATAATGTTAATATTGTATATAAATATTTATTTTGTTACTTAAATTTGATTTTCTTTGTCCTTTGTCCTTTTGTATTTTTATGATTTGTTCTGTTTTATTTTATTAAATTTTTGATATGAATTCATATTTGTATTTATACTTTATTATTATCAATTTAAATTCAAATTTTCATCTTTTAATTCAATGAGTACTGTTGTTAGCGTTTACATTTTTTTTTATATTTCATGTTTTGTTTTTTTCTTTTGTTTTTCAATATTCGTACGAATTGTATTGAATATTGAATATTTGAACCCTAATACTTAAATCCCTTAATTTGTGGCAGATTGTATTAATTCTGTTTTTTATTTTTTTTTTACGGAACCGCCTTTAGAGTTCAAGCGAATATCATTACTTTTGGCTTCACTATTGTTTTTTTTCCTTTTCTTCCATTATTCCCTCATTATCTCTACGTACATTTATTCTGTCCACACGACTCCCTTTTTCGAATTTCTCTTTCCCACAAGAACCTTATTTCCTTCAGTCTTCCTATATCTGTCTCCGTCCAGACAGTCCTAGTCCGTTATTCCTAAGTCTTTCCTTTTTTCTTTCATCTACCTGATGTATCCTTCTGCGCTTTTGTATCCTCGGATTTTTTGGAATATTTCCTTGTTTAGTCTTTCTGGAGCCATTCTTACCATATGTCCGTGGAATTTCAGTCTTGTGATTCTTATTTATCTTTCTAGGTCCTTTGTGTCTTTGTAGATTTCTTTTTTGGGTCCTAGCCTGTATCTATCTTGTGTCTTTTTGATTAATTCTGTTTAAAAAATATAATATTATAAAAAAAGTATACTATTTTTTTTTCTATTTATATTCTATACTTCGAGTTCATTATTAAAATTAAGAGTGCAATTGAAATTACCTGTTTCTTTCAATAATATTTACTTGTATAATTAATATAAAAATGTGAAATAGAAAAAAAAATCATCCAATATCCTTTCCTATTTAAAATTTTCAACAAATGATAAAATTCTTAACAAATGATAAAATTCTTAATCTGTCGCGAGAACCCAAGATATTCATATTTATTAACGTAAGTAACAATAAAACTTATACCACTTTCAAGTAGAGGTTCAAATAACCTCCCTTTCCCTTCCCTAAACAAGTTTAATTATATTCATGTCACTGCAAGCTAAGGTGCTACCCTCTGTTGTCCGAGTAGAGAGCAAAAAAAAAACCAATGCCCATTGCCTTTGTATCAACACAAGTGAATCACCTCTAAGCGGAAATCTGTGGCAATCTCCAAAATAGTATCCATTTCGATTTTCAATCTATTCATTATCACTGACATGGAGTAGAAAACTTTAGGGAACTGCTGGCCCATTGTAGGAGCGTAGAAGAGGATGAGCGAATAGAAAAACAATTTATGAGCATCATTTATCAACCACCAGGTACCTCAAATCAACGTAATATAAGAAGAAATATATCCCCTAATTATAAATGAAATAACAATAATATAACCTTTTGGTTTTCAATCCCATATAAATCATGAACATATCAATAGCTTTAAATATAATTTTATTAATTTATTCAGTCCACTCCCTTAACTTAACAAAAGCAGTCTGATAAATACCAATTATCTGCAAAATCTGGT
Organism: Halyomorpha halys; assembly: GCF_000696795.3. Lineage (NCBI taxonomy): Eukaryota > Metazoa > Arthropoda > Insecta > Hemiptera > Pentatomidae > Halyomorpha > Halyomorpha halys. The sequence continues at coordinate 88,479 of NW_027104962.1, read as the reverse complement.
TTCACCACAGACTATAGTGATTTTACACTTGATATAACTAAATCAACAATATTTACATCCATTAAGTCTGTTCCTCTTTTTTATTTTTTTTCAAATTTATATATTTTTAAAGTCCTTCTTTCGTTACTTCACTATTTTATTTTTCAGAATAAATGTTGAATCAAAAAGGTTCCGACTCATCTAATATTTACGAAAAAGAGAAGCTGTTATTACAAATGCTGCCTATTTTCGTTTCCCTGCCGCTTGAAAATTTAATGCAATCGTCTCTTTTCCAAGACCTGGATAATGAAGCGCTTAGCCCTGTTCTGGCGACTGGTTGGCATTATATCTCGGATTTGTCATTGTCGAACCAGGGATAGTATCCCTAGCTCATTCCGTATTCCTGGGGAGTTAATCTCCTGCTGATCCCTATCCACACCTCCATCATACAGTACTTTCCTAGGGCTATTCTTATTGCAGTGACTTCAACATATAAAAGAAAAGCTAATATGTAATTCCAAGCAATAGAAAAAAATCACATGATTTTTACTTATCGCCTAAATTTGAGAAAAATTTCATTTCTGTTCTTGTAGAGCTACTGAAAGTTTTTCAAAGGCAGTACTTCTCCTCTCTACATGTTTTATAACATATAGGAAGAGCCATAAAATTAATATGAGTCAGATAATGGCCAAAATAATTTAAGTAATTTAGATATAATAAACCGTATATTATTAAGAGTATACTAACAATAAATCTAGTAAATTCTATGTAAATCTATTTTAAAGCCAGCTCTAGGTATTCTCTTTGAATAAACCAAAAAACTACTTTATTTATTTAATACCACACTTGTTGGGGCTTACATGGTTAATGTAAGAGGTACATTTTTTTTAACAATTTATTATGGGGGGAGGTATAGTCTCATACAAAAGACACCCCTAACTATATACAATGTTATAAATTAAAAATAAATTAAGATGAAATAAATAGATTAAAATAATAATTCTTAATAAAAGATGAAAGTAAAGTTAATAACAAAAACAATGACATTTATGGCTTTAACAAAATAGATAATTGATTTCTAATGAAAAAAAAAAGAAATCAAGATAAAATAAAATTTTAGGGTGAAAATAACAGAACGGATAAATATAGAACTTATAACAGGATGTCCTACAGCTGCCTGGGCTTCAGTCTTCGGGTTGTGGTTGGGTTTCCCAAGTTTTAGGTCACTGCTCCTTTAATTGTAGGTAACTGGGAGCGGAACTTCATGAGCCTTTTTTGCCTTAAGTAATCGTATATTGCCTCTATTTCTTGTTCCCGATGCAATCGGTTGTTTCTTTCAACACCTAGTGGAAGAGTTGACTACCTTCGGTCATCTTCTGAATTTGACTAATTTTCACGCCATAGAGATAGTAAATTTAAAGTAAAACACTGACTATTGTCATAGTAGCAGTGGGTATAAATTCTTTTTATACGTTTTTGTCACTTCTCGTTACCTTCTACGATTTTATCTGTTAAAAACTAATTTTTCTCAAATTTTAGGTTTACTAAGAACTTATTATGCATCCATTCTGGGAAAATATTTCCCCTTTTTTCTCTTTTATTAATCGATAAGCTCTTCCAAAGTTTAAATTTAACACTTTTTATCATTACTAAACAGCAAAATATGGTTAATTATTTTGAATAAACTAAATTAAACGTACTTGCCAATCAATAAAACGAGCTTACTCAAAATCTGTTGAACATTTTTGGAAGAAATTCTTAAAAAAAAAGATACTCATGCATTTTAAAATATTTTAGATTCATAACGTTATAACTCGAATCTAGTTATTTAACTTAACTTAACTGCAATCGCATATTTTTATCAGTTATCGAGAATTTGATGAACGTTTGTTACTAATCAAAACCACATCAAATTTAATTTTATTTGGCTCAAATTAAATAGTACACCCATTTACTATTTGAGTTTTATTTGACCGCACCCAGACCATATTCCATTCACATCAAATATATTGTTACGAACTATTTTATTTTGCACGCTTTGGTGCATTAATACATATTGATATTACATTATTATTTGTGAGGTATATTATGCGTTTTGGTATATTTTGCGAGATTAAAAATGTTTCACGTAACATTATAAGGTTGATCAATAAATAATATTAACAAATATAATTTTTATGTTTTAACGATTTCCGAGGACTGAGAAAGTAAACCATAATTTATCCAAAATTGTGATTTATCCAAAATAGATCACCAACGCCTTATCTAATACTTTGTAAAAGTTATGAAAATACAAATATTGAGTCCCGCTTCAATAAGTATATTAAATGTTTGTTTTTTTTTAATTTAAAATTTCAACGTAAAACATTTTTGTAAACAAGGTATATTCGTAAATTATTTTTTCAACGGTTTGAAAATGATTTTTTTTGTGAGGTATATTTCGAAATATTTTGCTTCATCCAACCTACAACGTGTAGCAGGATAAAAAATTAATTGATGAAAAAACGTATATCTGTTTCGGGCCGAAAGGGATGTAAAGGTCTTTGTAGATGAGTTTATTTGTGACGTAATAAGGAGCATCAAGGATTTTACGGAGGATTTTGGATTGTAAGGATAGGAACTGTTAAAAAAATAATAACTTACAAACCATCACAACAACCACGTAAGACCGACCAGGGCCAATCTGGTCAATAAGTTTATGTGATTTTAAATTATGATTCGGGCTTGTCCGGAGCTCAGATGGTTAGACCTAGGTCTATCGTTCTGAGATTTGCGGGTGGTGCTATTTCGTATCCGGAGAAAGAAAGAAAATAAATAAAAATATTAAATCTGGAGCGTTACTTTTTTTCAATAAGTGGTGGTCCTACCAAAACTTAACCGTCCATCATGGTTGAATAGGATGGTCACCAGTAGATTACTAGACAAACATCACCTTCACTTTCGATTACCTTGAACAAAAAATATGACTTTTTCTAACCCAACGACTTTTTTTGGAACAAAATCATGATATACCATAATGAATATGGTCAAAGGGGCGAAAAAATCGTCGCTACCCTATTGTTGGTATTGATTTCTAAAAATTATTTTCCGAAATATGATTTTCAAGAGGGGGGAGGGTTAAAGATATATCGATAAAAGTGTGGGGCTGCAATGGAAAGCGGGGTGGGAGAGGCAAGAGGCAATTAATACCTCAGTAAATCACGAAGCTAACCAGCCTTAGTGTCCAACCGGCCGAGACACAGATTGCACCACTCTTGCCCAGATAACGTCCAAAATTAGTGATAATCGACCCCAACGTGTTAATTTATCGTGTATAATACAGCACCTCTTCTACCAGTTATAATTGTTTAAGATTCTCTCAATGTAAACGTACAAGTTTACTTTTGTTATATGCGTGATTCACAAATATTTTATATTTATTTTCAAATATTTATGGGAAATTTTCAATCTCGAATTCAATATTCGACAAAAACAAAACAAATATTTATATATCAATAAAACTCCTAAGGTTATTTAGCTCTTAAATGCTATTTAATTATATTAATATGGTGTATAAAAAGTAAACAAAATATTTTATCAAATTCAAGATTTGAAAGAACCTTAAATATTTTAATACTTACCAATACTTAATAATCCCTTTAGAGCATTCTCTAAGCTTGTTAAATCCCATTCAACTTCTTTCAAAAAAGCCTCTGTTTAGTTATATGTTTCAAAGAAGAAACATGGCAGTGCACTACGAAATTCTTGTAATTTTAAGGCATTACTAGAAAAAAAAATTTTGACAGGAGCTGAAGCAACTCGTGAAATTATTAAATATGAAGGGGAAGGTGACCTTGGCCAGCGGACTGCGCGGCATTGGTTTGAAAAATTTAGCAGTGATGATACGACGTTGAAAAGGAAGAAGGACTTCAGGCGACCATTAATAGATGGATATTGATGAGGTTCTGCAGGAAACTGTTGAGTCAAATCCGTCCATACGTACTCATGAAGTTGCTAGGGAGTGTGGTGTGTCGAAAGATACTGTTAGTCACCATCTAATCTTCTTGGGGAATGTGAAAAAGAGCTGTCTCACGAACTTACTCCACATCACTTCCCATAGAACCAAAGGAAAGTTTAAACTTCATTAGTTCGAACTCCTGCCTCATCCACCATACAGTCCAAACCTCACACCATCGGATTCCTACTTGTCCATGACCCATTTACTTAAAGGGGAAAAAGTTGATAATTTTGCGAAAGTTGAATTGAGGTCCATGATTTCTTTGAGTCATCCCAAAGAATGATATCAGCGTGGGATCGGGCCATCGGCTAGCAGATGGCTAATGGCGATCCATAACAATGGACTATACTTTGAGTATTAATTGTATTTTATGTCAAAGAAATAGTAATACAAATATTTGGTTGAAAATGGTAATTTTTTTATACACCCCATTATATTAGCTCTTATAGTACAAGATCCCAAGAGGAGAAAAATTTTAAATGTATTACATCAGTTTCTGATTACATTAATGAAATATATGTATAATTATTATTAAGACTTGGTAAGTCTGCCAGGTACAATTTGGGGTATACATAGATGGCGGATGTTTCACAACTACCTACAAAACTAGAAAACCTTTTAGAACATCATTTAAAGTAGAGTAAATTTATTAAAATATGAGCGCTAACAGAGCTGTTCATGTTCAAGAATTCCCGAGATAAAGGATTTTTTTTTTTTTTTTTTTTAAGGAACATTTCATGAAACATTTACTGAAAAATCAGTAGTTAGTGAACTAATTGTGGGAAATCTATATTCCTGGAAGTATGAGACGCAAAGATGTCTATTACCACTCAAATTTAAGCTTGTGTAATGTGTTATATGATACTTTATATAAACATAAGCGTACAGCCCAGAATACAATTAACGAAAACAATAAATGAATTTCAAAATAATATTCTCCACTAGTAATAAGTGGTTTTCCAGATCTGTCTTTTAGCAAAAGTATATAGTGGGAGTAGTAAAGATAAGGGTTGCGCCCCTCGAGAAATAATAAGAGACACATGGGAATCGTCCAACGTATAAGGCATTAACTGGGACGATGAAAAACGTCACGTTGAACAAACACAAATACTACATGGGACTAACTTGTCCTGTTTCCCCTTCGATAGTAGCCATTGACCCGATAATATGATTTATTGTATCGCTTCTATCCCCTCGAGCATTTCTATTTTACCCCTACCAGGAAGGAAAACCCTAAAGCTTTTATATTTAAGACACTAATAGATTATTTGACGTCAATACCAATATTTTTATGTAAAAAATCGCATATGTATATACATATATTTATATATATTTTTTTTTAAATAAAAGAGACAAAATATATTTTTAGGGTACTGCTAAAGTGTATATGTGTGTGTGTCATAAATATAGGTTTACTTTTCTCCTTTTCTCTCCTAATCATTGATAACAAAAAACCTTGAGATAGTTTCACTTCAAAAATGTAGATGACACTGTAATAGACAACTGTAAATAATGTTTTAATTGCAATAGTTATAAATCTTAAATTATACTTTGTACATGTAGTATTTTAATAGTAATTTGAAGAAATTATTTAAAAAACTGATTTGCATCGTAAGGTTATGCAAACAATAAAGTTTCGAAAGGTTGCATTAATTAGTTTTCTTATTGAATGATCATCAAGATTCAAATCAAATATACTTCTCAAATAAATAAAATTTAATTATAATTTTAAAAAAACACTACTCAACAGTAATTAGTACGGGTGCAAGGAAATAAATACGTAACTAGAGTAATAGATATAAAATCAATTCTGAATGAATACTGAGTTTGAACAATGGCGAATGACGTCATTGTATTTCAAAATTAGCTTGAATTAGTTTAATCGCAGGTGATGCAATCACAAATAATATCAAGGTTAGTTAACAGTAAAACAGTTCAGCTAATGTAAATAATTGCTTATATTTCACCAATTTCCTCAATCAAGTGGATTTATAAACCACGGATGTCTCTCTCCCTCTCTCTCACCAATAAGTAGTTTCTCTACGTGCCTATATTACTTCATTTTTATATTACATCAAACTTACTTAATGTGTTTTAGTGTAAATATAGTTGTAATTTGAAATGAATAAACAGAAAAACAAAATTAGGCCAAAAACGGATTCTAATGATACAAAATATTATACATGGCATATATGGACGTTTAGTATACTAATATAAGAAAAGAAAATAAGTCGAGGACCATTTTTCGAAAATTAATTTTTATTCTAATATGAATCACTAATTAATTAATCTTTTTTTTTGTATTTAGTTATATTTTAGACAAGGCAGAAAGCCTGAGTTATTTCACTATCCTCAATTCTCTTAGAAGTAATTCTGCAAAATGAATTTTGTAAAGTGTCAGGTCTAATTGGTGACCTGGAGGGCAAAGTTGACCAAAATACCCAAATGCTATTGGAGCACACAGCCGCAAGACGAGCCCAGGAGATGAAGGAAAAGGTTGGTACCCCATTTGTAATAGAAGGGGAAATCCCGGATGCTGGAACATCAGGAATGCCATCCCAGCAGAAGGTAAAAAGTAAATATGAGGGCGCGGCACCAGCCCCGATCCCACTAAGATCCAGCAAGACGCCAATCTGCAGGGGAAAGAACATGGATACTGGAGAAAGCTCTGATGGAGAAATGCAGAAGAGTGAAGGGCCAGGGGCATGGAAGATTCAAGGACGAAGAAGAAAAAACAAAAAGGCCACTGGAAACGCCACAAGATGAGGAGCAGAAAGGAAAGAAAAAGTTTACCTTCGCTGGCGTCCTTGCGAGTATACCAGTCCGGTATATCTGGAGATGATGGTCAAGCAGGCGAAGAAGACCCGGTATGCGTAGGGTGCATATCCTGCAGGCCAATATGGGCCGGATACGAGTGGTCGCGAACGAATTGAGAACTCACGCCCGAAGTGCTGACATCTTGGCGATTCAGGACCCATGCTGTCGAAAGAATGTGATCACAGGTTTTGGAACAACGTCGAGGGTGGTCGGTCTAGACCGTGGCAAGAGGCCTAGACCAGCGATTGTTGTCGTTAACCCTGCCCTTTACATTATGGAACTGAAGCAATTCACCACAGCAGATCAGGCGGCATGTTATGTCAAGTGGGGCAGAGTTGCCTTCGCTCTGGTTTCAGCATATATGCCGCCACAACAGGTTAATGTAAATATCAATGTAGAGGATAATATAGTGGAGGCTGTCGCGCTAAAGTATAAAAGCGTGATTGTCTGTTCCAACACCAATTCGTGGAGCGATTGGTGTGAGACCTTTCATTAAACAAAAAAAAAATGCATATATTCTCTAGTTTAAAAGTGTTAATCCCTGGAGGGGCAATTATGGTTAGTGAGTTAGTTCAAAAATCAATTTGATTATATGAGGTAATATCAGAAAAAATTTGGGTGGTCTCCTGGGTAATAGAAATTATGTGGTTATCTGGTAACGTCTCCTAGCCGCTTCCCTCGACCAGGTGAGCGGGAGGCGAAATGGTGAAAACCATGAATCTTCGCCTGGTGTCAGAAGACGTGTTTTTCGATCGGTGGCTGCCCAGCATGTCCTGGACTCTGACGTGATGGTAGGAGCAGGCCAGGTCCGAGCTTGCATGGTGCTTAGGCTGGGGCGGCATTGCAGTCGCGGCGTCTTCGGGGTCATCCGATGTCCGCGGCAAGTTGGGGCATCAGAAAATGAGACCCCCGAGCCCGAATTTATACAAATTCAAAAAAGAATTGTAAAATCCGGAGTATGTAAATCCGTCAATTACTATACTCCTGTATTTACAATTCAATCCCACCTGGCTGTATTTATTAGTAACTAGTTTCCCAACGACCTATATGTACACTTCCTTAACTTAGGATTATTATTATTTATTTTATATATTTAAAAAATCAAACTTTTTTATTCATATTTTAGTATTTCATCTGTATATTTATTTTAATGTTGTGTCACTTCTTACAATTTTTGTATCTTGTTTTCATTTAGCCCTGACGAAGTCAAGGAAAGTGGGACGAAACTTTGGTTAACATTAAATAGTATTTTTTTTTACTATTTTGTTCGTTTATTGACCACCACCCGGAGTATTTTCATACAATATTAAAAATTATAATTTTTAGTTGCCCACTCACTTTCCTATTAACAAATTAAAATTATTTTAGCTCTCCGTAATCCACAGATATCTAAGTTGATTATTATACTATCGATATTGAGATCGCGGCTTTGTGTATCGATTTATTTTTGCTATATGAATTATATTAATGTTACAACAAGAAAAATAACATCTTATTCATCTGATTGAATCCTAATATCAGCTTATAATATTTTTTATTTATATAAGATATAATTAGTTTCCGAAAAAAAAATATTTTTATAGGTATACAACTTTGGAGGTCATCTTTTTCCCCGGAGGATTGTCAGGAATGTAATAAGAAGCAAGGTTAAAAACTAGGGGGTTTGGGTGTTTAGGGAGTTTATAATGGAAGATTTGAAAGGGATCTATTTATAAAAAACCAATATATTTTTTCTGGTTCAAGAATGCAATTTTCGTTTAAAAATTTCTAAAGGGATTCGGAGAATAGAACTAACATAATGAAGAATAAATAAATCAGTACTAAATACTTTTAAGACCACCAAGCAGTTGTAAAACATTGTTCCCAAAATTGTGTTTGATTTGTATTATCGCTCATACCTCAATCGTTTAACACTAATTTAAGAGCACTGAAAATAAAACAGCATTGCTCATCAATATTATAAAGGTCTTAATAATCATAAATAATGGTTGTTTAAAAATTATTGATAATTGTTTTGAGTAAAAACACCTTATTATCAAACGTACTATTTCAAATTGTATAAATGAGGATATTTGAAGTAAGGACATATTTTACAATACTATAAACTAACTTAATTAGAAACGGAGAAATTGGCCGCCAAAAGCAGGCGGACACATCGTTATGAGGGTTGCTAGTTTCACCTGTGGCCACCTAAAAAGTGGGACACATTAGCAAATACAATGAACCGTCCCGTCTGCGAGTAACGACCATTTCTGTTAAATAAATTAACACAGATTCTTGATGACTCTTGCCAGAGATTTATGGAGCTTGTTGGATATGTTCTTTTTTTTTCATTAACCTACATATGAAAAATAAGTCAGAGAAATTATTTGGATCGTGAAAAATTTCAAATAGAGTTTCCAACAGAAATACAAGTTTTATGTTCTCCTGAGTCTCAAAACCATGTTTCGAAAGATGGTAAATGGATATGTGGTCAGTCTCGCTCATGTGAAATGTTAAATTATTTTGAATAGACAAAATTAAATAACAGGTATTTTTAAGGAAAGTTTTTTGAAAATTCTGCAATTAGGCCCTGTTACCCTTTTTCAATGAGGATAATACCTAGTTGGCAATAAAGATGATTAATTAATATTCTTATGATAATATATTAACTGGGTTTAATCAAAATGCTTTGCTCAAGCTGTTTTTAACAAAATAAAAAAAAATGCATATAATTGAATTTGTACACCTACCTTAAATTAATAATAACTTTTCTATATTTGTCTTAAACGTTTCTGATTATCTCTGCCTCATCTTGTATTTATGCTGAACTTCATTAAGGCTATCCTCATTGGTCCAAATCCTTCCTTATCATCCTCAATAGCCTTTTTGTTCATTTCCTCAACGCTGGTAAAACGTTGTGGACAGCTTTGATCAAAACTAAACTTTGAATAACATTTTCTGAATCACCTTAAATCCCGTCTTAGCTCTCAAACAACTCCTTAGAATTTGCGATTCATTCTCACTGGATACCTGTTAATTCCTCGAATCCTCCTTTATCTTACTTTACTCAGACTACGGGATCTATCTGGTGTACTAGAGATTAATGATATACTTCAATTCCATCGGATAACTAAGCACCCCCATGTTACCCTCTGAGCCATGTTTTAGTAGCTTTTTTAACTTCTCAATCAATACATGACCTAAATGTCTATAAATTCATACGAATGATCAGAAGAAATGGTTTAGCTGCAAATAAACATTTGACTAGTTTTAATTTGAAAATTTTCTCGCTTATAACTTGTACAAATTTATCAATGTGTTTAAGATGATCTTCTCAGCTTTGAGAGAATATCATAATGTTACCTATATAATTTATGCAAATTCTATCTGAATCATTTTTCGAATAATATTTGATTAAATCCTCTAGGACGTGGTCGGAGCATTTATCAGACCAAATAGATTAACTCCGAACATAAAATTTTCATAACTCGTCATAAACAAAATTTTTCCCCGGTCTTGTTCTTTTAACGTGATTCACTGAAGTGCAGAATCGATGCCGAAAACTATAAAGTACTCACAATTAATAACTTTGTCAATTAAGTTTTGTATTGTAGGGAAAGAAAAAAAAATTCCGGTATTACCAATTCGTTTAATTTGCGGAAATCAATGCATAGGCAAGATTTCCTCTTTTAATTCTTATTGTAGGCGAGTTTTACGGTGAATCAGATTCTTCAGTGATTCCTGCTTGTGATAAAACCTTGATCTGAATTCTTATCTCTTCATCGTCAGGGTTTGAACATATATAGACATGAGATGATATATTCTCTTGAGAGCGATTTTCACTCTGATTCCTTAGATCGCACTTTGCCAATGTAAAATTTATCTGTGGTAAACAGGTTTTTTATGTTTTTCAATCATCTCTAAAATCTTTTTTTTTTCACTGGTCATCTTCGATATGTTTTACATCAGCTTCTAATTCTAAATTTTTATTGAAACTGATTTCAAAATGATTACTGCAATCACCAGTATCTGCAAAAGTCTGATTATCATTAAATAGATGTGTGACAATATGTTCTAAATATGATCTTCTCGATCGCGTATGTATCGGTTGTGTTATATGGTATATGTATTGTTCTTGTAAATCTATCACATTGCTGATATCCGTGCGTTACAATATTCGTAAAATTGCATTTTCAACTAACATTAATTTACTAATTCAATCGATGCCTAAGAAGATATTGTAGTAAAAATTATTGTTCTTTTCGACTTAAGTTGTTATGCTTAACGTAATTTTTCCAGTTCGAAGTATAGGTATTATATTAATCCATGCTTGATAGTAATGATTCTAAAATTAACATGGTCTATTTATTCTAATTGGGGGTGACGGTCGTAGCGTGGCAATGCGCCTGTCTGCCAACCCAAAGGTTGCGAGTTCGAGTCCCCGGCCCTAACCGGGTTTTTAAAGCATACAGTTACACAATACTCACTCACAGCCTCCCCCCGGGCATTTGTGAGGCCCGTTAGCCTATTGGTGGCACTCACAAAAATAGGCGTGGGAGTGACGGACCCACCCTATGAAAACCACGTCCTGAAACGCGCGTTGTACTTAAGAAATACACTGAGGCCTTGGCCCACCACGATCTGTCATGGCAATAATAATAATTTATTCTAATTAATTTTCAATAATATTTAAATAATAAGGAATAAAAATAATTAATAAAAAATGATATGGACATATCATTGATAAATATTTGAATGAAACATTTAATACCTTTTTTTTTAATACGCATATGCTCCATATTATTTTACAAACGTAGAAGAAAAATCATTTTTTTTTTTAAATGTTCGTCATTTAGTATTTTTTTTAATGGCCACGTTCATACATTCTACCTCAATTGTAAGTTGACGTCGTCCTGGAATTGGCTACCGATATATTCCCATTTTCGAAGTAGGGGGAGGGGGGGGGGCATTCGGTAAATTATTTTCGAGGAAACTTTGCTGCTGTTTTAAACCCAATCCCAGTTTTCGACATGTTGCGGGAAAGTTTGGCGTAAACAAAAAGTTGAAACTTCTACCAAGCCTAAAACCGATGTTTAATGAAGCCGCCCCGTGACATTAAACATTAAACCTTGTTTAGTGTTTTCTTATCTCCTAGACTATTCAATATATACCTAATATTTTTTATGTTTTAAAAGTTTAGCGATTAATAACGTTTTTATTTATCTGAATAAAATAATAAGGAAAACTGCGGAGTTTAATTCTAACTTCATTAAAATATGGTCAGAATAAAAAAAGTATGGAAACAGTATATTCAAAAGCCCTTGACTAAACTTGTACAAGCTGTGTTGTGAACAATGCAACAGTGTTACGGAAGCAGGAAAATTCATTCATTAAGACTTCGACAGGAAAAAGTGGAACACAGTGTTTAATTATGTAATACATATGCAGATGATTTCACACTCTTGAAAACATTTTTAAACAGCAATAATATTTAACAAATATTAACAAATCAATCTTTCATATTTATTGAGGACATCTATATACTATCTATTGACAATAGCTAGAGTTAAAGTAACTATAGAGTTTGCCAGAAAAAATAGCTCTTAATCAGTCAGCCAGGTGGTCTGCACAAACTAACCCATTAATGAGAAAAAAGAGGTCTAGAACTGTTAACTTGAACTTTCCTTATCTGTATATGGGCTGAATAATATATAAGCAACTTTGAGTTTATCTATTACAGGCGTTATTTAGTTAATGGCAGAAGGGATAATTCTGTACTCCCTGGGAATCATACATCATCACATGCATGGAAACTAAGAATGACGAGAGAATGCATACATTGCACATTTTATATCTAAATTATTTCATATATCTATACAAGTTTATATTTATTACTTTTAACTTTTAGCTTAATATACTTATTAAATTTTAATTTCTGTATGCATGTATTTTTTTATATTATATGCGGACGACTAAGTTGGGTTTTATGTTTGTATATATTTTTTTACTATATTTAAACAGGTTATGTGAAATTTATGTGTAATGAAAACAAAAAACCATAGAAAGCTAGAAAAACAAATTAAAATTTGTAAAGGAAGTAATAATAAATGATAAAAATGAAAACATAAATCATGCATAATGCAATAATTAAAAAAAAATACTATGTGACTATTTATATTAATAGGATTATTCAAAGTCATTATTTTATTTTGTGGGCAGAATATGAAAAGAATACATGCTTGTTCGCTTACTTGTGCTGTTATTTGGGCCCGATATGGGATATGATATGTTCGGCTGCTGCAGGAGATGGGATCCAGGCAAGGTGCCCCCAGTGCGACACTCAGACCTGCTTCTAGCCTTCAAGAGCTTTTGAGTGCTTACTTGAGATACAAAGTCTGCAGGTTCAAACAAAGAGATTAGCCCCATTAAATGTTGTTGCCCCAGTTCCTAATAGTGCCGATTCTTCAATGTTTATTGCCTCTTGTAGATGGTAGATAGATGGCACCTCTTGTCTCTTTTAGAAGATAAAATAAATCCTTATACCTTAGCCATACTAAAATTTCTGTAGGCTAAACAAGTACAGACAGCGCTCCATAAATAACAGTGGAAGCTTATGTAACCTTATTTCTAACTCTTTTCTGATGGACAAGCAAGGAACTTCGAGGTGAGTTTTTTCCTCTCCTTTTCGTACGTTTCGACGATGTAGAAGAGAAGAAGTGATTATAACACGCCACATAATTCAACTTTGTCAGTTGCCTCAAGACGATCTCAGTGCTAACTATATAAAGTAGCTATGATTGAAATTCACATTTTTGAGAAGTGCCCGTAAAAAAAGGGGACCATGGAAAAATGTGGGGCACCTCGGCAACTCTCCACTACCTTGCGACAGTGAGGAGGATAACAAAATCATTTAATTTATTAAAACCATAAGATTATTTACCCTGATAAGGATCTTATTTGTATATTATCTATAAATTATCAGTAAATATTGATTATTAATTCTCCTAAACTGTTATAATCAATATTAATTGTCATCTTCTCTGCTCTTAATTTAGACATACATTTATTTATAACTATAACAAAAAGTCAATTTTTTTTTTTATTTACAAGGGCTTTTACACTTAAATTCAAACAACAACTTCGTCACAACCATAGGTTATTTTTCTATGGCAATTATTATGGCCATGCTTTGAACTAATACAAAATGTTTGACACCTCAACAAAAATATTTTTATTTAAATTTTATGACAGTAAAAAACTTAAAAATAAAATGTTGGCTTGAAAAAAATCTAGTAGCCCATAGACTAGGCACAAAACGTAAAGCAATGTGGTTAGTAGAAAATAAAAATACATTAATTTTGTATATAACTACAGAGATGATCGAAAATATAGTAAGATATACAAATGAGAAATTTGACAAACTGTGAGCAAATACAAGAACAAACAATATTGCTTATTTTATATCGATGCACTGGTGATTAAAACACTGATAACATTCTTTAACATGGGTGCCACTTAAAACTTCAGAGCTGAACACCTCGGATATATCTCCTGTTTATGATCTACAAAAAACCGACAAACAATTACGAAAAACCGTTTTAAAGATTAAACAATGCAACTTAAAATAAATTTTAAATAAAAACATTTCTGATTAAGAATCTAAATTGAATTTATTGATTTAAGAGTAGGGTCGCATACAGCTCATTTTGGTAACTGTGCCTCAGGGTTTCAACTTATTGACTGAAAGTAAATATTAATTAACTCTTGAACTGAAAATTTAATTAGATATCTGGATATAATATAAAACTTAGGAGTAAAATCAATGAATGGAATATACATTTATTAATTGGCAACAGATCAGGGATAGATTCTGAGAATGATGGTATGAGCAGAACTTTTTTTATAAAAGTTAATATTAAACTGTTTATTTACAGATTAGTGAAAATCATCAACTTTGAAAATTAAAAGCTGTTTTAATTGAAAATCACGGTGAATGAACTACTAGGTCTGTAAAAGAATGTTAGCAACTAGCCTGTATTATAAAAAAAAAAGGTTTACAATTATTAATTTGATAATGCAATATAAATTACTAATGTATATATACTTAATTAGGAAAAAATATATAAAATTTGATAAACAAAAAAACTCGAAGAGAGAACTCCGTCCCTTTATTTATAAGGATAAAACTAGGGCATAAATACTGGTTAAGAAGAGGATCTTCCATTGTTGATTCTGGACACTCTACTTCCTGGGCTGAGTCTAAACGATGGTGAAAACGGGAGGGAGAAACATAATAAGATCTGAGAGATGACACGTTAATGAGTCTAGTTGATAAATGCTCCACTATTTGTAGTTTTTTCAAAACTAACTAGGGTGACTTGTTAAAAATCATTTGACGTACAGATGTCTTTTAGCACTCAAATTAAAGCTAGTTTAATGGGCTATTAAGTAGTTTCATACGTTTATCGTCGTAAGAGTTGTAGTTTTCATGATATTTGCTAAAATAAATTGATTTATAATTGTTCGAACAAATTTTCATTTGCCAAATTTGTATTAATATCTAAATATCATAAAAACCACTATCCCTACGAAGATAAGTGTCCTAAACTACTTTATAGTATGTTAAATTTCCATTATTTTGAGTGCTGGGTGGATCTAGAGATATATTTTTTCAAAAAACAAACATTTTATACGAACAACTAGAAATTAACAGTTTGTGAATATACTATATCAAATATCTTAAAAATTACAACTCCTACAAAGATAAATGTAATAGATTATTTTATTGTAAACTTAACTAGCTTTAATTTGCGTGGTGACAGTCATCTGTACGTCCTATGGTTTCTGAAATAAAGTTTTGCAAAACTCAAACTTATTGTCCAAACGACTATAAATCAATTTTTTTAAGGAAATATCATGAAAACTACTATTCCTACGAAGGTAAAAGTCATTAACTACTTTATACTACGTTAAACTAGCTTTAATTTGAGTCCCATTATAGATTTCCCAAAATAAATTAACTAACGACAAATATTTCAGTAGATTTATAGAAATGTTGCTTTTTAAAAAGCGAGTTCTCAAGAACTATTGGACGTAAATAGCTCTATTAGGGTTCATATTTTAGCACATTTACTCTCCTTTAAATAATGTTCTTTTAGATTTTCTAGTGTTGCTGATAGTGTTTAAGATATAGAGCTCCGAATGAAAAATTGATTATTTTTAACGTTTTTAAAAAGCCGCCATTTTTTATTCCCCCTACGTATACTTGTTTTGTTACGTTTTTCATTAAAGTAACCAAAAATTGGGGTGAAATAATTTACTTTTTTTACTCATGTACTATAAGTTATAAACAAAATTTATGGGTATAGTTTTCAGAGAAGAAACAATTAAGCCATTAGAACATTAAAAACAGGTTTTATAGATATAGCTTCTTAAGGATTAAGGATTATGACTTCAATTAGTTATATTTTTATCTTACTATTAAATAAATGATAGGAAGTCTGGTTTTTAACTCCTAAATCGATATTTACCAAATGTTTACTACATTATCTTCGTGTTCCATGGAAGACTCAGCAACAATAAGGTATTGTTCATTTGAACAGACTGATTTTAGAAACAATTAGTCCATTTTGAATGATTCTTTTTGCGCCAGGTAGCTCACTTATTTATACCTTAAAACATCATGATACGATAAATAGATACGTAATAGAAACCATAAATGTCGATCTAGAAGTTCATAAATAATAGGACTTCATACCCGTGTAAGGTGGTTCACTGCAATAATCTTACTAACCGAAATTCGCGGTAAAGCCATATGAATTTTAGATAACAACGGGAAATAAATCTCGAAATATAACTTATTCAGAAATCCTTTAAATTTATTCTCTCTCTTGCAATACATTTTTGAAATTGATTTATCACTGCTAAATATTAGCTCAAATTATAGAAAAAGAAAAAATTAAAAAAAAAGGGGTTGATTGTTTTGGGATATTTTGAATCAACAATCGAGAAGATACGATCGAAATTCGGATTAATAGAAGCTACATTTTTCAAATAATATTACTTATAAATTAACTATCATGCACCTCATTGTTTTCACAGTGGATGTATAGGATGGTGAGTAGTTTTTTTTTTATGATTGAATAAAGAATTTAACGTTTCTCGTTTTAGAGATTCAATCACAGCCGGCGGACAGATCCTGGAGACAACTGTTCAACAAGGATTTGCAGAAATAACAATAAGTTACTCCGCTGAGGAGGGAAGGAAATCAGTCAGGCCAAGCATTCTTGTTATTTCACAAGACAGGAATTCAATAAAACTCACGCTTAAAGGAGCTGACTTGGAACATATAGACTTGGCGAAGCGGGGCGAATTCGCAAGGTAAGTAATGCTACCACCATCTTGACAGTTGAATTATTCATATCACTGTCTCAAAGGGAACCGATAAATTCTATGGAAGTATTAAAAGTAAGAAGCTTATACCTTTAAAAGTGGGTCACTGAAAGGTTTTTGCAGAAGATTTACTACAACGTTTTAGCTAATGATGTGTTCAAGTATTAATTTCTACCAAGATAGGCATTATTTTACAAATAATGCAATACCCTAGTAAAATATATGAATCAGTGCCGTGATATCTCTTAAAAGGACATGGTAACCGATGTATGGAGACAGAGTACACTTCCTCGAGATTTTTACATAAACTGAAAAAAAAAGTAATGTAAATTGGAAACCCTTTTGGGAAATGGAAAGCATTTCGAAGAATATAAAAATAAAAAAAAATCTCAAATTAAAAGGCGGTATTAATATAAAATCTGGGGCGGTGTGAACATCCAGTTACTTTCACTTACCACCCTACTTATTATAAAATTAATCCGTGTTCATTTTGGAACAGATAATTTTATATTATTTACTGTGATAATACTTCCCGATACTAATTTTCCAAATGAGGCTTTCGGTTGTAAGATTGACTAACTCCAATTTCAACAATCTTAAGAAACGTACTTCTATTAATATTTCAAGCTGCAAAATTTTGCCATTTTAACTTCTCCAAAGTATAACTGAAACAAAAAAAATTCGTTCTCCTCTTAAACATTTATCCACTGTTTTATTTTAAAAGAATGAATATTAAAAAATTTCTAAGAATAATTTTATAGAGATAGTCATGCTCAAATACAGACATATTGATAAATAATTTTTTAACCGATAACTCTGAAACTCCATTCCCTCTAACTTCATGTACCAACTTTTCCCTCGTTTAAAACCCTTCTATTTAACTACATTTTACTTCATCAATATTATAATTGCATAATGTGACCACTTTTTGACCAAAATATGTTATTATAAAATTAAAATTACCTTTTTACTTGTTCTAAAATGACCTGGTCCTAGAATAATAAACTATTCTTCATTTCATTTCATAATTACGCATAAATCATTATGACATGAAAAATTAATCAAACTGGCGTAACGGAAAAATACGTATGCGATCGGTAGGTTAAAAATCTTTAGAACAGACAATTCGTTTATGCGATTTTCGTTATTCTGCGATAATTTCTACGACTTTGTGAGTTAAATATTTTTTTTAAATCGTTGGGTTAGCTACGGTACGTCTATATTACTACTTTTAGTCCTGGAAATGAATTTTCAGGTTGGAAAAAACAATTTTTCTCTTATATCCTCAAGTTTATTATCAAATCCTGTCTCAAACTTTATATTTTTAACTAAAAGTAAACATTTTAAATGGTTAATTATTAAAAAAAATAAAACGAAAGATATTTTAGAACAAGCCATTAAAGAAAATTCTGCATTTAACCGGAGTAAAACTATTTAAATGAAGATAACAACTTGGTGATGATAAGGAAAATTAATTTTTTTAATTTTAATGACGAGTTAAATGAAAATGGCTTATGCTGTTTTTTGAGAAACTGAAAAAAAAAGAAACGAAAAATCTATTCTATAAAGTGGCTTATCCGGTCGGTCGATTTAATCGAAAAAGTTGCTATTGCATCCCAGATACATGACCACTCTAAATGTGTGATTTCAGTTTCCTATGACCTTACGTTTTTGAGAAGTCTAGCTGTGTGTGGATGTTTGAACAGTCTAGTTTACACAAACACAGACCATTATGCGATACTGGTTATATCGACCGCGCATTTACATCGAAAACTTGAATTCGAAATTTTACATGAAGCGGTTTATGGTTTTAAATATATACTCCACTACGGCCAATTCTTCGAATTATTATTCCGGATTTCTCTCCCCTAAATTTAATAAATTATTAATTTTAATTAATATAATTATTTGTAATTTATTTCATATGAACTGATTTATTTAATTTATTATTAATTTACATACAAAATAATTCTGGCTGATTTATTTATTGAAAATATATTTTCATTAATCCTTTTAATCGAAAATCCTTCGTAATATTTGCTTGTAAAGTCACGAATGAATTAGTATACAATTATCTTAATATTGGTTTTTAAATACTCCTCCATTTTCCTTATACACTTTCATACAAAAAAGTAAATAAATAAAATAAAATATATATAAATATAATAATCCCTATATGTATGAAAAAAGAAAAATAAATAAATGAAATGAATATAATCAAACTAAGTAAGATAAATTCAATAAAATATTTACAATCTTGACCTAAGGATCCCCAAGCCCACTCTATCCCCCACGCACTCTTCAAGATCCCAGCGTTGCACTCTCACAACGTCACTAGTAATGAGACCGTGGAGGCTGAGTAAGTGCGCTAAAGCCGCAAGCAATACAAGGTGATTTTTTAATTTTATCTGACGAAATATATATATGTATAAATAAACAATAAATTTTCTGAGAGGTTTAAGAAGAAAATCCTGATCATTCGTTTAATAAAAAGAATATAGTAAGGAAGTAATGAGTAATGTATAATAAAAATATATCACCAATATAAAAATAATAGTTTGTATTAATATTTTTAAAAATACCATTATAAATTTAAATAAATGTACATATTTTTAAAAAAAAAAATTATGCGTGTGAGAATCCATTTTTAAAATATTAAAAAATAAAATGAACGAAACTAATAGTTACTGGTAGTTCAAATTCCCTCAAAACTTTTTCAGGAACCGGTGGTTGGTATTTAATTTTACCACAAGAAATATCTGATATATAAGTAATTACTCAAATTACTTTAAGCTAACTTCAAACTTTAAATACTTCTGATTAATTGTGGTCCTAAAGTAGATCCTTGACCTTAATTTAAAGCCAGTTCAGTGAGTTAATGGTCGAAAGGTTGTATTGGTTTTATTTCTAATATAATTAAATTTGTTATAGTAAAAAATGTCAGTGTAAAGTTTTTTTTGTACATATAATGAAATGAGATAAATGAATAATTTAATTCTGGGATAGAGGTCTAATTAATAAAGCACAATAATAACATAATTGAGAGACTTTATGAGTTATCGTCTGATAAATATTTACAAAATGTCAATATTTAAGTTAAATTTTCAATTTATTTTAGTAATTAATTTTATTGTTTAACAGATTGTTCACATTAACATGGTGGTTTGTCATTTAGTTGGGGAAGGAACAGGTGTATTTAAAGGAAAGAACGGGTCAGTAAATAGAAATAGAAAGAGAATTCCAGAAATAGGTTGCACGGATGACAAAGGATTTGTTGAAGGAGATGTTTCTATAAAAGTGCATATACAACTAAATCGAATGGGGTCTGGTATTTAATGAATGAAAGCATGGATGAACGTAGTGTGTGGAGATCAAGGATGTATTTGGGATTTTTGTTTTTAAAAACTTGGAAGAGGAACATCTCAAGGAAGTATTGCCGTCGGAAAGTAGTATAAAGGCACTTCAACTAGTTATTCCAATAGAAGACTGGAGGGCGCCTGGAAAGCCAGAAGATAAATCTTATGAAACAATTCATGAGTCTCTTCAGCCAGGGCTAGCCCTGGAGATAGTCCTCTGTAGAACAAACAATCGTAGTCGAAATGAAGGAAAACGAGAGAGGATACTAGGAGCTAACAGTTATTCTGAGAAATGTAATCACGGAATCTCAGAAATTGTTTAAGTACAGTTATGGATTTACGTGTGTTTAAGTTTTTTTTGTTTTTTTACAGTGGAGTAGAAATGAAGGGGGCCCCTTACCACTATTCAGAATCAGATCATTTGATCTGTTTGAGATTCGAAAATTACTAATGTACTTGGGGTAATAAAGTTACAGATAGGATCTGTAGACCAAAATCTATGGATTAAAAAAATAAGAGATTTTATTGGAAGTGAACGGATGAAGAAAAAAAATGTAATCTACTAATGTAAATGAAACAACTATTTATTTACAACGTTCTATCCCTAATAGTAAAAATAACAGTGGAGGAAGGGGTTAAGGATGGTGCTTATGAAGTGGCCTGTCACACCGGAATAGAACAGAGTAGGGATAAACAAGAAGCTATTGCCTCGTAACGTCAGGTCTCTGAGACTCTGACTCCTCAACCCACGCTACTTTTTGAATATATAAAAAAAAATTGGACCATAAAAAATCATGATACATGCAAAAGAATATGTCTCTCGTATTTTTACGTTTGTGAGAAGATTGAGTAGAGACATACTTATACGTTTATGGAAATGCGTGGGTATAGTTATTATTAATGAAATGAGACGACTACTAGTTTATTATTCTAGGACTAGGTCCCTTTAAAACAATTACAAAGGTAATTTAAATTTTATAATAACATATGAGTATATTGGCCAAAAACAGTGTGGCCACATTTAATTATAACACATATTTTTTTATTTAATTTATTTAATGTGATTTACAACTGTACAAATAATAAATACTATAAGTAAATAGTTGTATGTTTCATATACACTTGAAAATCTTGGGAAGGAACCACCCATTGGTGGTACTTCAAGGATTAATTTAAATTAGAAGGTTCCGTGGCCATCTTCTTTTCAGACGCCTCGGAGGATTATCAGGGATTGTAAGAAGTTTGGAATGAAAAGACGCATATCTGTTTTGGGCCAATTCTGCAACGAATGGGATGTTAAGGTCTTTGTGAATGAGTTTATTTGTAACGTAATAAGGAGCATCAAGGATTTTACGTAGGATTTTGGATGCGGAAGGAATTTGATGGTTTGGTTGAGTCTCAGAGCTCAATTCCATATGTCCAAATTGGTCTGATTATTGTAGTGTATACTAATTTTTTGTAGTGAATAGGAAGTTTAGAGCGTTTGTCAAGTAACTGTTGTAGCAATCGGAATCTACGAGCAGTTTCTTGTCGTTTCAGTCTTGTGTGTTCATTCCAAGTAAGCCTTTTTCAGATGTAGGCCATATTGAATTGCAGGTTTTCTAGGATGTAGGAGGGCGTTGAGTACTAATTACTTGGGATAGAATGGAAGATGGGAAATGTTGGCATCGGAAGGATAGATAGAGCCATTTCAGCTCGGCACAATACTGGGTTATATATCTCTAGTGATTGAATGGTGTCGATGAAATCGACTTTTACTAATCCATAATAATTAAAGTAATTAAAACAATTTGTAAAATTAATATTCCAAATAATTACTAATTTTAAATTGGCCGTCTGTATTTTTTTCAAGCGAACTTATTAGCATTCCATCATTGAATTCTTTAAAAAAATTATAGAAAAATACGAACCCTTCGACCAATCGCTCCAAGTGCTTATTATATGGGAATGAAGAGTTTCCCAACAATTTGAAAAGAAATTACTCTAACAAATCCCCTCAACTCGTTTCCCTTTGAACTGTTTAACGTCTTTAACTCGAACACTGAGTCTAAATCCGAGCGGGGACTTAGTCTAAGGCTCAAACTTTTTGAAAGTATTTTCAAATAAATAATACCATTGGAACTGAACTAGTCTCGTCATTCTAAAGATTGTCCTCGAGCTGTCTGAGAGGTATTTAAGGTATTTGGGTGTAGAAAACATAATTGTGAAGTAATTATAGTGCGCTTAAATGGGATTTAAGTTAAAAATTACAAAACTTGTGCATAATCCCGGTCAACACACATCAGAAAGCATAGTTGAAATATATAGATCTAATATTATCTAAAGAGCAGTATAAAAGTACTCCACTGTTACCTGTGATGCAGTAAAGCAAAGCCGAATAATCCACACAGAGGTGGACTCCAAACTAAGCAAAATCAAAACGTAGAAAATCACTTGTACAAAGTTACATCTCAGCAGAATGGGTCGTCTCTACCTCTGCCGTTCATGCAGATACGATGGCTGCGATATGACGTCATAGGATAATTCATAAATACACTTGTCGCTGTGGATAGAGCTATATAATTGCAGCTAATATTTTTTTTTGCAATATGAAATTTGTATTTATTGGTAAATATTACTATCTGCCAGAGCGTTGTTGGGCAATAAGTAATAGTGATAAGTGATTACATTCATGATAAAATAAAAGAATATGAAAATAAGAATATATAAATAAATGAAAAAAAATTAAATAAAAATAAATAAAATCTCTTTCTAAATATATACATACAGAAGGACAAAGAAAATAAACATAATCGAACTAGTTGAATATTAGCACTAAGAAAATGAGAAGTATATCTTGGGATTTAATCGTGTTATTTAAAGTGACCGTAAGAAATGCATCGTTCTTTCTTTATCAACCGTTGATAAATAATTTATTACATAATAATAATAAAAGCCGAACGAACCCGAAGCTTCGATGCCGATACCACCAATCGCTATCTACATACATCCTTCCAGTAATGACCCTACAAACCAAATTCCACCAAATCGGTTTTAACGTAATTCTTCCATCTACGTTTCGGCCTAACTCTCGGCCGTTTATCCGCGGGTTCAGTATTTATTAGCATTTCAGGGATCCGCCCGTTACTAAGTTCTACAACCTTACATGGCCGTACTATAACTTGAATTATATTTACCAAGTGCAGGTCCCTTAATTCAGTGTTGTGTAGTCTTCTAAATTCTCCCGTTAATTCATCCTTTTTCGGTCCGAATATTTTACGTAATACTTTATTTTCGAAGAAAATATACCTTAAGACGCTGTTCATCTTTTATTGTAAGAGGCCATGTCTCATATCCATAAATAACTGTGGGAAGGAAAATAGTTTTGTAAATTCTAATTTTTAAGTTTTTTGATAGAAGAGGCGAGCTAAGCTTCGAAATTGAAAAATAACAAGTATTTTCCGCCTTCAACCTTGCTATTATTTCCTCTTCAATTTCGTTTTTTCTAGTTACTGTTGAACCTAAATAGTTAAACTATCTACCTGTTCAAACGTATTTCCTCCTACACCAATATAACCGAAATTGCTCGCGTTTCTACTGCTAACCATGTATTTTGTTTTATGCATATTTATTTCAAGACCTAGTTCCTTAGTGGAGTTTATTAACGCGGTTGTCAACCGTTTTACATGCATTACATGATTACTATTTTTTAATTATATCTTTTTCCATAGATGGTTTGATTGATTATCCTTCTATTGGATTAGGGACCATATTGAACCCTTCCTGTAAGATTCCTCCACATAATGACGGTGTTAAATCATTATAAGGCCACTTGAAGTGCTAAAAACAGAAATTTTACTTGGTTTATAGAGGTACAGTTTTTCTCCTCTGGTTTTCATAATCAAATTTTATATTGTAATACAATCTAAAATTAATATTTATAGATTGAAGCAATTCATTAATAAGTTATTATTAATGAATTGCTTCAATCTATAAATACAATCTAAAATTAATAAAATAAAATAGATATTTTTTAAATCATGTTATGATAAATTGCAAATAATGAATTTTTATACTATTCAACCTTTCTCAAACCTTCATGATAATGAGTACTTTGAGAAATAATGAGAAAAATAAGAAATTGTTATTTGAAAGAACAGAATCCATAACAGGTATAGTCGATGCATATATGCCTAGAAACTAAATATAAATGGTTTCTTAACAAGTTGAAAGGAAATATTAATGTATATTAATAGAGTATTTTTCACATTTCCAACAATACTAATCATTAAAAAAAAGTAGCATACGGCATTAAAATCAACTTGATTTATAATTCGCAAAAGATATGCCGACTTCTATAATATACAAGTCAGATAAATGTATTAAAGAAATATAATTCACATTAAACAATAGAAAAATCAGAAGAACATAAACAATAAACGATAAATTAGACGTTTTTGAACGTAAATAATAAAATCATGTGTCCTTCAAAATGAGTTTATTTGTGTCTATGTTTTTGAGTTTGTTAGTTAATAAGGCTAAATTTCTCCGTTCCCCTCCCTGATGTCTTACTTTATCTCCCTTCCTCCCCCCTCCGCGCACACACACACACTTTGATTTCCCCATACTCCTCCCCTCACACGCACACACACACACACACCCTTTGATTTCCCCCTCACTTCCCTCATACTCGCTGTACCTCTTCGCCTAAACGAGGGGAGAGTAAGTACCCGGACGAAAAAAATTCAAACACTCAAAACGCTCACTGTGCAAAAGACCTGTATGAAGTGTTTGCCAAGTCGAAGTTTCACACCGACCACCTGGTCGTTAACTGGCCAAGTTTAAAACTTGGTTATATGAGCTAGCTAATAATCCAGTTAGGATTATTAGTTAATTTTTAAATATTTTGTCAAAAGGTGGCCTTCATTATAATAACATTAGCTGTTCTATAACAATCTAAATAATTAAACAATTTCTTGGGAATACGTTATTATTTATCTTTGATGCGCATTTCAAATAAATAACTTTGAATAGGGACAGTTAAAATTATAATTATATTATAAATTATAATAGTTTTGTAATAAGAAAATTTTTGTTTTTTAATGTTACGATATTAATTATTCATTGAAATAATATAAAAATGCAAATTTCTCTTATTGTTTCCTTTAGTGAATATTTACTTATTAAAACTATTTATAATTATTATTATTATTAGTTTTATTGTATTTATTCTCTCTCGACTTTAATGTAATCATAACTTAAAATTAAAATCTGTACCCCTACAACCAGTTCAGTACTTTGTAAAGAAGTACTGTTACTAGACCAACGGTTGTGCAAGAAGGTGATTTGGTCAGAATCACACCCGACCGCCAGATTTTTACCCAATTTAAGAGGTGGATCCTAGGGGGGCTCCAAGAACCCACAGGAGTTGACTCAGGGCTACAGTCAGTGTACAAAAAAATTTTCTGCCCAGCCGGATTCGAACTCAGGTCCTTGGAGTTAGTAGCCACGCGCTTTACCCCGTAGCCACCGAGCTCCCGTAATCTTAACTTACTTATTCATTTTCCGTTTTTTAATGTCTTAAATTTTTTTCTCATTTTTAATATTATCTTTTACGTGTTATCACGTCTACTGTTCATTTTAACCTAGTAGTTTACGTAATTTGATATATTATTCTCTTTTCGCTCATATTTATATAATTTTAACCCTACCTTAATTTACTTTTTTTATTTTATCCTATTATGTCAAAATATTTTTAGTTGTTTTTGTATCTTTTTAGCCCTGATGAATCTCTACAGAGTGGGGCGAAACGTCGGGTAATAAATAGTGGTTAACTATTTTTGTTTTATTGTGACCGCAACCCTGACCAACTTTAATAATAAACCCTTTTCATTTATATATTTCACAAGGAATATAAACTTGCTGTCATTTTTTTTCATTTAATTACAACAGGAAGTAATCCAAGGGATGACGCTCCTTAATAAATGAAATCCCAAATTCAATCGACAATCCGGCACGGTAACAAGAGCGGAAAAAACAAACCATTTTTTGTTTGTAATAAACCCTTTGACTCTTCATTTATGAGAACCCTTCTCCAACCCACCCTCTCCTAATAAACTTCAGAGTGAATACTTATAATATACCCTTCTTTATTGGAGTTATAAATCATGAAAGTTATCTTCCTGGTTTAAAGGATTATATTTAATATATTTGTGTGCTTCTAACCTGCCAAAGATAAACTATATACGTTGCTTTGCACAATACTCAGAAGTATCTAATTTATTATAATTAGAAATATTAATATTTTGATCAACCAAAATATAAAATCAACAATGGTGATATAATTAGGTTTGGAATGAAATTCACTCACAAAAGGTGTGCTACGTAGGATCTCTGGTTTCAATAAAACTGTTTTTGGTGATACTAGATCGAGAAATATTTTATATGCCGAGAAAAAAAAATATATACATAAATTTAGACTTTTTTTAAACTATCGTATGCCGCTTTTGCTCTTCAATATTTAATTGTTATTATATATCAATCTATTTTTTTTAATTATCCGAAGTTTAAAATTTATTATCTTACAATTAGTCAGTTTCAGATTTGGACAATTTATTGCAGTATATGTAACTTAAATCTGGTTCATTACTAATTATAAGATAATACATTTTGGACTTAAAAATTAGCTTCGATTTATCCAATAATCATTTTTGAGGTGATTAGAACTTATTATTATGATTCTACCTTAATGATAACAATTAGGTAGTTTTAGGCCCTGATAAAAAAGTATCAGGTACAAAATTGTCAATAAAATTGGATAATACAAATTTTATATCTCACAATGAAAATTGTTTATTAACCTTTAAGGATATCTACTCAATTTTCTATATTCACGCAGTATAATAAATCTAAATATTTAAGAAGTACAGTACATATCATAAAATTAAGCTAATTGTATTGAAACAATAATACTTTATTTATTTATTTTCTTTTTTTTTAAACCTATTTATCCATTCAAGTGTTTCTTCTAACCGGCTTTTTATTATATTTTCCATTGAATCTATGTGTTAGTCTTGTTCTCGTAAAATGTATTTATTTCTTTTGGTTTTTTTGATAAACTGATCTACTGCTGTGACTATTATTAATGGTCTGATACCACATTGCCGTCTAATAGTGAATTTGTTTAGCGGGTCACTGGAGAGGATCTAGGAGGGTGAATTCGGGAGAGTGAATTTGTTGATAGGGTGAATTAAAAATTGTGAAATGGTGAAATTGAAAGAACAGAAAAGGGGAAGAAAAAAAAAAGGTATGAATTGAAATATTTGTATTTGGTTTATAGACTGAAATTGATTGTAAAAGGAAATTGTAGGGGAAAAAACTGTTTCTATTTCTATGTCTTTCTATTTTATTATACCATGTAATTATATGTAATCTATATATGTCCGATTACGGATTGATTAGTATGCTGTGTGATGTATTTGGGCAGCATAGATGAATAAAGTATTTCTCTCTCTCCAATAGAACAACAGCATCGATTAAGACTATAAAAATATGAATATTTCATGAGCACATGATTAACTTGTTAGAAATAAAATAATTTATAATTAGGAAGCTTTCAATTTAATATTTGCCAAAATAAATTCACAAAATGTTGGTTTCTATTCTTTCGGACAAAAATATATGTAAAAATACATATCTCAGGAACCATTAGAGTGCTAATAAATTCTTTAATGAAAATAATGTAAAATGCCTATCTCTGAAACTATTTAACGTAAATAGCACATTTAGGGCTGATATTTTAGTCAATTTACTTTTCTTTAGTTGGTAGTTTTAATGATATAGACCTCTAAATTAAAAATAAATTTATTTTTGTTCACATTGAAACAGCCCCTATTTTTTATTTATTTATTTTTAACTATACTTAACAGACTTATCAATTTTGCCTTGTAATTATACATATTTTTAATTAAAGCAACAAAAATTGGGGTAATATAACTTGGACTACGTCTACTAAATTTTTATTATTATTTTTTGTTTAAGTCAGGATTTATTTAAAATTTAAGAAAAGATCGTGGAATGAAAATATTTTACGAAGCAATATGTAAGCATAGAACTTTTGTAATCATAGAGTTTAGTACTATTATACTTTTTAAATTACAGTACATTCATTATGTAAACAATTATTTTTTTAAACTGTTGAATACTAATATGGAAACGATTATTATTAAAAATTAATCTTATATTTCTAAAAAAAAAATTATAAATTAAAAAAAAAAATGCTATTTATTAAGGAAACTCGTGCTACAACCAGAAAAAGTAAATGAAATTCTAGAATAGGGAACGAAAAAAAAAAAGCTAGTGAAACCTCACAAGAGGGCATCCTTGAGGCTAACAGAATATAGGAGACCAGCGAATAAGGGAGAGAGAAAAAAGAAGGGATGCATCCCCTAGAACTACAGGAGTATTGTGACACAGGACCAAACACAAGGATATCGGGTAAAGAAGGGTCGAAAGAAAGAGAACGAAAATATCACAGATACCCGATATCTTCGAAAATGAAAAAAGTCTTTCTTATAGATAGTATCTCTTGAATAATATCGTTTCAAGATACGTTGTCAATGTAAGATATCTGTATTACAGTAAGCTCAATATTTTATACATTTTAATTTATGTATTTACTTAAATTAATAAATATATAAATGTTTAAATACAAATGTTATATATATACATAAAACACAGATATGACTAATTTATGTTTCTTTGTTCATAATGTGATATCCCACTACTTTAAAAATCTGTTGATAGCAGTTTAGGTAAAATATAAACTTCACAAAGTTTTGAAATTTGTATAACAAATATGTGATCCTCTAAACTGAAATAAAAAAATTGTAATCGTTTATTACCTTCTCAATACCAAATAAATTTAAATAAAAAACATAAAACTCACTCCGGAAAAAACTTCTCATCCTAGGTAATCCATAAGGTTTAAACCTACTAATAATTCAGTTTATTTATTGTTCAGCTATCTCTGTTTCCTTCTCTTTCCAACTATTTCTATATTAAATTTTAATTTTTAATAAAAGTATATTGTATATTCAAATTACTACTGTTTCTTCCAAAAACAGGTTTCCAACTCAGGAAAATATTTATCCTTTTTTCTTCTGTAATTTATCATAAAATTCATTCATAGTTTAGTATGTATCTTAAATAAACATACTAAACATGAGAGTTAATTTATTTTAAATATACAAAAAATAATTTTCAAAATTACTTTAGTAGATGTCAATGGAGATAAAACCTAGTTGATAATTAATACCATTTAATTATATTTGTATAGACTATTGTATTGTAATTGTATACCATTTAATTGTAGATTTAAAGAGTTTTATCAAAATTTTCAAAGCCTTCTTTGAAAATTGTAAAATACACTATATGCAAGATACCATTTTTTTTTTTAAATCTTTTGTTTCCTAACCCTATATTATACATCTATATTACTACTCTTTTATCCAGAAATTAGTTTTCATCTTGAGAAAATATTTTTCCTGTTTTCTTGGCCTTTCCTCTTGAGGTAATTATCAAACTCTATCATTGTATATATTTATCTGTTTTTGTTATTAACAGCAATGAGAAATGATTAATTTTAACAAACGCAATTAGAGTTGTTTTAAAGGAAGTTGTTTAGAAAAGTTACCTTATAAACTCTGTCGGGCCATAACCAGTGATGATAGGACTTAAATTATTTGAAAGCAATTGTAAAATTGACATGACGAATTTAATCGAAATTTTAAAAATCTTTTTTTCGAGAAACTAGTATACAAGAGTAAAATCGATGATATAAAGCTGCACTTCCGTTAAATCGATTTTAGAGAAAAAATACAGTCACATTCAAGGTATAAAAGTACCCTAAATAAGGTTCACACACCTCTACTTAATTACCAAGGAGGATTAACCAGATGCCAGATATGTAATAAAATACTGACAATAAATCGTATCTTTGAAGAGTGTGTTTTCTACGCTAGAAGAATAAATGAACTGGGTAAACCTTCAAATGTATCAGAGGCCTTAGAAAATGGGAAAAAATATTTTAATAAGATTATGTCTTTTCTGAAAATTACAAGGACTACTTGTAAATATGTAATATATATGTATATATTTTTTACCTTTTAGTATTTTTTATTATTTATGTATTTATTTTTTAATATTATCGTAATGTAAATATCATATGTGGATAAGTGTTTGTACAATCGCAAAGAGTGTTTTAAATCTAGTGTTTGAGCACTAATGTAAAATTGTGAAAGTGAGTAACAAAGTTTTTAGTAATATTAATAGGGCTACTAAGAAATTACCTCATGTTACCATTTAGTATTTTGCATCCTACATTCCACAAATTATTGGATTTCATCTGCTTAAGCAATCAGAGATTCTACGAATTTATTTTCGAACCTACTATTCTTCACATTGAATCACATTTCAATATTGGAATAATGCACTGTGGTATAGTAAGAAATATCTTCATCTGAAACATTTCTGAGGCAAAAGAAAAGGAAAAGGGAATATAAATAATAGTTATTTCAAAGTCTGTTTCCGTGGGATGCTCAGCTCTCTCATGACATTGGCTGCTGCAGAATAATGGTTGAATTTCAAATAAGCCTTCGATATTGACTGTTCCCGGCCATTGCATTAGGTCAAAATTTGATTTGCAGATGGAAAAAGAGGATCTTATGTTTAAATATTGGACTTGAGGGTCGGATGGGGTCCTTCGGAACGGGATGGGGCCTTGGTTCTAAAGCCATTGGAGGTTTGATAAACACGTTCCGAGCATCGATAAATCTTTTTTAAGTTGATTCCCTCTTTAGGTCCTCTCGTATCTTCATTTATGCCATCATCATTTTTAGGACCCTTCATCCATTTATTTGGAACTTTTCTTCTACTGACTAATATGAAAAAAAAATGCACGTTAATATAAACAAGAACATAAGAACATTTTTTACTAACTATGTGCACCATACCTGGTTCAAATCATTTGTTAAAAAGCATATTAAAGTATTTATGGGCTATTAATAAAATTACTTCTATTTATTAAAGCTGTTCTTGCTGACAAATGATAAGTTGTATTAAAAGAAAATTACGTATTTAAAATAGAAATATGTCCAGGAACTTACAGCCACCTTTTCCCTAAAAACACCAATTGGGTGTGCTGCTTTATTTCATCGATTATATATTTTCGAAACGGCTTTGATTAAAATCATTAAATTAATGTATTAGTGGACTTAATATCAGCTGGGTATTATCCTCATTTGAATATTCCGACGGGGCATAAATTCTAAATTTTCAAAATGGTTTCTTCTAAAGTACCATTAATTTTTTTTAATTTTAAATAATTTACTATCATGATTATAGTTAGTAATAGTTTAATAAAATGTATAAATATAAACTTTGAAAGTACATGATAAATAATTAAAAAATATGTTTACATATTCAAAACGAGTTTCCGGAAATAAGAGTCCTAATACAGATTGGTAATATACTTTAAAGAAGCTAATGATTAAAAAGAATAGTATCAAACATGAAGTCGTAAAAGTTAAAGGAAATTGATGAAAAGCACACAAAGAAACTGAATGTATAAATAACTATTTTAGTGTTTTCACGATTGTTATCAAAATAGATAGAGTTTATGTTTCCCTAACATAAACAACATCCTACAGGATATGGAATGCAAAATTTTATTTTCAAGATTATTATCTTGTGTATCTATTCACTTTTAATACATAGCATGTAAAAATAAACCAGAATGACAATTTTAAACTAACAATAAGTGTAAAATTCCGCTACTAGAAGAGGATGTGATGGTTTTGGGGTTTGGAACAATGTTTCCGATTCAGACATTTGTGTAAAAAATTCCAACAAAGGAAAATTAATATTTACCTCAAGGCAATTCCAAAAAAATAATTTTGACACTTCCACAGGTTTGTACGTGGCGCACAATGGTAGAAAGTGAGAAAAGATTAAATGTGTCTTATCTTGCAGATGAGAGTGGTTTCTTACACACGATTTCTCCACAATTGGTTCTCCCATCAAACAATCTTCATGAGCCTTAGACCTATTATTACAGACTTCTGAATTGGCAAAAAGTTAGTTTTTACTGATGTTATTTTTTTTTAACAATCCACAAAAATAGTTTGGCCAAGCCAATACTAATAAAAGTTAGTGTATATATTTAGTTTTTTAAAAGTAGGTTTGTTTCTTGAGGTATTTTCTTGAGGTATCTCCTTTTTATATTTCTAGGACCACTTCCAAATTAATGCCGGTAAAATGGTTTTTGCACATTTTTGATGGTCCTTAAAAAAATAGCAATATTATCCTTTGTGATGAGACTATTATGCCATAAAATTGTAAATATTGGAGCAAGTTTTGTGTAAATTCATTGACGTATGAAGTAAGGGGCTTTGTAGGTAGGTGTAACCGAAATAAAGTGAGAACAATAATCAAATTAACCGCTATGATTCATAATAACATTTTATTTTTAGGAAATATTATTTTAATAATGGAAAAAATAAGATTTATATTTTTATACCCGAACGCAACGTGCTATTCCAGGAGGACAAAAGTATCGAACGTTTTTAGAATTTGGGTTTAAAAATATTGATATTCTCAAGGGTTCAAAACACAATAAATAGTAAATATTGACAGTAAAATTTAATTTTTCTTATAATAATGAAAAATAACATTTAAAAAAAAATTAAACTACCTTTTCATCAACTTTTAATTATTCATCTCTATAATGATATTATGTATTACTGTCACAAGAATATACAAATTATGAAACGCTCCAATTAATTGAAAAAAAAATACACAATAATTAGAAACTAAAATTTAATACGTTTCTAAAAAGATATTAAACAAAAAAGAAACCTGAAAGGAAAATTACATTTTTGTTACTTTAATATTAATCAACTTCGTGGAAATTCACTACTGAAAATACACAATCATTAATATGCTCGTTTAATTAAGATTTTATTTTTTTATTTATTTATTTAAGTGTTTTGACCACTCAGGCCATTTACACTTGATTTACAAATTCGATTACAATTGGCATGTTCATACAATTGAAATACAAATACAGTTGAAATTACAAAGTGAGAAATTTACATACATACATGAAATACAAATACAGTTGAAATTACAAAGTGAGAAATTTACATACATACATGAAATACAAATACGGTTGAAATTACAAAGTGAGAAATTTTAATTAAGATTATTAGGCGTGTTATCACAGTCTTTCCATGTTAAGGATTTTATAAAACTCAATAATTGAGGAAAAAGTATTAAAAGATTGGTTTTCTTTTTTCTTGATCCTTGCAATGGAAGGGTCTGATGCAATTTAAAATCTATTTAATAAGACAAAAATTGTCTTTATTTTTCAATTTTTAAAGTCAACAACTCCCTGAAACTCCTTCTGTCTTTATTCCGGAGGCTCTTGAGCTTCTTCAAACTTCTCAACTATTAGAGATAATGCATATTTCAAACTTTTAAAATCAAAAATCGATCTTTCTTCAGAGACACTTGTTTCCCAAAGGGCAACAATGTGGACAATTTGAGCAGTATTTGTCTGGTTTGCACTATATGATGTAAATAAACTTAAATAAAATGATTATATTTAAATAAATAAAATAAAATCTTACATGCAGTTTTAATGGAATACAGGTTTGTAAACTTTTAAAAGTATAATATTTTAAAAGGTTGCTTCTACTGAATTTCCAAATTTGTCTGAATTCAATTAAAATCTGAATTAAATTTTTTTCTCCAGAAAATTTCTAATGTCTGGAATAGAAATCGAAGTAAGATCAACCATATCAGTCTTAATCTGTATTCCAGGCATACCCCCTCAGCCTATATATTTTCATTATCGAATGGAAAAATAAATTTCATATTCCACATATTTCATCTAAAAACGTCATTACAACTTTTTTGCAAGTTCTGAAAATAAGGGCAACCAATTTTTTTACTGATGAGTTATAATACTATCTGCTAAAAATAATTAGTGTTAATTTATTCAAACATATACAGAAAAAGAAGAACGTAAAAAAAAAAGAAAGAATATTAATGATAACAATGCTGCTCAAAAAAATAAAAATAAAATAAAATAGACTATAATATTAATCAAAAAAATAAAGCAATACTATTATTATATGTATATGCAAAAATATAAAGAGATAGAGAAATGCTCTATTCATCCATGCTGCTCAAATACATCGGGTTGCTACATTACAAAACATACTAATCAATCAGTATATTAAATTTGGATTATCTCTATAGGAAGTCTGGCGAGTCAATTCATAAAAAATTTTTTGAGGTTAATAACTTCCAACTATGAAATTATGAGGTGAATATAACTGTGTGAATTAAAATAAATAAGAATTAAGATTGTTGTTATGATATCTTTTTTATTGTTGTAGGTTTAAAGTACATGAATATGAGACAGTGGTCCCGAAACGTTGTACCATGTTATGATAATTTAATATAAATTTCATTCAACTGGAAGTTATTAACCTCAAAAGAATTTTATGAAAACTATTTATTGTTAACCAACGTTTCGAAGAGTCGACCACTCTGCTGAGTTAATTTTAGTACGGATACCTCAAAATCGTCTTTACTTTAAACGACGTATAACATAAGAAAATAAGCATTTTAAGTAATATCGTTAATAGTAGCACTAAGAATGAAATAAAGAAAGGACTGA
The DNA here is from genome assembly GCF_000696795.3 of Halyomorpha halys. NCBI lineage: Eukaryota > Metazoa > Arthropoda > Insecta > Hemiptera > Pentatomidae > Halyomorpha > Halyomorpha halys. Next base: position 53,231 of record NW_027104962.1, on the reverse strand, counting down.
GGCAACAATTGCTTAAATTTTACGTGAGATTAGTCATTTATTTTTATGGCATACAATGATTCTAAATTTTTCGTTTCCATTTTTGAATAATCACGTGTTCTCCTGTAATATTCTATTAAAATAGCACAGAAACCAGATCAAAACACCAAGAAGCATGATAATTAAAGCAAACTGATTCCACATGCGAAGTGTATTCAAGACGAACTATATACTTCTCTTATGCGTTGAGCGATATGTAGAATTATAGGAACACAGCCACAGGAGAGTGGTTCAATGATGTAGGGAAACTTGATGAGATAATAAAGAAATCCGAAAATTGAGATAAGAAATAAACAAGAATCTTATCCTATTGAAGCGTCAAATAGTAAAGATCTCTGGAGTAATAAGACAGTGTTGTGATTTCGTATTTAACCATTAGTAATTTCCACACCATTTCTTTATATTTTCTTTCAGTTCATAATCACTTTTCTTTTTTATTGATAAAAATGGCAAAACGACCAAGCACTAGTGAAGTATACAGGAGTGAAAAGGAGTTTCAGATAGATATTTATACAGACGGATTTAAAAAAAAAAATTAAAATCTGTACCTGTTCAGTCCAAATGCCAGTCAGTTTAGGTTTTCAGTGTATAAGAAAGGTGGAGGCTCTTTAATTGTATGAAAGACCCAGGAATATACATTTGCCATCCCTATCTATTGCAAAAGGCAGGGCAATTGCCACATCAGGGTCTAATTCCTAACAAGTTTAAAACTGAGGACTCTCCAGGAAGCTCTGGTCTGGACCCACTCAGTTAGAAGCCTCAGAAGAGCAAGCATGTCCAACTAAGTCAGCGGCTCCGAGTGTGGCACTGGGGGCATCCAACCAGGTGATCGGCACCCTATCTCAGCACCACGAAAATGTAAACCATGAGACTTGAGAATAAAGTATGAATAAAGTAAGAGAATCATGCATTTCATTTTTACACCACACCTCAATAGCTTGGGACTAAGCCAAGATATCTCAAAAACCCTTGGAGACGATGATAAGGCAATAGAATTGGTGTTTCATTTTTTTAAATCACAAAATTTACTGACAAAAATATAACTTGATCGGAAGAAAAAAAAAATAAATAATCAAATCAAAAAATAAGTAAAATTTAACGAATATTAGCAAAATTAAATAAAATATAAATGGCGTTGATGACCAATGAAGTTTGGCGCCACTAAACAACCAAACAATCATGCATTTCATCAACAACCCAACTAAATACAAAATGGGACCCTAATTATCTTCGTTCTCATCTGATCAACCCATCTCATCAGCAATAGTTCCCATAATCTAAATTCTTAACCAGACTAACCATATTATATAATATTTTTGACCTCCTAACCCTAAAGGGTCAGGGATTCAGTACTTTGTAAAGAAGTACTGTTACTAGACCAAGGAGGTGATTTGGTCAGAATCATGCTCAACCGATCCAGACAGAATTAATAAAATAAATATTTAAGCAGAAGATAATAGTAATGATAGTGATGATGATACCCAACCTACAAGAAAACAAATAAATTTTATAAATAGTGATAGCGATACAAGTAGTGTAAAAAAAAAAAGTGACGTCATATTATCTGCGTATAAGACGTATCAAGTGAAGAGTGGGAAGACGTTACTGTATCTATCGATTTTCCGGTTCTATCTATCGAGTTTGACATACATCACCCAACAACCGGGTCTACATTTTCGCGAAAAAGTTGCTGGCAGGTCAGAAACGGTGCCGAGTGGAAAATGAAACAGAAAAATCTATTTAAAAACGTGAAAACTCCTGTAGTTTTCAAAAATCATATTCTCCTAGCTTAAAAAAAATCAAAATAGCATTATTAAATGAAAAATCAGAGAATACGATTTATTTTGCTGATTACTTCCTTATAAATCAATAAGGTTGGCTAACACCGGATATAACATAGCTAATTAACTGGTACCTACTGATTACATTTAATTAACTTTATTCTTATTCGTTAAAAAAGTTATGTATGTTCTAATTGAAGCCTTGAGAATGTTATTAATATCTTTATTATAAATATTAATGTTAATAAATTCATTAGTGACCAGTGTAAACAGTAGGCATCAAACAGTTCATAAAAAAATGTTATTAATATTTTACTAATAACAATGTCACTAGAAATTATTTGGTGTAAATTGACTATTACACGTTGTCTTTTTCAAACTGAAGCTTTTCAGATAAGCACAGTTTTTTTTTTTTTTTTTGTTTTTTTTTTAAATTTCCTGCATTTAAGAATTCTTTTGAACTTAGCAATACAAGATGAGCATTTTATTTACTCAAGTTATAATAAAAGCAATTCAGTCGTTCAATTTAATTTTAAAAACCACTAAATCGTAATGGCACTAAATAAATAAAGCCAATGAGTATTAATATTTTACAATGAGTTCTGAACTACAGTTTTACAACCTTTTATGTAGAATAAATTACATATATGATTCCATATTTAACAATAGCCATTTCAATTTATAACATGGTCTTTAATTCCTTTCTGCCTGTATAAATCCTTTCAGATAAAAATTATAAAAGCTCATGACATGGTAGCCTTTTTATTTCATTTTATCAGATTCGGTTCATTCTGATAGGGGCTTTGATTAATGTCAGTTCAAAGGGGTTATTGGAAGCTATTTTTTTTATCTCATACTTTCCTTTAAACGGTAAAAAAAAATATTAAATTTGGCCCTGGCATCAGACATTTTTATATTTAATTTTGTTTGTTTTTCAACTTTTTAGAAAGACTTTTAATGATTTTTTTTTTTGCTTTCTTTCCTAAATAGTTTATTTATTATATTTTACACGTCGCTAACCTGACGTTCTGCAACAGTTAATCTCACCCTTAAACATTTTACAATAAAAAGTTCGGGAGTTACATCAGTATTTGAACCCCCTGATATATAAATATCCTGTGGCTACTAACTCTAAGGACTCGAGTTCGAATCTGGCTAGGCAGAAAATTGTTTTCTGTTACACTGTAGCCGTGAGTCGACTCCTGTAGGTTCTGGACCCCTCCTGGGGACCACCCAGCCTCCTAAATTGGGTACCCTTAATTCGGTAAAAATCTGGCGGTTTAATTCTAATTCTAACCAAATCACCTCCTTGCACAACCGTTGGTCTAGTACTCCCATGCAAAGTACTGAGTACAAAAAAATATTATTGTGCCATTGCAATGTTATATTACTATGAAAATATATTTTCATATATGAAATATTTTATATATATGAAGGGGCAGGGCTTCATGGGTTGTAGCGGTACAAATTTAATTTTTTTAAATTTATATATAAATATTACACACAGTAAAGTAAGAATTCAGTATTTTTAAAAAAAATATATTTTCATAGTAATATAACATTGCAATGGCACAATAATATTTTTTTGTACTATACCATTTACAGACGAATAAACAATGACAGTCCAATTATTTATTTTTTTAATCAGAAATTTAATAATCTATCGTATTTAAAAATATCTGCAACTTTCTTCGTTTAATATTCCAATCAATAGTGGTTATTCTATTGTCATTATTTAAATCGGAAAGAAATAAGGCCTAAAAAAAATGTACATCTTATAAGCAGTGTCCTGATTTATATAGTAAAATATATAATATGCTATATAATAAACAATAAAAGCTGTTAAATATGCAACAATAAACATATGCTATACATGAGAAAAAATTATTTTACATATTTATAGAATTTTTATATAATAACCACAAATTACATGCAGAGAAATGGTGCTATGCAATAAAATAAAAAAATTTAATAAATATGTAAAATATTTGTTTCTCAGCTATTTTTTAAAAGTTATTTTTCAACCTAATATCAACAAAAATTCTTTCATTGAACTCGGTGATCCTTCATGCGTAACTAAGAAATCACAGGATGAATTAAAATCTAAAGCAAAATAATTTTAAATGTTTTATAGTATGAAACACTTTTTAAAAACTAAAATATCAAAATAATAAAAATCGTCTATAAGTCACAGAAGGAAACCAGCAATGATTATATCGAAGAAGTATAAATAATTGGCAATACTTAAAAAATATTTAAATGAATATGAAAATAATTAAAGCATATAATTACAAATAAGAAATATAAGTACCTGAATATAATTAAACTATATTAAAATATGTTAGTAAATGGATAAAAACATCTTGTGAGAAACTTTTTAAAGACTAAAACATGAAAGTGATATAGAATTACAATTAGCAATAAAAGAAAATTAGCAATGATTGTATTTAAACATTGATTGACAACATGAAAAACTTATAATCGCAAATGTAAAAGGCAATAAACTTTTTTACGATTAATTACAGTTATATTTCTAAATTTTTAAATATCTAATCCTAATATTCTTTCGTTTAAAATGTTTTTATAAAGATAAAATTATGTTTTTATATCAACAAACTAGATGAGAACTAATGTATATGCACTTATAATCATCAATCTCTAGTCAAAGCCATTGAGAAACACTAAATCATTCCCATTTGAAATTGTATTAATATTTTCCAGAATAGAGTTTCCCTTTTCTTTAAAAAAACTTAGTAAATTTTCTCCTACTTGGACCGGTATGGGAGTAACTGTCTTTAAATTTATATTTATTTTTAGGCGTTGGGAGCGCGGATAGCCCCGAGGAAAGACCAATTATATTCTAAGAAGTAAATTGTTAAAGAAAGCGTTATATCGGTGATGTGTAATTGTTTTGTTCATTAAAAATGAGTCAAAGATTGTAATCTGTAATTATTATCTACAATGCTGTATTTTAATTTATATGTTTTCACTTAATTGAAATCGTGGAATCATGAAATATGCATTTATCTTAAAATATCCAAAATAAAATTTGGCTTATTGCACCAGTGATTTAATTTATGATTTATTGGCTGTTACTCAGTGATTTATTAAAATATTTTATCAGTTGTTATAAACATGCATTTGAACTAAATATGCATTTGCATAAAACTCGGGCATTGCTTTTAATATTCAGGCCCGTTTCCATACATTTTACGAAAATGTCATTTGTATCCTATGAAATACATTACCGGTTTTGGGTTGTTCCCCTAAAGTATATTTTAGTATCATATATTTATTTATTATTACGTAATAATTGTGTTTTTAATTTTTTAATATTTTTTTCGCTAATAGTTGTTTATTGAACACTTTCTACTGATTTCATCCATTCTGTCTGGGCAATGCAATAAAAAAACGAATGTATTCGAATTTGTTTTTAGTTAAATTTTTACTTATTTTTAAAAATAAACTTTTCTAATCGACTAAAAAAACATTTCATTCCTCACTTATCAGAAGTAGAGGCTTTAGTTTTCAAGATAAGTATGAATCTAGTTCGTCCGTCTTCCTCAGCTTCTATTTCAGATATCTGATTTGATATATAATAGTAATATATAAACTAAGTATTATTAATTAGAATAATTTTATATTAATTTGCTATGTTTTCGAAAAGGAATAATGTATGTTGAGCAAACCACTGTGAAGTCCATCAAAATGGAGGATAAATCATGCTGCCACAAAGAAATATATTTTAAATTCATGCATCCAAATGAAATTTATATCTATAGTACAAATTAGTGCTATTATTCATTTTTTTAAATTGTAAAATGATATAACAATGCATGCCATAAGACATAAACATGAAATTATAATTATTTTAAATTAAAATATAGGTTTATTTTTTTAAAGAAAATGCATTTGATTTAGATCAAAACTAAATTTAATGAGTAAAAACAAATGTTTTTCTACAAATATTCCTAGCTTGACCCAGTTAAGGGTTGATTATCTTTGAAACTAACATTTAGAATATTTCGGTTCATAGTTCACTACTTATTGCAAAACAATTATAAGTGATTCGAGTTTTCATGAGAACCTGCGTAACCTTAAAATCTTCCAAAAGAAAGGTATTAATTCATAATTTAAACATGATAACTATTTTGTAAGGTTTAATATATTTTTTTTGTTTGACAATTTAATTATTTTTTTTAAACACTTTTCTATTTGTTGATATATATTACAATCTGCCACAAAGTTGTGGGAAATAGGTAATAGTGATGAATATGCTACTTAAATAAGAATAAAATAAATACAAAAAAAAAATTACAAACACAAGAATAAACAAAATGAACATAATCAAGCTATGTGTATGAAAAAAATAAATAAATAAAATAAGATGATAAAATAATACAATCTCTAGTCACATTTACACTCTTTTATACAATATTTACACATTCGACCTGAGGATCCCTGAGCCCACTCTATCTCGCCCGTGGAGGCTGAGCAAGTGCGCTAATATTTTAATTTTAACTAAATACTAATCATTATTTAGATTCAGTATTATTGATTGAAAATGAAATATTAAATATCAAATTGGCAATGAATCAATTTTTTCTTGGTAGTTGTAAATAAACATGTATTTATTTTTAATATTTAACCTCTTTAGCTACTAACATATAGTAAAATAGTAAAACATAGTACAGTGCAAATTTTCAAGCTAAATACGATACTGGATTATCAAAAATATAAACGAAAAAAACAACAACTCTGCTCAAGATGTCTGTTTCTAACAGTTTAGGACGTTCTGACTAAATTTATTTGTCAAATTCCAACATCCAGATTATGATTATTGAATACTATCCAATATTGTTTTTTTTTAAAATGTTAAATGACTTCTTGAGTTATGAACATGTATTAAATTACAATTTTTTCATAATCGAAAAATACATTCAATTTATTTTTTGTATAATAATTATTTGTTTAATCAATTTAAAATGCTATTTCGAAATAGTGAATCATTACAAAAGACAGGTTATTTCACTTTGACTTTAAATAATTTAAAAAAAAAAATCTTTTTAATAATAAGTTATAATAGTATCAATAGATCCTGTAACAATATTGATAAGGCAGTTGCTGGATTCAGTACTCATTAATGGGAATGACTTCATCTAAAACTGTATAAAATATATATATTTGGTTTATGATAGCAACTAAGAGGAATTCGGTTAAAAATAAGATGTGTAAAAAATACTAATATCGGAGTTGGTGGATTTACAAGAAAATGATATTATGAAGAAAGAAGAAGGAAAAAGCCAACCGTAGGTTTTCAAAAATACATTATTGTGTAGGATATGAACTTCCAAGAATAAGATGAGAAGGGGGAAAAGTCATAATGAAAGACATTTTTATTAGATTTTTTCCTCAACTTTATTTGTAAATAATATGTGTTAAAAAGCAAAAATAATATCTACGAAGAAGGTTTTAGTACATTAGTACATGAATTGCTAAATCGTAAATGATGACGAAATAATAATGTAACAATCATACGCAAATTACTAGAGGATGATAAACAAATAATTATTATACAAAAAAATAAATTGAATGTATTTTAAAATTATGAAAAAATTGTAATTGAATACACGTTCATAACTCAAGAGATCATTTAAACTAAAAAATATATATATTGGATAATAATTCAATAATCGTAACCTGTATGTTTGATTTGGACAAATAAATTTAGTCAAAACGTTCTAAACTGTTAGAAATAGATATCTTTAGCAGAGTTGTTGTTTTTTTATGTTTATTTACACTGTACTATGTTTTACTATCTTACTATATCTTAGTAGCTCAAGAGGTTAAATAATAAAAATAAATACACATTGCTTTACTGCAACCAAGACAAAAAGTATATATTTGAATTTTAAAAAAATACAAATAAAGGAACAGAAATAAAATGTTAACATAAAAACAAAACTATAATTTTATTCATCCTTCGTAAAATCCTCAATTCTCCTTATTTTGTCACAAATAAAACCATCCATAAAGACCTAATTGTTCTTTATGTAACCGATCTAGCCCGAACCCGATATCATTCCTTCCATTATAAACTCCCTAACCACCCAAACCCACTAGTTTCTAACCTTGCTTTCTCTTACATTCCTGGCAATCCTCCGAGGCGCCTGAAAAGAAAATGGCCTCGTGACCTTATATTGTAAAATGTTTTTAGAGTTCTACTACTGGATAGTTTCTCTTCATGCTGTATCATATCATTATCATTATGTCATTATGATCAAATTTACTTGTTGTATTTTTTATACAGTTGTAAATATCAACAAATAAATAAAAATAATTTTATTCACTTTTTAAGGTATATTATAATAAATTTATTACAAACAAACAATATTTTTAAACAAATATGAAGAAGATAAAAATAGTAGCGACTATTAATTTGCCGATAAATAGTTGTTAACTTTTTTTTGTCCTGACCGTCTCCTTCATATTTTAATAAATAAGGTCAATCAATATATATAGCACTTTTTTTTTTTTTTAATTTATTCTTAATGTTTGGCCGAAATACTTTACTTAATATTTCACTTTAGACTGGATATAATTGTACTTGATTATAAAACCATATTATAATATAGATTATAAACCAGAGTAATAAAGACATTTTTCAGTTCATTGCATAATCTAATATCATTAAAAACATCAATTTAGAAATATCAAGCGAACAATAAGGCTTTAGACCAAAATCGTTATAAGATAATTTGTCAATGTAAAATATTTAAGTACACGCAATTTTCAAAAATATCTATAGAATCTAATGATAATCTGAAAATGAATTATTTAAATTATTTTTTGATATAGTTTCAAAAAGAAAATTTTATCTTCATTGTTAAATAATAAGATATTTTGATAGTGATACATTTTTTATGCAGTTGCTTTTCAATATAATAAAAAAAAAAAGTATTAGTTTTTATCGATATAAATGTTAATCAACATTTATATCTCACAAAACTTTATATTGCACTTAAATTATTGCAATAAAAGATATAATTGCTTGTGGTCGAGTTTGGGCAGAGCTGTTGGAAGCTTTCCCCAATTTCCGGTGTGGCCATGTTCATAGATTTACGCTTTAACTTCGGTCATAACTGCTGCTGAGTGGAAAAGGGGTGAGGGAAGAAACAAATGTATAAAACTGCAACAGCTTGTGGTCTATATCGTTCTTTCCCAAACTCTAGAGATAAAAATATAGATATTTTTAATTAGATCTGAGCCAATTTTAGATACAAATTTGAGGAAATAAAGTATATTATGAAATTGAAAATATAAAGTAATAACTATACATCAGTTTAATGGAGGATAAAAAAATCTCCTTTTATATATATATAATTATATGGAATTTTTCATACAGCCAAGTATAGATATTTATTTGTATTCCCATTATTTTCACCATGGTTTGGGGTCGCTACTCAATGAAAAAAGACTACGCCCCAGGCCGGATTCGAACCGGCACCACCAATAGATCTCAAAATGGCAAAACTGTGCCCAACCACTGAGCCACGGACGGCCCATAAAATCTCCTTAGGTCCTCAATAAACCCACAATGTAAAAAAATAAAACCATATATGATTACAATTTTTTATTGATTTCATTTGTAACGATTTAAATTTACCATTAAACGGAGTAATTTGTTACTTCCCAATCTATTTTATTTTTTAGTTTTTTAAGGTTATACAAAGATGGCCTCGTGACCTTGTAAACTGTTTTTAGAGTTCTACTACTGGGTAGTTTCTCTACATCCTGTATCATATCATTATGTCATTATGATCAAATTTACTGGTTTTATTTTTTTATACAGTTGTAAATGTCAATAAATAAAAAAAAAAAAAAAAAAAAAAAAGGTTATACATAATATAACCTTGAGGATCTAGCAAGGTTTTTTTAGAATTGAGATTATACCTCAATGTTTTGAGCTCCTCCGCAGAAAACCTAATTTTGCTTCCAGTTTTTCCATGCTTAACAGTCATAAAAAAAAATCTTGGAAATTCCAAAGTTAGGTACCCAGGAGAAGGACCGAAGGTAAAATTAATTGGTATAAGCAGGAGAAACTCAAATAGAAATTTTAAAAATTGAAGTGGTAAAGGGTGTTTTTTAACAGCTTAGATTGTGTTAAGTACATATATATATATATATCCATTTTTTGAAAAATGTCCACCTTCATGATTTTCGCTGAAAGGAGTTTACTTACGATAGTAAATTCAATGTTTTTCCCAAATTTGAAGGGTCTCAATATATTTAATTCTTATGGGCTCCTAATTTATTCTTAATAAGCCGAAGAAATTCAAATAGAAATTCCGATAATTGTAATTGAGCGGGGGTGTTTTTTTTTAATCGAACTTTTTTAACAGTTTATATTGTGTTAAGTATATACACCTTCTTTGTTTTGTTTTCTATGGAGCACTTTTCAATTAAATTCAAGAGGTATATAGTGGTTCGCTCAATTTTCCAATAGTATGAGCCGTTAAAGTTAAACTAAATGTTGAAGCAACGATAAATATACTATTTTCTATACTTGTTGCATAGCTTGCGTACTAAGATGCTTGTAAATTTGCAATATTCGAATCAAAGCATTGCATTTTTCACTAAAATCGTTTAAACTATTGAATTGTAGTTTGTTTAGGCAATCATTTGCACAGTTCGGTCATTTAAAAATATAAAGAAATCATGCATAGTATATTTAAAAAGTTAATGTTAATTTAATGTGTTATAAAAAGGAAAACTACCATCCCAACTATATAATAATGAGCTATCAGATAAAATTTTCAATGATAGTAATAAAAATGATTATTATAAGTAAACAAATAAATTACAAATTTGTAGACTGTAGGAGTTGAAAATATCTCGGAATGAATAGATTGAATCGAAACAGCTTACCTGAAACAAAGTAAGTTTAATCAGTAAAAGTCATAATATAACTTATTAAAAATTATTGGTATAAATGATGGAAACAAATCTAAAAAATATGTACATAGTATTACATGAAAATTTAGATTTTATTTATAAGTTTATTTGGGCTACTTTTTGTTCGTTTTGAAAACCTATCAAATAGCGCAGTCAAATACGGGTTCAACTTTGGAATAAAAGACATAAAGCCGAAAATTTGTCTTTACTTAGCTTTCAAAATGTTGGCTGATAAGCCTCTGTACGATTGGCCTGTTATTAACTTAATATTGCACAGGGCGAGTAACCATTACCTCACAGTGATTGGAGTAACCATGTATAAAATGTGGTGCCAGACATATAGCACCTCTTACAGTGTTAATTATTATTGTTATTATTTATTTGAAGAAAATACAGAAGAGTTGATTAATCAAAGTAAAAAAGTTACGGTTGTTTATTAGGTTGAGGGAAAATAAGTCCATTATTTTTTTTTTGGTAGGTGGCAGTAGCGATCGATATCTCGTAAAGTATCAATCAAATAATTTCAAATTTATGATCGTTGTCAAGGTGACATTTGTTACTAAAAAAATTCATTTGCTGTATTTTGTTTGGTCCATTCAGTTGTGAGTTACAGGGTGCTAAATATGGAAGTCAACAAAGAGAAAATTCGATACATTTTACAGTTTTTCTTTGATAAAGGCGAAAATCCAAGCTAGGCGGCTAAAATTGTGAATGGTGTTTATGGCCCCGATACTGTAACAGCTAATTACGCGCAATTTAGGTTTCGTTGATTCCATTTTGATGTTAAGGGCACACCTCGCACTGGCAGGCACGTCGTCGATAATGTCGATAAAATCACAGAAATCATCGAAGTTGACCGGCATGTTAGTAGTCGTAGCATCGCCCAGGAGATAAAGATCGACCATAAAACAGTTTCAAACCATTTGCACAAAGCTCGGTTCAAAATAGAAGCTTTATGTTGGGTGCCACACGAATTAACACAAAAAAAACATGATGGATCGAATTTCCATCTGCGAAGCCTTGGCCATACGGAATGAAATTGACCCATTTCTTAAACGGATGGTACCTAGGGATGAAAAATAGATCACATATGACAACATTGTGCGAAAACGATCGTGGTCAAAGCGCGGTTAAGCATCTCAAATGGTGGTCAAAGCAGGACTAACGGCCACGAAGGTTCCGCTGAGCATTTGATGGGAGTGAAAAGGAATTATTTATTAATAGCTGTTTCCTATTATGGTCAAACACTTAATTCGAACTTTATTGTCAACAACTGGACCGTTTGAAGATAGTGATTGACTAAAAACGACCAGAATTGGCCAACGGAAGAGGTGTAGTGTTCCATCAAGACAACGCTAGACTACACACATATATATATTGACTCGCCTGAAACTCCAGGAGCTTGGTTGGGAAATTTTGATGCATCCACCATATAGTCCGGACCTGACACCAAGCGATTATCATCTTTTTCTTGCATTGAAAAATTTTCTTGGTGATAAGAAATTGGCATCAAGAGAAGACTTTGAAAATCGGTTACTAGAGTTATTCGGTAATCGGGACGAAGACTTCTATGAGAGAGGCATTATGAAGCTACCTTTAAAATGACAACAAATATGGAACAAAACGGTGCATATTTGACCCAAATCGGACAATCCGAAACTTGTTAGATAAAATGTTGAATTTAACGAGAATACAATTGTCAATTAAATGAAATAAAATTGTCAAAAGTAGTAAATTGTTAAATTAAAAAAATAATAATATAAAATATTTGTATTTAGTTTGTAGACGAGTATTGATTGTAAAAGGAAGAGGTTGGAAAGAAACTATTGTTATGTAATTTTATGTAATGAATATATGTCCGATCATGGATTGATTGGTATGCTGTGTATTGTAGCAACCTAATGTATTTTGGCGGGCAGCATGGCTAAATAAAACATTTCTCTATAGAGTGCAACGAATGGGTAGTTTCTCTACATGAATATTATATCATTATGATCCCACTTCGAATTTACTAGATGTATTTTTATGTAAATTCTGTGTGAATATCAATGAACAAATAAAAAACATTCAAAAATATTTTAAGGGAGGGACAATTTCAGGGAATTCCCCCAAGTTACTCTGTAAGTAAGAAAATCCTAACCGTAATTACTTTTTTGTGAAAAAAAAAATAATAAGTCATTTGAATACACATCTTGTGAAGAAATACAAAAGGCCTAGTAATTGTTCTGACGGAAATGACCGTTCTCGCAATTCAGCCATTATATGATTATATTTCTGCTATACAACAAAAATCTTTTTCCGAATTGGTCTTTTGAATTCTCAAAGCGAAGTTTAAAAAGTTTAGTATCTTTTGGTTTTAAGAAAAATATTAATCGAAGTTAATTTTTCTTTTTTTATTGTTCTTTTCTACGCTTTATAGAACTAGTCTCCAGACCGCGTTATTGACCGGTATATATAGCTGAACTCTGGTCGAGTTGGTAGCAGAGGGGTAAAGCTCTCTTTATCTGGTCAATTAACTGTATAAACAAATAATAATGTCTATGCATGAAAATAATAATCATGCATTTTTTGTTGGGAGGGGAGAGTGCTATGTAGTATGAGCGCGTACGTATGTTATATCTGATGTAGTTGTCAGGGGGCACAAAAAGAATCATTGACAAAGGATTCCGATGTTGAATAACAAATTGTTTTTTCATAGATCATTAATAACATCAAGTATTTCTCCCGAATATTTGCAGATAACACTCGGAAAATAATGGTACGATACAGGTTACGTCAAGGGGTGACGAATACTGTTGAAGATAAAACGGAAGTAGGGAATATCACATTTTTATTACCAAGGAAATGTCAGAGATACCCGTTAGAACAGACAAAGAAGAGTAAGCATGCTTCGTTTAGCTCGGTAAAACCTTTTGACAAGGCAAAAAAGAAACCTAGAAAATGGTCCTGATAAAAAGGAAGTAAACATAGGTCTAATGAAAAGCGTCCTTTGCTGCCCTTCTTTCCTTTAGTGTAGTCAGAACGTGATGCCGTCTCTCTCTACAATTCCATACTAAATAAGGGCATACGCTGTCCTACAGGGATCTAAGGTAAACCCATACGTCTCTTGGTAATTCAACTTTCTACCTAATTATATTTTAATAAATGTATGCGAACATTCATAATTTATTATTTGTTTGTAATAATGTTTAGTAATCCAGTGTCAGATATATTCAACCTATTTATAAACAAATATCCAAATAGAAATCTTCCGTTTTGCAAGTCATTTATTTTATCACCTAATAAAACTAATTATATGGTAGTATCATTCCCCAATTTTTTGGTAAAAAGTTAGGTTCATGAGAAGTTATATGAAATATTTATTTTGTTTCTTTTTTACTATGTATAAATATATAGCTTGGTGAACTTGAAGGTTTGATGCTGAAACCACCCATCGCTGTCTATATACATTTGTCCAGAGTTACCAGCACAAACCCATATCTACGAGGTCAGTTTGTATACCAGGAGTGGCCGACAAGTAGATCCTGAGGCCAATTTGGGTCGATCGTCAATTGATCGCAATGTCTGGGGTTGAACTCCGTGCACTATGGACTTTGAAGCGATTGTAGAAGACATAAATTTCAAGCAATAGTATCACAAATATTTCATATAGATCAAAAGTTATTAATTATCCATCTTTTTTTAATTCCCCTGGGTGTGAGTTTTTTTGGTCCTTTAAATAACTGTTGTTGTTTTTTACGTAGGTAGATAAGACGTATATCTGTATTTCGGTACGATTGGTACCCAGCGATCTATAACTCGATTTGCAAAAAGTAAGCCATATTATTCTTTCATGATTTTTCTGACAAAAATCAAATTATCAGCCATACTGTACAGATTTATAACAACGTTTTTCATAATTACTAACAAATACATCCTATTCATTGCAGTTAAGAAAAAATTAAATTGAATTTTAAGTTAGTAAAAGTATTTTTTTTTTTAATAATTTATTTATTGATATTTACAACTGTATACACATATATACAAGTAAATTTGCTGTAGGTGACATAGTGACATGATAAAAACATGTGGAGAATCTACCCACTGATAGAACTCCAATAACATTTCTAGAGGA
>NW_027104962.1:23390-37627 GCF_000696795.3 Halyomorpha halys | reverse complement strand
TTTATGAAGGTAGAACATTCTCTGGTTAGAACGAAGTAAAAATGTCTACTTAATAGGAATAGTTAATTATAAAAAATGATAATAAACTTAGTATAATAACAACATGATTACATATGTACTAATGTTTTCTAAAGATTTTCGAGTAGGTATAATATTCCTCTCAAAAAATACAAATTTTAACTATAATGCAAATTAATTTAGAATCACTAAAATAATATTTTAGTCATCATTGAATAAAAATCGTTAAGAAAAAGTTATAAAAATATTCTACAAATATAAGACATTTATTAGTGTTTTTGATTATTGCGTTTTCTGAAAATTTATATTTTTTGGTTGGTAAGGAACATTTTTTTCAAACAGTATTCGTTTAAATGTTCACAGAATAATATAAACTTATTATAATAGAATAATAAAAACAATATTAATTTTATATCTTAATGTTGAGGTGAAAAACCGACTTCTTTTATTATATTAATAATATTCTATATTTGCTTATAGAACGTTTTGGGTTTCCCTATCTTCAAGTATTATTACTCCTTATTGTTAACTATATCCATTTCTTTTTCTCAATTATGTAAGCATATGACAAAATTCAAATATAGAATTTTGATAATTTTCTGAAGGGAGTCTATTTTTCACCTAAACATCTTAATGTAAAAAGAACAAACAACTTCCAAAGAAATACAATTAAGAATAATATTTAAATTATAAATACCACTTAGCAAAAAAAAATTAACCTTCCTTCCACATCCTTTTGTTAAAGACTTTTTAAAAAAAAAACTCCAGATATGGGCTAGGAATCAATATTAGGGGAAATATACTAGAACGTTATTGATACGATAAAAAAATATAAAAGAGAAATAAACATTATAAAGCACTAAAGAAGACAAAATAAAAGAACAAAATAGCTACAAAACAAATAGATAAAGTATTATAAAAACTGAATAAATAATAAAACAATAGACAACAAACTAAAAAATTAGTAGTAAAGTATGTATATAAAATATAACAAGTAAAAAAAGGACTTTTGTCAAAATTGGTATTTATTTCAAGTGGAAGAAACTTAATTTATATTGCACGTAGTTTAAACAGACCAAGGAAATGTTATCAAAATTATCAATCTTGACAAGAATTAACATTTTATATAAGCGTCAAATGTTCAATAATGATAATTTTAAAAATATAAACTTTCTTCCCTAACAATTTTATCTAAATTTGTTGATTTATTTTTCTCATAAATTCGTTTAAACGGAAGGTTCCAAAATTACTCTGTTATTAATTACCTTGCTCCAACAGAGGTTTCTTCAGAGGATGAAAAGGAGTCTTTCTATGACGAACTAGGGAAGGCATTTGGAAGCTGTCCTAGTCATGATGTGTTGGTGGGCCTCAATGCTCAGGTCGGCCAAGACGTAGGATTCTACCCGACTATTGGAGCCCATAGCCTTCATGAAAGATCTAATGAAAATGGCGTGAGACTCATTAATTTCGCCAACTCTCATAGATTGGTAGTTTGAAGCATCATGTTCCGGGGTAAGAGGATACACAAAGCCACATGGAGGTCACCCAACAGAGCAGTGAGCAACCAAATAGACCATATCCTGATAAGTTCAAGTCATAGATTTCAATTTATAGGAGTTAGGGCATTCAGAGAAGCGAATGTTGACTCTGACCTCTATTTTAGTATTGCTAGGTTACAGGCTGATTTATTACCTAAGCCATTCAACGTTCAGTCACAAATTCGTAAATTTCATGCCTCTAAATTGAAGGATGATGAAGTTTGTGAGGCTTTTCAAAAAAACGTGGAGGATCGACTCACAGAAGAGTTGAGAATCAGGAGCGACTCCATCGATGATCAATGGGCTGGTATATCAAACTCGCTAAAGAGTGTAGCCAATGAGATATTAGGATTACAACGAAGACGTCATAGACCCTCATGGTTTTATGAAGACAGTCTTTGGCCACAATTAATAAGAATGAGCCATATAAGATTATGACCCAGTAAAATACCATACGTACCTATGAGTGCTATCGCGATATTGAGAACCTCAGGGCATCTAACCAGACCATCTTTTTTCCAACGAGTTAATGAGGGGAAATCAGCCTTCAAACCGGGAGTGACTTCATGCAGGGATGAGGCTGGTGGGTTCTTAACAGATAGGAGTGTATTGGAGAGATGGGCGAGGCACTTCAAGGGGGCAATACACAGGAATGTTAAATACAATATGGTAAGAAGAGAAAATGTAGACCTTCAAAATGATGTAGAGCCTCCATGATGATGAAGTTGAGGCAACTAATATGAAGTTGAAAAATAACAAGACCTCGGGCTTGGACGGGATTCAAGCAGTACTTTTTCGATATGGTGGAAATTCCCTCAAAAGGAGAGTATTTACCTAATAATCACTATCTGGGTTGAAAAGAGAATGCCCAACGAATGGAAAAAAGGAATAATCTGCCCACTTCGTAAAAAGGGAGATCGACTAGAGTGCAACAGCTTCCGGGGTATTGTTCTCCACTCGTCCGCAAACAATGTGCTCTCCAATATTCTCGAGAAGCTTGCTCCATATGCTGAAACAGAACTCGGTAAATACCAGGTAGGGTTTAGAAGAGGAAGGTCAGACCAAATATTCACATGAAGAATGATACTCGAGAAATGTAAAGAACATGGGACTGTTAATCATCTCTTCGTGAACTTTAAATCCGCCTAAGACAGCGAAACCGTCCAGAACTCTACCAAGCCCTAGAAGAAATGAACGTTCCGAGAAAACTCATAAGATTGGTGAAGATGACTATGACTGTTTCAAAGTGTGTTGTTCGCATCGGGAGTCTCCTTCGACACTAATTGTGGCGTGAGATAATGCGACACTCTCGCAAGTCTCCTTTTTAATTTTGCAGGGGAGAAGGCTGTTGGCGAGTCAGGTATTCGATTCCATGCCACTATATTTTACAGCACTGTCCAGTTATTAGGGAACGCCGACGATTTCGACATTATTGCCTGATCGGAAAGAATTCTGAGAGAGTCATTCCTTACTCTGCAGGGTACTGCAAGAAAACTCGGCCTTGTGGTTAATGGTAACAAGACGAAATAATACTTGAGAGCTGGAGGATGTGGACCAGGAACTGGAACATTTGATGGAGGTTCATTCAAGTTCGAGAGGGTGAGCTGTTTCGTGTACTTGGGAACTGAAGTGAACAGCCAAAACAATATTTCTCTGGAGATTAGCAAAAGGATCGCTGCTGGTTTGGCCTGGCATGACATCTCAGAAGCAGGTTGCTGTCTAATGGCATCAAGATCAATCTCTATCAAACACTCGTTGTCACCTACGAATCCGAGACTTGAGCCTTTGCTAAAGCCGATGAAGCAAGACTCTTGGTCTTCAAGAGGTCCATTTTGAGAAGAATATTTGGACCTGTTAGAGAGGCCAATGTATGAAGAAGTAGGGAGTACGCGGAGCTATCGGAAAATCCTGCAACGTGCAAGAAAAGAGTATGAAAAGGGGTCAGATTTGTGAATAGGAGAGAAGGCCGAGATCTAGTAGTCAGAGATAAAATACCTTACTTGAATTGGAGAAGATTGTAGACATGGGAATGATGATGGTAGTTGATAATTTGATTAAGAATGAGACTAAGATATATTTTCTACTAACTCAGCGTACTGATGGGAAACACAGAAGTCTAGGGGTCTCTCAACAAATTTTAAAAACCTATTCATTATTCTCTTTATACTAACATATTCCCTGAAAATTTAATCTTGTCGGACTTTTATCCAAGGGTTAACTTTGTGTTTCGTTTTTTAATTAACTCCTTTGAAGGAGAAATTATCAACGTCCACTGAAGGCTAACCCATCCATAAATTATTATTTCAGAATAATATAAACCAAGTTTACTAACGATTTACTGTATGAATAAATTGTTCATTATTAAATAGCCAACTAAATTTAATTTAATAGGAATTTTCTATAAATTCAAAACAAAAAAATGTCTCCTCCTCTATTATGTTCATCAAAATATTTGTGCTCACCTATTGATGATTTTTTTTTTGGGGGGGGGGGGGGAAGAAGGGAGGGGGGGAGAGAGAGAGAGAGAGAGAGAGAGAGAGAGAGAGAGAGAGAGAGAGAGAGAGAGAGAGAGAGAGAGAGAGAGAGAGAGAGAGAGAGAGAGAGAGAGAGAGAGAGAGAGAGGAGAGAGATCCGTGGTTTATAAATCCACATGATTGAGGAAATTGGTGAAATATAAGCAATTATTTACATTAGCTGAACTGTTTTCCTGTTAACTAACCTTGATATTATTTGTTATTGCATCACCTGCGATTAAACTAATTCAAGCTAATTTTGCAAAACAATGACGTCACGAGAGTAAGTAACGAGAGAGAGATAGAGATTTGTGACAACTATATACATAAGATATCCCAAAATACATGTTCACACTTTTTAATTTCTACAATTTTAGGAATTTTGACTTGATTCATAATAGTGGCATGCAATTATGTATATTGTGCGTGCTTGAATGTACTCTCTGTCTTTGTTACTGACGAAAGTAAGCAATAAATCAGAGTTTAGACCGTTAGCGAGTCACGGAGCGGAACAATTCCAATCTGATTGGGACATTTAAAGAAAATACATCGGCACACCTGAACGAACCGATTTGGATTTAAATATCGCCTTTAAAAGACTCCATTTGAATCGAGAGTTCATTTTATATATAAAAAAGAGCAACTTTAGAAGAATAAGAGAGCTCGAGTTTACAAGAGCCTTTCTAATTAATTACTGGCAACTGATATCATATAAAATAAAATATTAATTGAAACGAAAAATTGACTGGCTAGTCAAAATATGTCACGTTTCATTTCGAAAACCTACTTATGAAGCAATCTAAAACAGAATGAAATAAAAATTATGCACTTATGCAACTAACTTAAGTTTTGCATTAAAACATAAGCTGTTGACCTAACAATACTAATTGGAGTAACTTTTACTCACTTGCTTTAAAAATATATTTACAGTTACAATTGAGGTAACACTAGTTCTCGCTATTTATAGATACTATATCATTAGTCATCGATGTATTTGCTGAGGAAGTAGTAAATTAGTATTTGTGGTAAAGTAAGTACATTAGGTTGATAAAATGATAGGTTGATAAGATAGGTTGAAAACTGTGAATTTGCTTTGATAATTGTGTTGATTATACTAGTAATTGAAAATTTTAATTAGGTAATGTTACAGCCTTAAAATGATAATGTCTTTTTTTTACAGTGTTAGTAGGATTTATTGATGATTGGTATATCAGTATGTCTTTTAAAAATAAATAGTATACCAGTGTAAAATACAAAATTAATTTAAAATTTTATTAATTGGTCTCATAACCAAAAATGTATTTAATGAGCCAAGGAGCCAATGACCTGTAAAAACATGTTAGCAGCGGTATGTTGATGCCTGAGGATCATAAATTTAAGACTAAGTTCGCTATACAAAAATGTTTGATACATTTTTTGTTCTAACATCAGTCCTGAAACTTTTTCAACACACCATTTATTGATGCTTTTTTGATTCGAATTCTATCCTAAATATAGTTCTGGAATGACCAACTATTATTTTTATGAAAATGAAAATATTTGTTGATTATTAAATTTCTTACTTTGTTTCTCACAAATTATGGTTAATTTCATCTAATAAATAAAATTATCCTGATGATTGACATATTTTGTACCAGAAAATAAAACTGTCAACTCGCCATTTTATATAATTTCCATTAAAAAAAGTAAGCAGACTAAAAATCATATTGAATTTTCAAAAGAACAATATATATATATATATATATAAGAGAAGAATATAATAAAATGTACGTTTCTACGATAGCAGGAATTTTGATAAATTATTAGAATCAATAACTGATCTAAGAAATATATTATTTTAGCTTAAGACAATAATTGAAAATAATGATTTAGTTAACAAATATGCTTTAAACAAAATTATAACTATATATGAGGCTTTGAGATCGATAATGCCCTAATCCACAAAACTGCAATTATTTTCAGATAAAAACAGAATAATTTAGTTGGTAAGTGCTTCTATCTACAAGAATATTTTAAATATACACGAAACTAGGTTTGCAAAGGCATTAAACGCCAATAGGGGGAACTTTTTGAAAAAAAAATAATATTAGGGTAGCAAAATTTTGTGGGTTAGACCACTTCTTCACTAATGGCCTCGCAAAACTATGAACAATAAATTATGAGCTAAAAACAAGTTAAAATATTGCAAAACGGTTTTTAAGAATAATTTATCATTTAGCGCTCTGGTTTTAATATGTATTATTAATTTTATCAATATGTATTGAATAAATATTAATCACTTATCTAACGTTTCGTCGAGAATTACCTGTGATTTAAAATAATATTCATGCAAATCCTATTTCGTAATACTAAACCCAAAAGGGAAGGAAAAACGTAAGTCATGCGGAAAAAGATTAATTCCGTCAGGTCTCAGTTGACCAGATGACGAAGTAAAATTAATCTGAATTTCAAATGACCTTTAAATCTGTTTGAAAATTTGACTGAGGTCATAATTTATTTCTATTCAATTTTATAATGGTTGACTGCATTCAAATCCCTTCTCTACCTAAGATTGAATTATTTAAATTCAGTGAAATTTGCTCCTTTTATAAGGTAAGAATTTTAATTTAATGTGAATAATAGATTCAATACATATTTTTAATTGAGAAGTGTTTAAATTTAAAAATAAAAAAAAGAGATAGAAGACAGATAGAGGACCTGAAATGTATTTTCATAATGATACGAAATTATCCATAAGTTACAGTTAGCTGTACAATCCATATCAGCTGACTCAAATGTATACATAGATGAGCTGGTATCAATAAAAGGCAGTGTTTGAGTTGCAATCTAGTTGGTCATTTCTCTCTCCCTTTTCCTTTTTTAAGTCATTGTTTTACCAAACGTTTAACTGGTGCCGAATCCCGGGGACATTGGATATCGGAGCAATATTTTTTTTTCAGGAAGAATTTTTATCGTTGTTTTTCAGCTTCCAATTTTTTTTCTTCTCTCATTTTTTTTTTTTTAAACTGAAATGAATGTACCTCCCAAGTTGTTTTCATCAAGACCATTATTCTTTGCTTTGGACCTTCTGACTTCATATCATTCTTTAAAAACATACGATACGTGATATATAAAACATAATGATAGATTTTAAATACGCACGTTTTATTTTAAAACTAATAAAAAAACATCAAGCTCCGTTTCTTTGTTTAGTGCCCTCAAATAAAAAAAAAAAAATGAAAAAAGCTGGATTTGATGTAAGGATGATTATAGAGAAAGATATTAAATGGTATCCAATATTTTTAAGCCAACCATATTATTTATTACTTTACATTTTTTTTTTAAATTAATTGTTTTTGCAGAAATGGATGTGATATGAATTTTACTTCATTTACCTTTAAGTTTAATTTATTATATTTTTTTAGGAAGATAGTCCGGGTGGCGGTACAAAATGCTTAAAACAAAAGAAACTTTTAAATGGTAACCAGCGTTTCGTCTCAATTTGCATCATCGTCTGGGCTAAATAAAGACAAGATATAAACATTAAAAAATGTGACTAGAAAATTAGAATATATATATTCAAAGGGAATAAAAAATTTATACTAAAACGTTTGAAAGAAGGAGGCAAATTAATTTAAGAAAATATAAATATAGATGCACAAGAAACTAATTAATAATAGGTATAGTAATGACAATCATTTATGATATGATCGTAAGTATAGAACTAGAATAATAAATATTAGAACAATATTTATTAGAATTAGTAACAAATATACTAGAAGAAAATTATTGAAAGAAAGATGGGTGCAGTAAATGTTGCATAGGTAAGGTACAGTTTCAAGTAAGAAGAAAATTAGAATTTCCAGGGTTGTTATGAGAATATACAAAAACCTATCAATTGCTTATTTTATATTTATGTATTAGGTGGTTTCTTATGAAATGTCACTTTTTACAGGAAAAGTTATACAGTGAAATAACTTTATGAGATCAAAACGTTTTTTATTCAAAATATTTACTCTCGTTTCCTATACATTTTCCCCAACGTGTTATGAACGTTTCAATGGCTGAACTGAAAAATTCAAGGTTTTGCCAAGAAATTAATTCATGAAATACGCTCCTGAGCTGAGAATCATTTTTAAAAACTTTACCTTTAAGGAAGTTGTCCAACTTTCTGAACAGATAGGAATCTGTTGGAGGTAAGTCAGGCTAAAAAGTTGTGTATGAAAGGACTTCGTAAGCTCGTTATATTTCTTCACTGTATGTCGTTCTACCGTCGTGTAGGAATATAATTCTCTTCCAATTACGCAATACAGGTTATTTTTTAACAGGATTTTGACGTTATGTCAATATAATTGCAGTACGATGTAGATATGATGTTTCACCCACTGGGTAAAAAGGAAAAAGGAATTATTCCTGCCACCCACAACCCAGATTTTTTTTTTTTTTGGATGCAAATTTGTTATTGGCACATGTCCCGGCCTCTGCTCAGTATTAAACCACTTACCTGACCGACACCAGTTCTCATATACAATCCACTTTTCATCACATGTAATTATCCTTTAGGGGAAAGGCTTGTTTTTTGCCTGGTAGAAATAAGAAAAGTTAAAATAAAGTCTGTATTTGGACATTTATTATAATAAGAAAGTCCAAATACAGACTTTTTAGTCTTTATAGTTCTTTTTTAGTTAAAACTATAGATAAAACTAAGTAATTATTAGGTTTAGCTGTAGCTTACACTTCATAACTAAATGTTAGTTGCTTATTTCAGATAATAGCTAAGTTAGTTCTAAGAGTTAACAGTGAGGAAACAGATTACAATTAACCATTTAGTTTTAGTTTTCTATACAACTACAGCTAATTTAGCTTAAGTTTTTAATTGTTAGTCATTGCTAGTTTTGCTTAACTTTGTTCTGAGTTAGGATGTTCACATAAACACAAGTCATTTTCTGAGATTCTTTTTTCATGAACTTTCAAACGTGTAATTCCAATAAAATTTCATATTTGAATTTTTCACTTACTATATATTTCACATGTAAGTAAATTTAAAAAATATATTTATCTATATTTGTTAAAAAATATAGAGCTGAACTTATGGATCTAATTTGTTTTAATTTAAAAAAAAAATAATCAGGACCT
Source organism: Halyomorpha halys (assembly GCF_000696795.3). Lineage (NCBI taxonomy): Eukaryota > Metazoa > Arthropoda > Insecta > Hemiptera > Pentatomidae > Halyomorpha > Halyomorpha halys. Next base: position 28,443 of record NW_027104962.1, on the reverse strand, counting down.
AACAGACCACTTTGTAATCAATTATTCAATAAGTGCAGATAACAATATATATCTAAAACTGATATTGACAACAAAGGTTACAAAAGCATTCAATCTAACTTCTCATCATCCCAAAATTCTCATAACGATTTCTAATTGCTTACACAAAAAGTCGTTCTATAGGTTCTTCAATGACATCAAACACGTTAAAGGAAGGAAGATCGAGCTTTCAGAAGGAGTATTGACAATTCGAAATGGAATTGTGTTGGTTTAGGATGGAGGATAACCGTTTCAGTAGCAACCATTCCATGCTAACAAAAGGAGGATAAACTTATATTGGAACTGGCCCTTAAGAATTTTCACATGAATCAGATATGAACGTTATCTGTGGTTCTTTGTTGGTTTTTCTGATTATTTCCGACATTTTTTTTCTGTATATCAGGGCACTTCAATAGATTAGGAGATTTTTTTCTAATAGAATTAATGGAAATTTGGCTTTCAATAAATATTACCATTATTCTTAAAAAATAATACATTGATGCTAATAAAAATATTTAGTGAAGTTAAGTGATAATAGAGACAGATATTATTTTATATTTATTAATTGAAATTGACAACTGTATTTACATAAAAATGCATCTAGTAAATTGTAATGTTAGTTCTATTACAATGGTATGATGCAGACGTTTAGAGAAATTACTTATTAGTAGCACTCTAAAAGCATTTCTACATTAGAAGGCTCAAGACTATCTTCTTTTTAGGCGTCTCGGAGGATTGTCAGGAATAGAAGAGGAAGCACGGTTAGATACTAGTGGGTTTAGATGGTTAAGGAATTTAGAATGGAAGGATTGATTTCTGGTTCGAGATAGGTCGGGTGCATATGGAATATTAAAATCATTAAGAATGATTTTATTCGTGACGAAGTAAAGAGTATTAAGGATTTTTTATTGTAAGGATAGGATACGGAAGGAATTCGATGGTTTAGTGGAGTCTCAAAGAACAACTCCCCATGTCCAGATAGAGCTTATTATTGTCTATTGAATGGATTGGAAGTTTAAACTGTTTGTGTAGTAAGTGTTGTAGTAGTCAAAATCGACGTGCAGTTTCCTGCCTTTTCAGTCTTGTGTAAGGGTTCGTTAGTATTAAAGAAGTTAGTCGTTTCACTAGATATTGTCCAAGGTAGTGGATCTCGACACGGGTAAGAGGAATACCATTAAAGGATATTGTAGGAATGTTTGCAGGCTTACGACGGATGGTAAAGGTAATTTGACGGGATTTTGTTCAATCCCTCAATATCGACAACTCTCGAAGAGAGTGTTGGGATGCAATTAAAGGGTTATTATTAAATGAGAACAGACATGTGTTATAGGCATCTGTGGTAGGGGATAGAGTCAGTATTAGTTTAGATGTCTGCTGTATAGACTGGGTTGAGGATGGGGCCTAGGATACTACCTTTAGGAACACCTGGGGACTGAGAAGGTGACATATTAAGTAAAAAAAGTTTCAGTATATATCTACTCAATAATTTCAATAGTATTGTAACCTTTTGAATTATCACGTAAATTGGCATTTATGTAAATACAAGCGATTATAAGGCCGTTATTGCTGTATTTGCTATTATAGTTCTAATAAATATTCTAGTCCTAAATTAAATAAAATAGGTGATAGAGAATCGCTTAAAAAATTAAACCCTACTGAATCTCTAAATTCTTAGAATGATGATAACCGATTCAAACATAATTAAACGTTACAACCATGCATAACTGTAGAGTTATTAACTTCTTTGGTATTTCCTGTTCAATAAAAATATGATTCAGCTTCTAGCGGTCAATAGGATCGTAAGCCTTTTTTAAATCTATACACAGCTGCTGAACCATCCCGCTGTATTCCACCTTTTCCTGTAATATTCGACCTAATGAAAAAAAAAATAATCAATAGTTAAACGATTTGCTTAAAACTACATTTGTAATCTCAGACAATTTCTCCAGCGTCTTCCGTGATTCGAATAGTAAGGATTAACGTAAATATTTTATAACTATCAAAAGTGATATTCCTTCAAAGTTATTACTATCCGTTATTGGCCTATTTTTGAGAAATGGAATAAGTATACTCCCTACATATGGTTGGGGGGGGGTAATCTAGAAGTAACCAACCTATTCTAACCATGGTGTAAAATTAAGTGTTAATTACCTTTTTTGGTTAATTACTTTTATTAATCAGAAAAAAATGAGTTGAAAAACTTTAGATTCATGTTCAGTAACATAAAAATAACTTGTAAGTGCAAAATATCAAATCTTTAAGTAATCTACAGGAAATAACCCTCAATACGTAAACCATAATTAGTTTATGGGTTTTGATAAAATTCAATGGAAGGAAGTGTAGTATAGGTAAATACTATTAGCCTTTTGTAATGACTTTTAGTGTAATCGGCAGGCAACATCTCGATTCACTGTATCTTTTTAGTTGCAGTAGAACTCATCTCAACGGGCTTTCCGGATTAACCGGTGGTAAAAAATAAATAAATATAATTCTGAGATAACACCCCTGGTTTATGGCCCAGTTTGAAAATTTTATTTTATTTATTCAAACATGTAATTACAAAAAAAAAAAGAGGGAACACACAAAATAAACGCTTGCCCTTTAAATAAATGGTAGAACTTTAACAGGAAGAATTTTTGGGGAAGCGGCAGCTGCCCTGCGGTGGACAGAACCGAATGCGAGGTCCGGCTGCGGTCGGCCCCAGTCCTTTCTAATTAAATTACACCAACATTATTAGCTCCGTTAAGAGCTCCCTCGGATTAATTAATAGCAGATTCTAAATAAACTAATGCAATTTTGTGGCGAGGCAGTAATCGTTAGTTACCAGCCTCAACTCGACGCTAACCCACCCATAATGAGAATAAAAAGATGAGTAGGAATGTATGTCCCCTATAATTGCTGATGTTTACTAAATACCCAATAATACTCGCTGTTTCCGATAGGATTATCGTTTCTAGGTATAAAACGTAGACCCAGTACCGATTTAAAAATTAAACCGTTACAGATATCCGTCCGAAAAATAGCAGGTACTATCTCATGTGCGATAACGAAAAAATTGTTCATTTTCATAATTTAATACTTAATATATATGCTTCCTATATGATATGTAGAAGAAAAATATATAGTGGTGCGTGAGTCATACGAAATTGGTAAAAGATGTTTCGCACACTAGATTTTACTTTAAAAATATTAATTTATGTATTTCTTAAGGTGAAAATAACGAGTATTAACTTTTTTTCTGTTAATAATACAATAGTTTAACAAAAGTAATGTAACAGGACTTTGTGAATGCGACCCTGTTTCATATTAAAGTACAAACTAATATTATTAGTCTTGTAGATTTATCTTTATTCAATTACACTGACTTGTACAATATTAACTTTTACTTTAGTATTTTTTTAATTCCTGTAATATCACTAATAGTCATACATATCATGAAAAAAATAAGTATTAATATTATTACCACACTAGTTTCTACACTTGTACTATGAACTAATACTATTAGCTTTCATTATGAAACAAGGCCCAGAGGTCAGGCGGTCACTGCTTTTTCCGAATCGAACTCCTGTTTCTATTTCCCCCTTTTTCTCTTTCATTTATTCATCAAATTCTTTAATATTTTGTATTTATTCATTGTTTATTATTGCTAGCACTTTGAACCGCTTATTTATTTCAAATAAGTAAAAATAAAGGTATCTTAATGAATTTTTTTTTAAATAGTTATTTAAGCCCTGTTAAACTATTTCAATGTGAATAAAACCTATATTATATTAAAGCCCACTTTATTATACCGAGTTTAGTCAAAATCATTGCAAATCGTTTATGAGAAATCTTAAAAATGTTTAAAATCGATTCTGTAAACTGGTACTTTCAGTGTATCAATAAAAACGAAAAAATTACTTCCATCTCAGGCATGCCCGAAATATGTTATCTCTGTTTCGTTCTTACGTTTTTGAGATAAGCTGATCTCACACCCAACAAACACATAAAGAATTTTAGGACTTTGTCATTTCCATCTGAAAACATTGAAAACTCAAATTCATTATTTTGCACCATCACAATACATTCTTTAACTGAGTATTCCAAGTGTAGGTAAGTGAAATTAAAAATATGAATATAAGTTATGCTGAAAAAACAGACAAATCAAATATTTTATTCTACATGGCTAATCAGGCTCAAACTGACAAAATGAGGTATAATTAGTAATAATTATAAATTACGCAGCTTAATAAAAAAGAAACAAAGAAACAATTTTATTTAATAATACAATAGAAAACGAATAAAACGTTTTAAAAAAAATGTAAAAACAATAATATATATTTAACCATTATGTGAAATTCTGGACCAGCACCATTGGTTTCCATTCCTGAATCACAGATATGCAAAACTAGACGGAAAGTGTTCAGAATCCGTAATCCTATCCCCGTTGGTATGTGTGGATATTCCCTCCCCCCTCAAGTAAGGATTCAGTTTTACGGTTGAGTTTTCCAAAGGCATGTGCCGCACCGTTATCAATCTACATACGGCTAAGGAGGGTGCAATATAGATTGGTCTTGCAACCCTAGTTGCTTTACTGAAAAAAATCAGTTCCTGTTTAACCAATGAATTGGAATAAGAGAGTTCAGACGTATGGTTATGAATATGCGACGAGTTTCTGCTTAATATTCAATACGTATCGAGCTAAAGGAAAATAAACGAAATTTACGTTTATTTTTTTTATTAATTGAACAAATTAGTATTCTATTTCATTTAATTATCAAATTCTTTCGTGGTATATGTATGTATATATATATATCAATTTATGTTCCATATATCAATGAGAGAACGCGGTTTGAGATAAAAACCAGATGGATAGACAAAAAGAATAGAAAGACCTACATGCAGCAAACTGGTAAACTGTAGACACTGATAGGCATGAGTGAAGAAGGCTGGTTTGAGCGGCCAAAGATCTACAAGGTCCTGCAGAGTCAACAGGAAATATATATATAAGTTACGGACTGTCAGCTGACAGGTCCATATCAGCTGATCGAGAACA
>NW_027104962.1:0-17520 GCF_000696795.3 Halyomorpha halys | reverse complement strand
ACCACCATCAGTGTATAAACAAAAATCTAATGTTAAGCAGGTTCTTAATTTAATCCAATTCTAATATTGAAGTTAAAAAGTATATATATATACACTTAATCCTAAGAAAAGAAAAACTATAAAAAAATCACTGTAAGTAAATAAATAACACTATCTATACAACAATCAAAAAAGACAACTAACAATTTTCTTCACTATTATTTTTCAGAAACAAATTTCTTCTGTTAGGAGGGGGTTGAGACCATTCCAGATGGTCACCGCTTTAGGTAGTTTCAACTGCTCCAAAAGGACCGTCCTACGTTTTCTTGGTTCCTTCAAACTCTCTATAGTGACCACGTTACATTATCTGATAATGATCACCCTTAATGGGCCCTCGTATCTCTGTAGCTCTTTTTCACGGTTCGTCCCTACTTTCCGGTATACCACGGTGGCGATTTTAATTTGACACATCAAATCGCGGACTCAGAGGTTTTGCCTTGCCACCCGTTTCTCTCTTTGCCTCCCCCCTCTCTATTCTGCCTCTACTTTTAGCCCACACTCCCCGTCGTGTTGTGACGTATTCGCTTGTGTTGGTTGTGAGGGTAAACTGCATCTTGAAATCAGGGATTGGCAGGACCGCTTCCTTCTGTAGACTTTCTATGCACTTCCGGACGTTGTTCTCAATCTGAGGTGTTACCTTTATCGTATTCCCTTTCCTCAGTAGATAGTTAAGGGGTACAAGATATTCTGCCATGTCCGGTACGAATTTTCGGTAATAGTTCAGCGCCTCTAGTAATCCTCGCACTCCTTTAACGTCTTCGGGTACCGCCATTCTTTGCAGGGTTGACACCTTCTGTATGTCTTCTGTATATCTTACGCCGCCTTTGGAGATAGTAACCAAAAAGTTAATCTGTTGCTGCCCCAACACCGACATCTCTTTGGATAACTTTAGGCCAAATTCTCTCATGCACTGGAACACACTCCTTGGATGGTCCACATGACCCTCTTCCGATTTGCTGATAACCAGTAAGTCTTCCATGTTTACCTGGCAAATTGCTTCGTCCAGTCCTCTCAGGAAAGTCACGGGTGCTTTCTTAAGACCAAATGGCATCTTTGTAAAAACATAATGACCTTGTTCGAAGGTGAAGGTCTCTGGGATGCATCTTAATTTGATGGGACCCCACCTTTAAGTGGAGCGTGCTGAAAATCGTGACGCCACCCAATCTATCCAAAATGCCCTCAAATCTCTGGATCGGGAACTTCTCGTTCAGTCTGTGGCAGTCTATTATATGGTGAGGTGCTGTTTATGATTATCTTCTGTCTTCCTAGGTTCTCTATATCTTCTCTGATGTGCTGTCGAAGTGCTTGGGGATACCGCCTTTCATTTACATATGTCACCCTCCTATCTTGTTTGAGCGGAATCTCATGAACAGTTTTTCCTGTCTCTTTCCTTAAAAAATATATCGTCGAATTCTTCCAAATTCCGGCTTACCAACTTTTCCCTTGCATCACGGCGCCTTACGTATTAACATCGGGATCGTTTTTGATCAGACGCGTCCTGAAGCCGTAAATAGCCAAAAACAAAAAAAAAAATTATTTATTTCGGTATTTGACAATTCGCCTACAAACAGAGTGATAGTCTCGTACAAAAGACACCCCTAAATATGTACAGTTATTTTTTATTTATTAAAAGAAAAAAATAGATAAGAATAATGATTCTTAGGGCTTTATTTTGAAAAGATTGCAGTCTTTTCCTTTTCGTAAAGGATGGCGCGCTCCAAACTTCACAGCCGTACATCAGCAGTGGCCTGAGAATTGTTTTAAATATAAGAACAGTTGTATCTGGTTTTAGTTTGGAATTTCTGTTTAGAATATAGTATATAGTTGAACAAAATGGGAGAAAGGACTGAACCTTGTGGAGTCCATGCCGGATTTGTCTAAGGGTTGAATTTTTGTTATTAATTCTGAATGAAAATGTTCTACCATTTAGGAATGAGCTCAGAATATTGTATGTTTTTTTATAACTGATTCCAGTAATTTTCCAAAAATGGGTAATAAACTAATAGGTCTGTAGCTGCTGATTTGTTTAGCATTCTTACCAGGCTTGTGAATTACTATGAGTTCGGCTTTCTTCCATGTGTCCGGAAAGTATCCAGCACGAAGGCAACTGTTAAAAATTGACGTGATAAAAACGACAGCTTTCCTGGGTAACATTTTGATTGCTATGACTGGGATCAAATCATGGCTAGGACTTTTTTTACCTTGAGCTTTTTAATCAGGTCCTGAATTTCTTTTGGGGACGTGAATTTAGGTGGAAGTTCAACTGTTGCGAGGGGGAGATTTAGATACTTGTCAATTTTATCAGTGACTAAATTCGGACTTATTTCTGTAATGGATAATATTTTCTCAAAGAAATTAGCGAACATTGCAGCTTTTTCGGCGTCACTGGTGATGAATTCATCATTGTCTACTAGACTTAGAATTTTTTCACGTTTATCCAATAGACGTTGCGAAGCCTTCCATAATGAATGATCCTTTGGGTCTAAATTTTCCACATATCCCTGATATTTAGAATACGCCCATTCATCCAGATCCTTTTTAGTTTCATGTTTGAGGTGGTTCCATTTATTTTTGTGAACAGGGTTTCTAGTGCGCATCCACAGTCTCCTTGCGTGATTTTTTTCTTTAATTTTAAGCAGTGTTGATTTTGGGCTACTGCCAGAAAATATATACATGTTTCATGTAAGTAAAATAAAACCAATATTGTAGGATTTAAAACATCATAATTGAAACTGTTATACAATTAATTTCTATTATATAATAACACCAACATATTCAGATAATTTATTATTCAAACGGACAGGAAGTAATTATCTGAATGTATTGTGGCACACGGAGGACATGTTATAATTTCATTGTATTCCATACCAAATTCTTGGTTTATTTTCGGAAGAGAACTGATAATATTCATGCCATTACTGAATTAATTAATATTTAAATTATTACATCTCTGCTAATGTTTTAGTCTAGTTCTGTGTGTTTTAGTGTCTAGTTCTGCTAATGTTTTCCTTCGAGGAAAACACCTTAAATATTTTTATAACAGCCTTAGTCGCGCGTGATATAATGTCTCACGATAGGGGTATATTGTCAAGGAAAGAGGATGGGACGCTTACCCAGAGCTGCTAGAGTGGTGGAGGGGGAGAGGTATAGAAGGAAGAGACTGTGAACTACAGATTCCGGCAAGATGGGAGCCACAGTCTCCCTCTAGGAGCTTCCTGACCCAAAAAACAATTAACGTGAGAAAAATTTTCACGCAGCGACCAATGACTGGTTAATACTCGCGAAACAGTTTCGAGAGAAGCGCCGAGATCTTCCTTCATCTTCATGCCTTTTCCTTCACAAGTAAGGGCACAATCCCGGTTTCTAGTTCCCCAGGCTGAATGTAGTTAGGAAGGAATGTGTTTAAGATGTTATTTTAGTTTAAGTTTAATTTTTTTTCTATTTCGTATTTTATTATTGTTTAATTTACATCCTTGTAAATATGGTGTCCATGTGCTCACCGACCTCTTTTGCCATTGTACATAAATATACAACCAAGGTTTAATAAACGATGCACGGAGGCTATTCGAAATCGTAGGAAAGTATACAAGATCTTTCAAAGGAATAGCACACAAACAAATTTCATAGAGTAAAAGAAACAAAGAGCCCTATCCTGACGAACAATAAATAATATAATCTGAATCCTGGAAACAATTTGTCGAAACAATAAATTAATCCACTCCCACCAATTTAGTGTGGGGATAAAATCAGGAAAATTCACAAAAACTATCCAGAAACCCGACACACACTACTTTGTCACGGGAACTGACCGATGACCTTGAAATAATAGCTGGAAACTTCGGTGAATACTACTCAAAAATCTTTAACCCATCCTACATTCATTTGGATGATACAGAAGATCAGGAACCCGCAGACAACACCATACATCACCTCACAGAAGACCCATAAAAAAATATAACTTTCCTTTCTCAATGTGGGAGCTTAAATCGATTCTCCGAAATCTCAAAGGAACATCACCCGGTCCCGACGACATACATTACGCAATGATTCAGCACCTTCCATAAAACTGTTTAAACTGGCTACTCGAATTCTTGAATCATGTGTGGAAAACAGGTGAATTTCCTAATGCCTAGCGACAATCAGTAGTAGTTCAAATTCTAAAAGGCAAAGACAAGCGCCAAACAAACAGTTACCGCCCCATATTTCTAACAAGTTGCCTCTGCAAAAATAATGGAACGAATGGTTAACAAGCGCTTGGTATGGATCCTTGAAAGAAATGATATTCTCCAGAGCTATCAATGCGGGTTTCGTGGGGGGAGGTCCACTATCGACCACTTAGTTAAATTGGAAGCTGAACTACAATATACTTTCATAGAAAGGCAGCAAGAAGTCGAAATTTTCTTCAACACGGTTAAACCATTCGACTGTACGTGCAAAAATACTATTATAAAAAACTTATATTCTTAAATTTTACGGGTAATCTCATAACATCCATCAAGTAATTCTTACCCCTACGTACATTCAAAATCAGAATAGGAAATCAACTCTTGGGTGATTTCGAACATAAAATTGGAGTACCACAAAGATGTGTTCTCAGCACAACTTTGTTTGCCCTGGTCATCAATGACTAGGGAAGAAACATGCCCAGAGGAATAAAGGTGATGCTCTATGTGGACGATCTAGCTATTATGTGCCGCTCAAACGGTATAAACCAAATAAATATCAAACTACAAAAAGTTCTTAATCGAATAAGAAACTGATCAAACAGTAAATCTCCAACTATCCAAATACCGCAAACAAAATACTACAACGTCAAAATATCATGAAAAGTTCCGAGAACTGCTACAAACTCTACCAGAACATACCGCTATATATACAGATGGCTCGAAGTCAGATAACGCAACAGGATCTGCCTCTGTGACACAAAACATAACCCATAAGAGAAAACTGCATCATCTCTCTAATATATTTATACCGCAGAACTAAATGCCATAGCATCCGCCCTTTACTTTTGCATGACAAATATACCAAATGGCATTATAGTAATAATATCGGACTCCTTTAGCGCTCTTCAAGGACTAGATATAATGTATTCAGTTCACCCACTCGTTCAACGAATTCATGAATACTTAATAATGCTAGAACAAATAGATAAATCAGTCTACTTCATCTGGGCTCCCGGGCATGTTGGTATTACAGAAAATGATGACCGACAAAGCTGCTAGAGAAGCGCTAGTCCTCCCAGGTAGAACTGCAGCAATCTTAACTGCAAAGGAACTTGCTCGCCCTTTAAAGGAATGTACTAATAAAAGATGGCAGGCAATGTGGGATGAATGTCCACCCAGTAAGTTGAAATCTAAAAAGAAAGATGTGAAATCTAGGATTACATCAACCCGAAGTATACGCCGCGAAGAAGTAGTGATCACCCGACTCAGAATAGGACTTACACAATTGACACACATCCACCTCATAACAGGAGAGGCCCCTCCGAAATGTAATAGTAATCTGACCGTCAAACACATTTTTGAATAATGTCATCACTACAAATTAAACCTGAACCAGTTAGGGATGCCAACAAATGTTCCAATGGCGTTGAGAAACGACGAATCCGTAATTGAAAGAGTCATTAAGTTCATCCATCAGACTAACTTAATAATCAGCTTTTCATTATTATAATTATCATAGATGAATAGATATCTTGCCTTATTTTTAAAATTAGAACAGTTACTTATCTGCTTTTCATCTTCCTTTCCACTATCGTGGAAATTACCACTAAACAAATTATAATTGCCTAGCTAGATAATATTTCAAATCTCACGGAAATGAGTCTCACTGGTGCGGATCAGTACATCATACCAAAGCTATGACTATGGAACAACTAGGCCTTACCAAAACCAACAACCAACAGGTGTTGATGACCAGGCTGTTAAACGCCATTTCAAAACTAACAAACAATATTATACAATAAAATTAAATAAAAAAAAAAGCTATATTTGCCTTCTACAATAACCGATTTTTCTATCCAAATAATTTTTTTAAGCTTTCAATTCAAACGTGAACATAATCTCAGTATGAAAACAATTTTTTTGAAAATATTTACAACTGTATTAAATTTTATACAACCTGTAAATTTTCTGTTAGTTAAAAAATAGTATTATAAAAAAAAAATGTGGAGAATCTACCCATCCTATAGAGAAGATCTCAAGGCCATCTTTTTCGACGCCTGGGAGTATTATGAAGTAATGAGGGAGAAGCCAGGTTAGAAATAAGTGGGTTTGGGTGGTTGGGAAGTTTATCATGAAAGAATGGGTATCTGATTCTGGCCAATTTGGCAACATACGGAACCTTCAGTGATTATCCTGGCATTCCAATTAAAAATAATTAATTCATATATATTATTAATAATAATAAATAAATTCAATGAATTATCTTAGTCTGCTGTTCTCCGGTCTACCCCACTTTCAAGAATATATTATGAATTTGAGTAGTGATTGACATTCATAGTTGAGTAGTGATCGACCTTTCAGCAAAGTCAGTTTCCATTGGGATATTTCATCATCGTAGTAATTGGTTACAGGAATAATTGACGAGATTGAGTACGATAGTAATTTGATTGTTTCGTTGCAATCCATAATCTATTTTAAATATTTTTTGTTAGTTTATCTAATTGGAGATTTTTTAAATAAAAATCTGTTATATTATAATCTAAAATTCTTTTTTTCTATTATTAAACATGCTCTAAATACTAAAAAAACTTTTAATGTATCAAGATTGTTGTATAGTTTAATTATTTCAAGACTCGAATCATTTTAAACTCCTGATTTTGTATAAGCTAAATCCAAGTTATTCCATGATGAACAATAAGTAGGTTGGTTTACTAAAGATGAAATACGAAACTCAGTAGGGAACTTCTAGCACAACAAGCAATATTACAGAAACAAACGGTGTTTGGTAAATCTTCTTAAGAGCTCTTTAAAATAAAATAATTACTTAAGAAGTGTTTTCTTTTTTCCTGCAAGCTTTATTTTTCCCTTTATCTCGGAACCATAAATAGATATTTTTTTTAAGAATAGCACGATAAATTCCTCAACTAAATAATAATGTTAAATATTATTTTTACAGATGATTATTCAAATTCAACCAGACGATAAAGGTACTTTAAAAAAATAAAATAAAAAACACCCGTGTGAAGTAAATATATGATTTTAATACAAAGATTGAACCGATTATTTGTGAATTAAAATTGTGTAAACTCGAAATTATCAACTAAATTGAATTTTTACAGTACTATAACATAATCTCCCACTTATGGAGGTATTTATAAATAAATACTGTTGTAACATTCCAATGTGTTACAACAACTTTTATGAATTATATTTATGGCTTCATAAATATAGAAGAGGTATGTGCCATTCATGAATATATTTCTTGAAATTTACAATTCTATTTAAAATAAAAATACAAGTAAATGTGATTTAAGTATAATGACATGAAAAGTTAAAAAAAAACTACCCATTCGTAGCACTCTAATAATATTTCTAAATTACAAGGTCTCGAAACCATCTTATTTTTTTTTTTAAATAATGTATGTATCCGGACATACGGAATTGAGCTATGGGGCTCCACTAAACCATCTAATTCCTCTTGAATCCAATCCTTACAGTCTAAAATCCTTAATGCTCCTTACTTTGTCACAAATCAAATCATCCATCAGGACCTCAATGTCATCTATGTTGCCGAGATACCAATCCTTCTATAATAAACTTCCCAACCACCCAAACCAACTCGTTTCTAACCTGGCTTCTCCTTCACTGCCTAATAATCCTCCTAGGCGTCTGAAAAGAAGATGGCCTCGAGATCTTCTCCTTTAGAAATGTTTTTGGAGTTCTATCAATGGGTAGATTCTCCACATGTTTGTATCATGTCATAATATCACTTACAGCAAATTTACTTGATGTGTATATATGTATACAGTTGTAAATAACAATAAATAAATTATAAAAAAATAATGTATGTGAATTTTAAATGATGTAATTCAATTGACAATATTTTTTTTATTTTTCGACATCCGAAAAAAAACTTTTTTTGGTCTACTTTACAAAAACAACTTTCGGTTTTCGTAATATATTTAAGCTCATTTAATATAACCAAAAATCTTTTGTTATTATTCTAAAAAACAAATATGTATATAATAATTATTAAATACATGCAGGGCAAATATGACAGACACTAATATAAAAACATTCTAAAATCATGTAAAATATATTTTTTTTCTAGACTTCTCGGGCGCACTGAACAAAATCAGTTGAGAGCAAAGTGGATCCCACCATTGTCACCCATTGTCAAGGAGACAACTTGAAAATTGTATTTATATTATTTTCTAGCACATAATACTAATATTTCTTAACCATGCCTCATTATTGATTTGTCATGATTCATTAAAAAGAGTTTTGCACTAAAAATCAATTAATTATTTTATCCTTACATCAATTATCAAATTCTTTCATAGCTTATATTTATGTATTTTTTATCACTTCTAACAAGAAAGATGGAAGATGGCTAATGATTAAAACTACAAAAAAATAAACGAAGAGAAAAACAATAAAAAAAAACGTGATGAAATAAATTAATAAAATGATAAAGAAAATCACATTGTATACTTATCTACAATAAATTAAAAAAATATACTAAATAATCAGCTTTTTTTTATCTCAGTTGGATAAAATAAAGCAAGTGATTTACATTTTATCACGAAGGTGAGATGTGAGAGAATTGATACTTTGAAATTCAGAAGAAATTATTTTTAAAAGAGAGAATGTTGGGGTCATAAAATATAAAGTTAAAGGTTTGAAGAAGACACCAATAATCAATAGCCTCATAAATAAACTTTCGAAAGAGACAAGGAGAGATGTCTTAGAAAGGACTAGTCCGACAAAAGAACAAAAACGAATAAATAACTTATTTGACGTTTTCTAACGGGTCTAGCAGAGAGGAAAATAAAAAAAGCTTATCACATCATTTCGTTAGAACATTTCCCGTTATGACAGAAATAAAATGTCAGATTCTGAAGTTAGGTGTGACTTATTTACAAAATCTACTTTTAATGTATGATTATGATATTAAAATAAAACCATTATAAAATAAGAAATTTTTAAAATTATGTTTATCATTTTTTAAAAATATTATGGCGACTTTTTGTGTAGACATTTTTATTATAATTCTTGGTTTACACATTCTGTTTTTTAATTAAATGAAACGGAATCTGAAATGTATATAATGTTATTTTAAATTTTCATAGGTAATTTTTTTTAATTAACTAACTTTGAGCTAACAGATATTGGAACTTATTTTTTTGTGATACTTGGTCGAAAATATTATAAACGTTTCCGAAGATTCTTACTAATGTGCCTTAGGAGCCGAGAATTATTTTTTTAATATTTAACATAGTGAAGTATGTTTGTATTTGTATGTATGTATGAAATATTTGTTGTATTTTATGAAAGTTTTTTTATAACGGTTTTTGAGGGTTTCATTTGATTTTTTTTTTAGGGCGGTGATGCCTTAGCGGAGGGAATGCAAGTATTACAAATCTTATGTGTCCATTGTTTTAACATATCTATATAATTTTATATTCATTACTTATTTTTTGTGTGTTTAATTAATTTTTTCTTATTATTGGTAGCTTTTTGTAATTGTTATTTTAATTTAATGCATTTATTTTTTTTTATGCATGCATTAGAGTGCTATTTTGAATTTTAATAGAATATAATTGTGGGCGACCATATTAAGTTTTTATGTATATATATATTTTACTATATTTAAAATGTTTATATAATTTTTACACTTTTGGCTATAATTCTGTTCTATGTTTGATGAAAAAAAAGTCATGTTCGGGTAGGAGAGAAAATTTTAAATTGAAATAATGATAAATATATACACATTTATTAAGAGCGATATTAAATTAGGGAATAAATGAGAATCTGTAAGGGAAAATAAAAAAAAAATCATATTATTTTAGCATTTATTATTAAATTTTTTTTTATGATATTCCTACTTATATTGTTTTATACTCTGTCTATTTATATTAATAGATTTTTAAACAAATTGTTCTTTACTTATGTTAACTATGCTGTGTATGACGCAACCCTATGCATTTGAGCAGCACAACATTTTTAAAAAAGTGTTTCTCTCTCTCTCTACAATTTTCTTTTTCAAATTTTCTTAATGTCCATATGAGCTTCTAAAGTCAAACTTATACATACAAGAACTATTTCATGTTCTAACAAATTTATGAATACATCCTTAACAACAGATCCATTAAACGGGAACATAATTCTTATCGAAAATAAGTCTTTTCTTACTGAGAATGGATGTATTGATTATGGTGCAGTGACTAATGGAAAAGCGGGGAAGGGTTAAAGGAGCTTTTGTCATGGCCGGGAGGAGCAGGGCATAAAGGAACATGATTAGGTCGACAAACCGAGGGTCATACTTCGGTTTGAGGGATTCTATTCAAGGGTAGTATCTTATCTTCCCTGTAGATATTTTATTTTTTCTTCTTTCAAATTTTCTTAGTCCAACTAGGTAGTTTCAATACTTTGATAGAAACAGATTTTTAGATAGAGAATTTGAAATTCAATACAGCAAGGGCAAATCATATTGAATTTGATACTTAATCCCTCAAATTTAGGTCAGAACTATTTATATTGGAGGAAGATAGTCCGGGTAGCGGTCAATAAAGGTATAAAAATAGTTTTCTTTTACTTTTTCTATACTTTTATTGACCACCACCCGGACTATCTTCCTCCAATCTACTGCATACGGTCAACTATCTTCTTCCAATTAAAATTATTTATAGTTTTTGTTAAATTATATTTTAGTTTTTATTTCTCGGGCAACGATTAACTCGAGGAATACGACTATAGTCCGTATAAACTTATTTTAATTCTTAAGGTATACTTCCACCTTTTTTAAAATGGACTTGCGAATTGTAAAAAAAAAAAAATAATTTATCATCTATACTATACTTTTTTTTGCATATCAGGACCCAAATTTAGATTAATACCGAGTCCATATTAAGTCTCGATATCGCTTATACAAAATTATAGTTTTATAAGAAGAAGATGGGTGTGGTCAAAAGAACTCAAAAAGTAGTATTTCATTGTAACTATTTATAATGAGCGTACGTTTACGTTTACACCCCACTTTGCAGGGCTAAAAAAACACTAACAACTATAATAATGTAACTTAGTAAGATAATAGCTAATAAAAATAAAAGTAAGCTAAGGAATGGCTAAGAAGTATTTAAAATATGTTAACATTTATATAAAAATGAACTAAGTAAATTAAAGACAAAAAAACATTGCAGTGAAAAGTATAGTTCAACATGAATCATAAGGTATTAGACAATGAAAATAGAAAAAATAAAAAAAGCAGTTAAAAAAATGTTTATCTATTTTTTATATTTTTCTTTTAAAAAAATTAAACATTTTAATTTATTTTTTCATATACTTCTTTATTGGTTTTTATTTCTGTTTTTACTAATTATATTTACATTTTAATTACTGTTACATTATTTAGATTGAACTCAATCTAATAATTAAAATTCATTAAACCCATAAAATAATTGAATAATCAAGTGATATTTAATATGAGCTAGGTCTTATTCTCATTGAAATAGTTTACTAGAGCTTAAATGGTTATTTTCATGAAAGTTTCTTTCATTTTTTTTTTTATTGAAAATAAATAACCGTTCTGAATTTTTAAAATTATTAACAAAATAGGAACTATAAACGAATTTCGTAATAAAATAAATAAGAAAAATGGACCCAGAATGACTGCAGTTTAGACTGGAAAATTGGACACAAGCGTCAAGCCTCAAGCGTCTCCAATCTTACTCGATCGTAATCATAAAATACACGGAATTGTTGTATTTCGTTAAACTGTTGCTTTCATAGCAGGAAAAAAATTGATATTCGTAGTTCACATCCCCAGAAACACTTAAAATACGAATTTTTAAAGCAACTGAAAAATAGAAACAAAAGCACCACACGCGCGCATCACACGTTTCACTTTGCTTTGGATTGACAAATTGAATAACGCAAATTTCAACTGTTTTCAGAAGTGTACTTTTAATAATATTTCTCGTTGCAGAAGTATGACCGATATATGAAAATATAAAAGTTTAATGAAAGGTACATGCTGATTAATGTGATTAATTGATCATAATTAATGTTGAAAATACTTGGCTAAGTTAAATTAAAAAAAAAACGTTATTATCACTATGGTGACCAAAAAAATGTTTAACCAACTGGCGACATGGAACAATCCAGAACATGCGCCCTACGGTTTTACGTCATATTCATGTTTTATTTATGCGTTTTTTGTGATTCTCCATTACTTATTACCTTATGTATTACATTTTTTATCTAAAATCTTTGGCTTCCCAACGATTTATAATAATCTAGTGTTTTCAACCTGGAAAAAACATGTGTCTTCTTTATTTCTTTAAGTAAATTATAAAGTCTATTCATAGCTCAGATTTATCCCTTTTTATTACATATCAGATTGTAAGATAAAATAATTATTCAAAATAAACAAAATTAAAAGCACTTTAGAGGAAATTGTTTTTAAAAATCCACATTAAAGTCTTCTAAGACTTTCCCTTACTATATATTTCATATATAGGTCAGTGATAGGTGTGCGATGTGCCAGCTTTTTGTCTGAGCGTCAATATTATACACAGTTCTCAGAGAAAATATTTCTATCATAACTAAATAATTTAATTAGTCTAGCTCATCAGAATAATAATAAAATTTTAAAAAAATTCCATAATAAAATTTCTTGAAAACATTATTTATAATTCTGTGTTTTACCCTATTCCGAGAGATTTCACTTCAAGCGAACATTTCGTTTAATTATTTTTTTCAATTTATTCAATAATTGTAATTTAAACATATTATTAGTTCAATAATTTCTAATAACAGTCTTATCATGTTATATTTTATAATTCAGTATATTGATATTACTCTTTGTTACGTCCTATATATTTTTTATCATAGTTTTACATTCCTATACTTTAATAAAACTTATTTGCGAGTTATGTAACGCTTAGAATCCTTTTATCGTCACATATAGACCCTATATGATTAGATGTCCGTACTTGTTTGTATTTTTACCTTTCTTATACCTTTTATTGATGTTTGAAATATATATATATGTTTTCAGTCTGTTATTACTTAATTACATACTATTTTCCCCAAATTCCTCTTGCCAATTACGTAAATTATCCCTTTTATCTGTATTGTTTTAAATAGTTTTCAATCGTTTGTATATATCATACTAGCGAATTATTGAGAAAATTATTAAGAATACATATTTCATTATCAATATCATAATTATTTATGGCTTAGTGAATTCTGGGATAGAAAACCGTATTGGCGATTCATTTCTAATATGTCCCCCAGTGGGATTGAGCATTCCTCTAAAGAAATTCCTATGATATTGGAAGTAATCCGCCACAGAAGTCGGCTCGATCAATCTAGACAGATTTGGATGATCGATGGGTGTAAAAACCTTTTAGCATGATAATTTTAGGATCTTCTTTAAAACTGATATTATACCAATCATTTCATTGATAAAAAAATAAATATACAGAAATTAATATGTTTATAATTATGGTATTATAAGCAGGTTTTTGTTTAAATTAATATTCTTCTTAGTACATATCAGTCAGCTGGCATCGAAATAACAGCTGACTCAGGCAGTAACTCTCCCCCCCTTCCACCAGTTTACGGACAATCCTTGTAAACTAATACTATACAATATAATAATATAGAAAACAATAACAATAAAGAAAAACTATTTACAATAAAAATAAATTCCTATGTACATATCATTGTAAAAACTCACAAGCTCCCTGAAATAAGCGCTATATACATAATTTAAACCTAAGAATAAAATTAAAGTACTCTTCATACAATACATAAATATGCTAAAATGAACAAAGCACAATATTTACAAAAGTCAAAATAAATCTTCAAACAAAAAGCAATAAATAGAAATACATTAATTACTAATTTTTCTGTAATACAATTTAGTTGTTGCTGGCAATATGAGAACACTCCAGTTTTTTTATTGTCATTGCCGGAAGTTTTAACTCTTCAATATGGACTCCTCTTTTTAGGTTCTTTGATACTTTCTACAGTAACAATAGTGTGTTTCCAAATGATAATTATTAGAATGGACCCTCGTATTACTGGAATCACCAATAGTCTTTTAAAATACAAGTCAACTCTAGTGAGGTTGAATAGATGTCTTGCCAAGAGGAAAGTCAATGTTTGATAGTTGGGCATCAGATGTTAACGTAAAGGAGAATAAATATTATATTTAAGAAATGCGAACATAATCTACTTTAAAAAATCAGAAAATAAAGCGTAATATGTTAATAATATAAATAGTGAAAAGACAAAATAAATGAAGTAATGATAATGTGTCATTTATAATTTTCCATAATTCCAATATATAATCTGGGTCATTCCTCGACAAATCAACACCCTTATGAATCTTGACTGACATCTCAGGGCTTTTTTTTTTATTTTGCATAGAGCTGGAAAATTGTGAAATTTTATTAAGATATGTTTACTCGTTTTCTTATAATAGAGCTGTTAGGACCACATAAGGAGGAAAAAAAAAAAAAAAGTTTAAAATGTTTTAGGAATTTCTGCAGAAACTACCCTAATTGAGCTGTAGATATGGGTATCATTTTAGAGAATATTCCATTTAATGTGATATGCTACTCTAAACGAGTTAAGATAAGTTAACATTTCCCAAAAAGTGTATATTTTAAAATTTTCAAATCTATTCCTTGGATAGGTCGTATTGATTTAAATCACAGGGCACAATATAAACGACGAAAATTGTTTCAATGTAAAAAAAAAATAAAGATCCACTCCCATAAATTCAACTCCTTATTCATGTTAAATATTACAGTAATTTTATTTTTTTCATAAAAATAAACATAATATCGTGAATAATGATTCAGTTAATATACCAAATATATCAAAAAATTATTTTATTTTCTCGAACTTCTGATTCCATCGAAAAGTTTTTCACTAATATTTTCAACGTTATTAAAATTTTCAAATTTTCGGCCTTTAGATTTCTTTTTAAAAATCTAAAAAATGGAAATAACTTCAATAATGCTCTACCGATCTACACCAAACTTGGCAGTTTTTTAGGGCTCTAAAAACTGCTCCAGAAGGGACAAAGCTGGTCTAATTAAACAAATTAGAACCGGAGATATAAAATAAAAGGTGAGAATTTTATCCCCTCATTTAAAACCCACATTTTTTCCTCAAAAAAGCATCAAATTTAACTTTTGGAGAAAAGGGAGTGGAATTATTAACGATTATGTGAAAGATAGTCGACGGAGGGAAAAAAATGCAGGGATGGATTTGAAGTGAAAAATGAATGATTTTTAATTTCTTCCAAAAATGGTATCTAGTACTTTAGGACCACTTTGAAAATAATAATATCGTTTTATTTTTTCTGAAAAAAAAAATTACCGAACTACTTTACTCTGAGCCTGGCGCTTAATTCTGTTCATAAATATTTTTCTACTTAAAAATCTCATGATTTCATCATCTTCAAACGTTCCCACGGCGAAATGGAACATATAGCAAAAAGCCCCACGTAAATCGGTCAAGTAATAACAAAGTCTATCGAGGAAAAAGATTCAACAGCTCTTTTTTATATATAGAGGGAGATAAAATTTATTATTGTATTAGGGATATTTAGGACCACAAATGTCGATGGTTTAATAGAATACACACAATTTCTGGTACAAAGTTACACGCAGTGACTATTCTGAAAACAACAACTAATGAGAGATTAATAATTAAAACAAAACCTTAATTTTAATCAGAGATAGCATTAATTGAAGAGCATTAAGAACACTCTTACCTTTATACTTCGAAAATCAGTTTAGCTACAAACGTTTGAGACATGTTAATACAGGAAACAATATAACCGTGGATGATTTTTATTAAATCATTATTAAGCTTTGAGCTTCAGTTCAGTCCTGTATCTGTTTGATCCATTCCGGGATTTACTCAGATAAACCGCACATTGAAGTAAATATCAGATCTGATCTACATAACTGCTGGAGGCGGCTACATACCCAATGAGACAGCAATTGAACATAGCACTTGAAAGCAATGTATTCCTTAAGAGAGATCAATAATAGCGATATCAACTATGTGGACTCTATTTTAATGTGAACGCACTGTTTAAATTACTTAAATAAGAAAACGTGTTTTCGAGTAACAAAAGGTTCAAACAAAGTTATTATTAAATTTCTCTCGCATTGTTTTTTTCTTTTTATTTTTTAAATAATTTGTCGCCATCCATTTATACGTTTTCTTTAAAATAATTTTAAATTTCTTGTTTTTTACCCTACTAAGTAACTTGTGGCGTATTTTTGATTTTCCGGTGGTTTCGTTATCTCATCTTACGTACTTTTCAACTCAGAATCTTACCGCACGCACCGCTGACCGCACTTGGATTTCCAACCTCTTCCAAGCAGGTGTATTCTCTTTTTCTTATCTTTCTTTTACTCCCTTCTCCATCTCTATTCTTTTCTTATTTTTCCATACCAGCGTTATTAATTTTGTTCAACATACATTATTGTTGTCATTTTTCTAATTACTTATTTGTCTTACTTAACTTCATATTTCGTTCCTTTATTCTAGTATTGTAATCACATATTTCATTAGTTACATATATTTTCTTTCTCTTTGTTTTATTCCATTACTTTAATTTTCAAATTATTATTACTAAATTAAAATATACACGTTTCGTTGTTTCCTTGCATTATATAACTTTATATTTTTACTTTGGCATACCTTTATTTGAAGAAAATAGATAACACTTATATGAAATATTTTAAATCTAAATTTTTAACGGAACTACATATTTTAAGATCCTTAAGTCAAAAAAAATCTCACAAAATGTGTGTATGTGGTCAACCTACCTTGAAAAGTTGTACTAGAACCAAATTACATA
Organism: Halyomorpha halys; assembly: GCF_000696795.3. NCBI lineage: Eukaryota > Metazoa > Arthropoda > Insecta > Hemiptera > Pentatomidae > Halyomorpha > Halyomorpha halys. Next base: position 417 of record NW_027104962.1, on the reverse strand, counting down.
TCTAAGTAAAAATACATATATAAACTTTACAAATGTATAAAATAAGTATACAAATTTTAAATATGATGTGAGTCAATAATAATAATAATAAAATTGCTTGATACAGTTTTGTAGAGAATGTTGTACCCATTGATAGAACTCTAATTACATTTCTAGAATAAAATTTCTCTAAGTCATCTTCTTTTCAGAAGCCTGGAATGATTATCAGGTAGCATGCAAAGCTAGAGACAAATGGGTTTGGGTTAGAGAGTTTGTCATGGAATTAGTTGATGTTAGTCTACTGAGCGTACTGCACCAGAATAGGCAGTAGAGAGAATACGGGCGAGCTGGGACACCGATTTGGGCAGCCAATCAGAAGCCAGGATTTTGATGACGTCACACATGGCGGGAGATTTGAATTCAAATATTCGGCTCGAC
>NW_027104961.1:2670-3548 GCF_000696795.3 Halyomorpha halys | reverse complement strand
AAACTAGGGGGTTTGAGTGGTTAGAGAGTTTATAATGGAAGGAGTGATATCTGGTTCGGGCTAGATCAGTTACATAGGGAACATTAAGGTCTTTAAATTGTAATGCTGAGTAATAATGAACTAGTTGTTTTGGAATGTGCAAGGATTAATTTCATTTTAAGGTGGTAATTTAAAGTTATGTGGTATTCATTGCCTGATTTGACAATAAACATAATTTTTTTCTAAATATTTATTTATTGCTATTTACAACTGTACATTATAATACATTTAGTAAATCAGATCTCAGTTAAATTGGAGTGTTACAGGCGTGTAGAGAAACTACCTATTGGCAGCACTCTAATGACGTTTTACATTAACAGGGCTCGTGCCCATCTTCTTATAAACATAAAATAAAATTGAATTTCTAATTTATTTAATAAATTATTAACACAACAAAATATTTCATTTGTTTTAAGTGAATAAATTCGTTCTTAGTGTACAATCCTTATGATAAAAGTCACATTAGCTTCGATTACGGAATATTTATAAATAATATTTTATTTTCATCTTTTTAAATTCTGATAGAACTAATGTAACCTGCCCCTGCAACACTGAATCACCAATTCGAAGAGTACTTCGAAACAACCAATGTTGAAGTTCAAGACAGGCATTGCTGCTTAGACCCGCTTTAAAAAAGACAACATGAGAACGAATTGCGTGATTACCTTGGCATGATGGCTCAACTGGAATCGTGTTCCTGATGTAGAAAGCACAAAGGAGAGGAACAGGCTACAATGGTCTCTTCGTAATTGCACGTCTACCCAATGGTTCCTTGCTCTTTCCCACTACCACTGTCCGGATATTTTAAGCCATTAAATATTGTGCTTGAATTCTCTCTC
>NW_027104961.1:0-1185 GCF_000696795.3 Halyomorpha halys | reverse complement strand
TATAATTACATATAAAATGTTTTAAAATATTCCATTTTACTATAAAAATATTTCAACTGCATTGTTGAAATTCAATATTGATGTAACAACATTGAGCATCAATTTTATCCACTTCCCAAAAGAATAAAATAAAAAAAAAAAATGAACCTCACTTATGTTTTATATAGACAATAATATATGTATATTTAATTTAGATAAACCACTAATGACCGCAATAGTTATCGGAATTTTATTTTTGAGAACAGTATTAAAAATAAAAATAGTCAGTTTTAATAGTTAGCAACAAAATGACTTCATTTATTTCACATTAAAATTGATTAGATGGACAAGATGAAAGATACACGTGTACCTTTATAAGGCCATGGGAAGGGTAGAATTATGAAGCTCAGTTTCATTATAGAGAGTTTTTATATTTTCTTATAATAGTTTACTAGAGATATTAAAAATCATTATACTCATATAAAAGGTGATATACTAAGTTCTTAATAAAGAAATTTATGAAAAACGGTGAAAATTATTACACAGTGATTTAACGTGTTTTCCTATAAACTGTAGCAACAAAACGGCTCTAACGATCTAATCAACTTGCATCTTCTTTTAACATTTAACATATAAAATTACTAATCTTAATACTACTAATGCTAATACTAAAATTAATGTATAATACATATTAAATCTGTACCGCTACAAACCATGAAGGGTCTCATTTTACAAAACTATTTCATTCGGGTTCTCATGGAAAAGTATAGATATTATATATAATTAATATCTGGATATAAGAAGATAATTAAAGTTCCATTAGATCTTTATTGTACTAATATGATGTATGATGATACACCAAAAAATATTTGTGTTCATTTTAACAGACAAATTGGAAAGGTGTGTGATTAGACACAGTCCAAAAAACATATTTTTTCTCCAACTTCATCAATGACCATGATATGCCTATACGAAACACCATGAAACGAAATAGGGATTGCTGATGACGAATTTCTAAGATCAACTAGGAGTTACCTAATAGTAATAATTGTACATAATGTCACAAAAATTAGTTCAGTAGTTTCGGTAATAATATTTATTATATCGACATAGAATAATAATATTATTTATTATACGAATAATGTAATAAGAATATTATTTATTATACGAATAATGTAATAAGAATATTAATAATAGAAATAATAT
>NW_027104960.1:11158-11857 GCF_000696795.3 Halyomorpha halys | reverse complement strand
TAAAAAATGGCGGCTGTTTCAAAACCTTAAAAATACATTAATTTGTCATTCGGAGATCTATATCTTAAAAACTACCAGCAACACTAGAAAATCTAAAAGAACATTATTTAAAGAAGAGTAAATTTGCTGAAATATTAGCCCTAAAAGAGCTATGCACGTCCAATAATTCTCGAGATATAGCTTTTTAAAAAGCAAAATTTCTTGCACATATGTCTGCCAACACTCAAAACAAAGTAAATTTAACTTATTATAAAGTAGTTTATGACACTTATCCTTCGTAGGGGTAGTAGTTTTTATGATATTCACATATGAATATGAATTTGGCAAATGAAAATTTGTTCGAACAACTATAAATCAATTTATTTTAGAAACTTTCATAAAAAATATTACTCCTATGAAGATAAACATCATAAACTTCTTTATAGCTTATTAAACTAGCTTTAATTTGAGTGCTAATAGACATCTCTAGATCAAATGGTATTTGAGATATATATTTTTCAAGATATATTCACTAACTACTGATCTTTCAGTACGTCCCATACAACATTTTTGTGAAAACTCGAAAACTTTTTAACGTAAATAACTCTATTTTCTCATATTTATAGCTCAAATTTTAGCAAATTTACTCTTCTTTGAATGACGTTCTCTTAGGTTTTCTTGTGTTGTTCCTACTTTTTAAGATATAGAGCTCCGAATGAA
>NW_027104960.1:6764-7408 GCF_000696795.3 Halyomorpha halys | reverse complement strand
CTAAAATTGCCATGGAAACGACCATTATTCATGAATGAACCATTGATAAATAAATATTTTTGATCCAACCCATTATTTCTTAATCTCTCATCCTTAACAATCCGTGATAATACTCCGAGGTGTCTGAAAAGAAAAAGGCCGCGGGACCTTCCAATTTAATGAATGATTGAAGCAGTATTGGGCAAAAATTAGCTATAGTTGAAACTAATAGCTAAAATTGCCATGGAAACGATGCTTATTCATGAATGAACCATTGATAAATAAATATCGTATCCATGACAATATTAGCTATTAGTTTCAACTATAGCTAATTCTTGCCCAACACTGCTTCAATCATTCATTAAATTGGAAGGTCCCTTGGCCTTTTTCTTTTCAGACACCTCGGAGTATTATCACGGATTGTTAAGGATGAGATCTTGAAAAACTAATAGGTCGGATCAAAATTAAATAAGAAATTTTGAAATAAACTAATGATCAATAAATAATGAATCAAATTAACAAAAAAAAAAATAGAAAAATAAAAGTCAGCCGATGAGGTTGTGAGTTGATCAGTTTCCTTTTTTTAGGGACATTAATAAAAAATATGAAAACACCATTCACTTTATTTTCCAACTTGATTTCGAAAATCTGAGTAAGTTACAAAT
>NW_027104960.1:0-389 GCF_000696795.3 Halyomorpha halys | reverse complement strand
TCTTTGTTGAGGTTACGATCCATAACTAGAAATCGTCCAGAAAATTATTAATACCAACAATAACAAAATACCGATTTCTGAGTGAAAATTATGAAGAAAATTGTCAAATAGAACAAAAATAGTTAACAACTATTTATTTTCCGATGTTTTGCCCCACTTTGTAGAGTTTCATCAGGGCTAAAACGATACAAAAGCAACTAAAAATATTTTGACATAGTAAGGATAAGACACAAAAAGGTAAATTAAGGTAGGGTTAATTATTTTTTTCCAAAGCCCCTATTTCAAATAAAATTATGTGTTTAACAGTGTATGTGTAGTGGGGTTTTGTTTTTATCTGAAGGGTTAATTCTAAAGGGTTTTGGAAGCTTTATATAATATTAGTAATATTA
>NW_027104959.1:9842-11077 GCF_000696795.3 Halyomorpha halys | reverse complement strand
CACCTTCAGGTCACTATCGTAGCCTATCTATGTATGACCTCATCACTCAAGGTACCTGAACAATATTTATTTTTATCTCTTAGTGAAAAAAATTTCAATTTTTTTGCATATTTCATAGGGCCTATATTAACACATATTTAAGATATCAACTGCTAGTGGATGTTGCTTAGGTTCAAATAATTGGCGCCTGGAAGTAAGACATCATCATTTTATATAATCCAATATATATATATATAATGTCGAAGTATAATTTGAGTTTATAACAATTACTAATTTGGGGTCTCCCAGAAGAACGGTTTTTTTAGATCTCCAATGTAGTTATTGACAACGTATTCTTTAGTAATATTAATATTTTAATACTGAAAAATACATTTATTCAAAATTTATAATTATAAATAAACTTATTTATAAATATTTTAATACTGAAGTTTAATGCTGAAAAATTAAAAAAAAAAAAAGTGGCCTAACATTATTCAGCACTAAATTTTCCGCTTCCGTAACAGCAACTTTTAAAGTTTTGCAGATAGTGCTGTTGTCAGATGATAGTGCAATGTGAACTGTTCCTATTCAAAAAATTCTCTGTACTTAGAATTACTCTCTCTACAAAAATCCATACCATCTCGATTCTCATTATGTTGTTATTAACTTTGCAATGAATAAGATAAATACGTATTTTCATCAACAATATGTGCAAACCTTTTTTTTAGAATAGTTTTTGTTGTCTTGCAGAACGAAATGATTCAGCGTAATAAATACTCAAAACACTGCATCACTTGCTTAAATTGTTCTAAAACTGATGTTTTATATTTCAAGACCCATATTTTATTACTCATCTCTCTAAAAAATATTCTTCCACCATTTTTATGTATTTTCCATGGTATTCAAAAATACCATACATTTTCATGATGCCTTTCTATTCTTCCTTCTTATGGCAAATGAAGAATTTTTATTAAGTTTCATCAAAGAAATAGATTTTTTTTATTTTTATTTTGGGTGTAGGTTTTTTTGCACTTCTTTAGGCGATGAGCGTTTGTAACGGCACTAAAATAAACAGTAACTGAACCAAGGGGGAATGGTTCAGGTACTGTTTATTTACGTACCCCTGCTTCATCTAAAGCCCGTATAAACAAGGAACGTAGAAAATAAAATAATATTTATTTGAAGGGGGTTGCCAAGGTAACCATCAGGGGTTAGCAAAAAAGATCCAGTAGCCGCACCAGTGCTCTGGTGCCACT
>NW_027104959.1:9341-9792 GCF_000696795.3 Halyomorpha halys | reverse complement strand
TCCCAGGTTAAACACTTAATTTGGATTCAATCATAATTTAAAACAATAAATATTTTAATACTGAAGTTTAATGCTAAAAAAGAAACCAAACAAATGTTCGATGGAAAGATTAAAAGTCGCCTAACATTATTCAGCAGTAAATTTTCCGCTTCCGTAACAGCCACTTTTAAAGTTTTGGAGATAGTGCTGTTGTCAGATGATAGTGCAATGTGAGCTGTTCCTGTTTAACTTAAAAAAATTCTCTATACTTAGAATTACTCTCTCTACAAAAATCCATACCATCTCGATTCTCATTATGTTGTTATTAACTTTGCAATGAATAAGATAAATACGTATTTTCATCAACAATATGTGCAACTTTTTATTAGAAACATTTTTGAACCCATAGGGCCTCTTGACAAGTGAATTAATTGAAATTACATAAGAATAATTTGTACTCCGAACTTGTAAC
>NW_027104959.1:0-5436 GCF_000696795.3 Halyomorpha halys | reverse complement strand
GGTAACCATCAGGGGTTAGCAAAAAAGATCCAGTAGCCGCACCAGTGCTCTGGTGCCACTCACCCATCAGTACCATTATCAGCAAGGGTCATTTTTAATTTGAAATTTTTTTAATGTCCATAGTCCTAATCAATATGAATACATTTTTATTCAAACGTTTTCTACATACACTTATCAATAGTTAGTTTTTTTGGTAAATTGTATATACGTATGTAAGTACTCAAACAAATAGCAATGGGCGCAAATATAGAGCGCTAAATAAGCAAACAATTCCTGACCAGTACGGAGTGCCAAACCTTCGGGACTTCACGATGGAACTGCATGGGAAGAAAATAATTTCCAAGATAGACCTACGCCGCGTCTACTACCATATACCGGTCGCAGAAAAAGACCGAGAGAAGACGGCCATTATAACACCGTTTGGCCTAATAGAATATAACAGAATGAATTTTGGCCTTAGGAACGCTGGACAAAGCTTCCAGAGATTCGTCGACGATAAATTTAGCGACCTAACCTATTTATACAAATTCTTGGATGATTTCCTGATTGCGTCTGATAACGAAGAGCAACACGAAACCCCTTCTGCGGGAAGTCCTACAGAGACTGGACAAATATGGCATCGCTGTCAATCCGGCCAAATGTATTTTCGGAGTAACCGAATTAGAATTCCTTGGATATCACTTGACCCAAACAGGCATAACGCCACTGGAAAATAGAGTGAAAACAATATTAGATTACCCGCTACAAAAAAAACCTTCGCCAGCTCCGTCGCTTTCTGGGAATGTTGAATTTCTACAGGCCCTGTCTACCGAATGCGGCTAGCATACAGCAGCCCCTCAAAGAGCTAACTCACGGAAAACCGAAAAAAATACAACACTGATTGAGTGGAATATGAGGACAACAGAAGCATTCGAAGGAACAAAAAAAATTTGGCAGAGGCTGCCCAGCTGAATCACCCCGACACCACTGCTGAAATATCCATAGCGAGCGATGCATCGGATATAGCCATAGGCGCAGTATTACAGCAAAAGAAGGACGACACTTGGCAACCACTCAGCTTTTTCTCCAAGGCGCTGAGTAATTCTCAGAAAAAATATTCTGTATATGACCGTGAATTACTGGCCATATATGAAGCAGTCAAGCATTTTAGACACCTATTAGAGGGCAAGAATTTTTATATAATCACAGACCACCGCCCGCTAACACACGATTTCAATCAGAAGCCTGAAACCGTGACGCCAATAAGGACCCGCTGGCTCACCTACATTAGCCAATTTACTACCGATGTGTTTTATAAACCTGGAAACGACAACAGAGTGGCTGATGCGCTTTCAAAAATAGAAGAAATCCAAATGATTCCACTTGTTTCTAATCTGGCTTCTCCTCCATTACCTAATAATCCTCCTACGCGTCTGAAAAGAAGATGCCCCCGAGATTTTCTCCTCTATAAATGTTATTGTAGTTCTATCAATGGGTAGATTTTCCACATGTTTGTATCATGTCACTATATCATCCACAGCAAATTTACTTGTTGTATATATTTTTATATAGTTGTAAATAAATTATTAAAAAAAAAAAGTTTTCTACATTGACTTATTATTTGCTTAATGTTGTATTATCATATGAATTCACAATAAGAAAGCTAAGCGGAATGACATTTGATGTGAAATTGAAGTAGAAATTAAAAATTAATTCGGCTTGGAAGAATATTTTGTAATACTCCTTTCTACGTAGTGCCTTGCATTTTTTTTTTTTTTTTCTAAAACTTAAAATTGAGTTATTTTTAAGAAGTTGAAGAAATTGAATCCCAGTCTTCATTATATGAATATAAAAAGAATGTTGAGAGTATTTAGCGAGTTTAATTGGTTTCAAAATCCATGGATAAAAATAAAATGGAGAATTTTAGGAATGATTTTGGATTGTAAGAATTGGATACGAGAGGAATTCGAAAGTTCAGTGGAGCCCCAAAGCTTAACTCCGCATGTCCAGATTGGCCTTAATAGTAAGGTCATGTAGATCAGTTTTTTGTAACGAATTGAAAGTTTATACCGATTGTTCAGTAAGTACTGTCGAAATCGAAGTGCATTTTCCTATCTTTTTAGTCTTGGGTGAGGATTCCAGGTTAGACGTTTGTCTAGATGTATTAATTTGATAAATAAAACAATTAGGTTGATTATTGCAGGATTTGAGTGTTTTTTACACATTTTGAGTTTTTACTGCATGACTTTGCACAGTTTGAGTTTTCACAGCACGTTTTTTGTTTTTTACAGCACAAAACTCCTGTTTCTAGTTATTACCTACTCATTACATTTGGTGGTATCACCTTAACTCTCACCAAACTCCTTTCCTCATATAACTAAGGTATTGATTATGGGTATTTTCTGGTTACTAATTTATGCTTACACTGCTTACTGCAATAAGTAATGCGTAAGATTTTAATGGGATGAAATCATTGATAATGTCTCGCGAAAACAAACTCTAAATGTCTACGAATCATTTATAAAGGCCACCATCGATTTTTAAAAACAAAAAATACTAAACAATAAAACATAAATAAAAACGTAAGATTTTCCGAAACTGGTAAGCATAAAGGACTAAATTGAATTAATAAAACCGTCATATAAATAATATTTATTTGTTCTTATAATCAGGGAATCTATGAAATAAACAAATATACAATATTAAAGTAAATATTGTTCTGCCCCTTCGTTAAACAATATCCATTTTCATAAGCGTTGTGTTATTATTTTTTACACTATCTTGTTTATAATAGTACCGTTAAAACATCGGATTGAAATAATCATTTATCATTATCATAAGACTAAAAAAAGCAGTGAAGGTCAATGACTAATCCACTCTGCTTGATTAAACTAGATCAAGTGCTCTAGATCTATTTGGATGCATTTTGTGTCCATTTCGTTTCGACTTGTTGCACGGAAAGTAATTTAGAAGCCAGTTAATTATTCATCATGGTAGATAATTGCCAGTAATTCAGTAATAGGGTATAGGGAGCTCAATTATTTTAACACTTCATGGAGTAATTTTTCTTACCATAAACTATTATTTGAATGCTTATTTTTTAGTTTATCATTTTATCTTTATCTAGTTACTGTCAATCAGAATGATTAAGAAGAAAAATCTCCTTAGGGCCTCATTAAACCCACATTTTGAAAAATAATACTATATGAGAAAAAAATGTCCATTAGTCTTATTTGTAGTAAATTTTAATTTATATACGTATTTATTTCGACATTTTAGCAACGTTTCGGCCTTTTACCTTGGGTATTTTCAAACTTTTTCTTACTTCTAAAACCCAATTATCTTATTCAAATCTTATGGTTTTGTATATATTCCATTGAAGCATTAATTGTCTTTTTTACTGGTTTTTATATTGTTAATCTACAATATATCAATTAATATTATATGTTGAAACAAACAATACTTATATAAACTAATAATATACTGTTTTTTTTTTCTATGTTGGGCAAAATTTATTTTTCCATTACTTTTTAATCTGTAGATATGTTGAGGATTATCAATATTGTTTTTACTTTATCCATGTTTTATCATTATCTCAAACAATTCACAAAATACTATCAACTATTAATGCTATTTTAGTGCACTCTGTTGGGCATTATATTTTTATAAAGAACGGTTTATTAATTGTTCATTCCATACTCAGCACGTCATATGTTACATATATTGCGTGTTTGGTTTTCGAATTATGGCCTAGGCACATGTAATGGCATGTAAAAACTTTCTTTTATAGCTATCATTTTCTTTATAAAATATTTGAATTTAATGATGAGGTTCTTGAGTTAATTTATATTAAACAATTTTTTAATGATTGGAGAAGTTAGTCGGGTGGGTGCGGTCAGCAAAGAACATAAATAAACAAAACCATATTTATTTATTTTATGCCGACGTTTTGACCTGAGTTTCAGGTCTTCATCAGAGGTTACGGCGTAGAAGGTAGGCCTAAAACTAAACAATTTTTTATTTATTTTTAGTCCCACTAAAAAAAGAAACAACAATAGTAAAATTGTTCATAATAAATTTATTTAATAAGCCACTACCATCTCTTTGTCAGCATCAGAAAACTTTTTCACTATCATCCTTAATATGGTATTCAATAGACAACCAGATATTTTTTCTTCTTCTAGAGTTTTTTGAAAACATTTTAAATTCGACTGTGAACAGGAATTAAAATTATTACTATGTAAAAATAATGTAAAAGTTCTTATTACCCTTTGATAAATAACATAGTCAATGTGAGAATTCACAACCTGGAGAATGTATGTTCATCTAACAACAATTCATACGAACTCAATGATGTATTGTGGAGACAGGCACACAATCTAAGAGTCAAGAACAGAAACGACTCGACTCATTCCAGTTGTTGTAGAACCTTGTATTGTTTTACTACGCCAATCTTAATTGAAACTGTTTGTATAACATATTTGTAAATGTTGTGATTTATAAAAATAAAATTGTGAAATAGATTTTAAAGAACTAAGGGGGTATTCTATGTCACACTAACGGCGGGAAAACCCTTATTTTACAAAATATACCACTGTTTATTTAATTGTATTACTCGTTGCTCGAATCTTATAAATATGATTTCTATGTATTCTATAATTCAGATTGTATTTTGTTTTAAATATAAATATAGTGCAAGAGATAAAAAAAAACTCTAAAAAAACAGTCTTTATCTCAGCATTTTAATTTATATACATTGTAATGAAGAGTGGATATGACACCGTAACTCCGGTTAAAGTCTGGATGATTTGATGCAGATACCCATCATTTTTTTCTTATTATGTTCTCTTCTTTTTTTTTTCACAAAATACAAATTTTTTTTCTAACGACCCATTTTTATTTTTCAACCATATATGTAAAATAAAATATTACGAATGATCATATATAAAGTATAATATTACACGACGATCGCTAAAAACATTAACTTTACACATACAGTAAACAATAATAAGATAGCACAGTTAGATTTTGCCAGTCCATACTCTTTACAATAAAGGGTGAAGAAATAATTATTTTGTTCGATAAATAATAATTTTCATGTGAACGTTTGTCGATAGTGGGGTTGTACGGAGAATCGAAGAGTGACAAAATCTGAAGCTGAAAAAAAAAAAACACTATCAAGTGGAACTACGGAATGAGATTGATCACTGGTCGTGGAAGTGATGGATTCCACAAATGTGGACTGGATTGATTTTATAGAGGATTCAAACAACTTGCAGTTACTCTTTGATATTATCTAGTTGCGCTCAGCTATTTGAAAAAAGTTTCAATATTTACAGTGATGAGGCTATGTCCTAACTGGAGTGTATGGCGCGAAAGGTCGGCGCCGAAGAGCTCTAATCCAGCGATGTAAAAATCAAAAGTAAATAATGCAGTTGGATACTCTGTTTGAACTTC
>NW_027104958.1:0-1016 GCF_000696795.3 Halyomorpha halys | reverse complement strand
CATTAGAGTGCTACCAATGGGTAGTTTCTCTACACGCCTGTAACACTCCAATTTAACTTAGATCAGATTTACTAAGTGTATTATAATGTACAGTTTTAAATAGCAATAAATAAATATTTAAAAAAAAATTAATTATTCCTCTGCGATTAATTATTATTAATATTTATTTTTCACAATTTTTGTTATAATTTTATTAATAATCCTTTGTTTTAAGCATTTCCAAGTGGTTTTCTTAAGTTGAATTATAACTTTAAAAAAAGAAAAAAGATTTGATCAGAATAAGGATTAATTTATAGCGCCTAGCCATCGGAATTTTTTAGTATTCATGTAATTTTCAGAAATGAACACGACTACAAAAGAACTTCTGAAAATTGAAAATAGGAAAAGACTCTCCTTCGACCATATACTCTCTACAAAGCGGAGAAAAGCACGAGAAAGCAGGAAGAGCGGGACGCGTGGCAGGAAAGCACGTGACGGTGAAATAGCAACGGATAGGAAGAAAAAAAGTGAAAGAAAACTCACAAAGAAGACAGTTTTCCCTCTCGGTAGATTTGTAGATATGGGAGCTTCGCTGCTTGACAGCTACTCCTTTGAGTCTCGCTTTGAAATATATTTCTGATTCCGTCAAGACATATTAAAAAATACATGGTAATATGACAGTTTCTACTTACATAAATATAAAACTTTAATAAAAGAGAAAAAAATTAACAAGGCATTAATGAGAAGATTTTTTCAATCAAGTCATTAAGTTATGATAAAAAACGTCTGATAATTATGTAAATGAAAAAACTCCTAATGGATATTAATATTAGAATATTAAACAAGTAGGCTCACGCTATTTAAATATATGTATATCTAATAAATATTTATATTTGTTTATCCTTCGGATTATGCATTATTTAACTTATTTAAATCTTATATTATGCTTATCTATTTACTTGTTATTCAATACGCCAACTCAATATAACCACTACTATGTTTGATTGGACCATACTCCATGCCTATATTGTTTTATA
>NW_027104957.1:0-1269 GCF_000696795.3 Halyomorpha halys | reverse complement strand
CTATAGTAAGAACAACTTCCTCTCTACGGCATTTGCGACTGGAGGTACCCCAGGGCTTGACATCCTTTTTAATAATTCTTAATTTACTCATTGGACATTCGTTCCACAAAGATTGCCATTTATCTTTGACTTTAGGTACATATTATTTACTATTAAGTACGTATTATTTACTATGAATTATATTTCGATGCTATTAGTGTATATCAGGGTGAACCTTATAACAAAAACTTCTCTTTTCATGCCACACTATTACGGAGGGGCTTTGTGCATTCTGTCCCAGGAGAGCGAATAAAAAAACAAAAATGAATTGCAACCAGTGTAAAAAACCGATATGTCCCAGTCATATGGCTTTCAATTGCACCTCTTATGCACAAGAGATTTCTTCAGACTAAGAATTTTTTTTTAAGATTAGTGTTATGCTCTTATAATATGATATATCTGTATTTTGATTCTTTTTATAACTTTTTCGGTCTAAGATACTATTTTATATTTATTACTACTTTATAATTATGCTCGTTTTTTGAATTTTTTAAAACTAATTTGCCTTTGTATCAAAATATTTTTTTTTACATACTTTTTTTTAGTTAAGCTTAAATAAACCTAATCTAAATCAAAATTTCATTATTAAATAAATCAAAACTGTATCCTTGTATTGTCTCAACACTTTTTATTACATCAATAGTCCAATGTTTCGGCCATTTTGGCCATTCTCAAAGACAATATTTAAATCTAAATACTTAACAGCTTATATTATATATTCATTTGTAACATTTATAATAACAACATTATCACTAATAATATAACATACCTTCCATATAAATTCTCACCACACATTATAATTTAAAAAATTGTTTTGCAGGCTATTCTGTCCAGGTCATTAATTATAAGTTAAACACACCCTATAAAAATCAATTAATAGAGAGGCATGTTTATTATTAATAAGCTTTCCTAAGCTTAAGTTTAGTTACCTATTTTCTAAAAATTCATGAATATTTAAAACTTTTTTTTTCTTTAATTATTTATTTAATGTAATTTACTACTGTACAAAATAATACAATAGGTAAATATGTAGTATGTTTCATATACACTTGAAAATCTTATGAAGGAACCACCCATTGGTGGTACTTCAAACATTAATTTAAATTAAAGGGTGCCGTGGCGATCTTCTTTTCAGACCCCTCGGAGGATTATCAGGGATTGTTAAGGATGAAAGATTAAGAATTAATGGGTTAGGATGGTTAAGGAGTTTGGAATAAAAAGACGCAAATC
>NW_027104956.1:0-1020 GCF_000696795.3 Halyomorpha halys | reverse complement strand
CTCATCGGATCTTGACATTAATGCAACAAGGTAAACTAAATTACATGTTGTCCTTGCACAGTTTCAGATTTTTATAAGTCCCATCCCTTATATTTTGAACTTTCCATGTTTCATCAATTTTAAAGTTGATAATGTCTGAATGTGATGCTTCACTGGGAATATCCAAGAACTAGGGTTGCTCCAATGGGCCTAGTTCAATAGGCTTCAATAGTTGCATTGCTGTCCCGAGAAATTAATATGTTATGATGTAGCGACATGATACCTGTTGATCTAGACTGTAACTATTTCAATCGCTGAAACCGCTATTGCCCGGTATGACACAACCTACCAGCTAACACAGAAACTACAGAACTGGTAGCAAACGCAAACGCTGTATATTGATATTTGTACTATTCACTGTAAAGTAACATGTAACAACTATATAAGACTTTATGATATACATAAATGTATCATTTGAATTAATAAAGATTCCAATAGAATCTGCTGATCCACTGAAAGCTAACGTCATATTCGCAGTACTTCTCGAGGGCGTTTAATAGTCCAGAGGCAAGAGTAGGTTAAAATTAAACATTTTCAGAGGTGGAATTTCGCTTCACAATAAATTACCTTCTTAGGAGGCAAAGAACAATTTACACGGTGGATCAAAACTTTCTATATTTTTGATAATGTTTATTGTTGTTTTATTCTCTGCCTTCTTTGGATTTATCCTCCTTCCTCTACCTTTTATCCTTTCGTTGAACCCCGAGGACTAGTTACCTTCCGGGCTTACATACCCCTTCGTATTTATAGGAATAGTTCCCGGTAGAACGAAGTAACCTTACTGCATGACCTGGCAGCTGGCTACCCTCCACGCTTGCACTCCTCCTTCGTACCTATAGGAATATTATCCTGTAGTCTCAGGAATGTAAGGCTGGCACCCGTAATCTCATCTAGTTTATTCACCTTCTAATCAACTACCTTACCGAAGTGAACAGGCACTGTCGAGCCCTTCTGGTAAAGAGTATATAACATAATCTATTG
>NW_027104955.1:0-1169 GCF_000696795.3 Halyomorpha halys | reverse complement strand
ATTTAGGCAGCATAGATAAATAAAGTATTTCTCTCTCTCTCTCTCTCTCTCTCTCTCTCTCTCTCATTGCGATGTAAATTCATGTTCGTTTCGATTCTGTTCCTTGTTATGTTCTACAAGAAATGAAACAGGATTGTATAAGCTGTCACAGAGAGAAACATTAATAACAGAATTTATACATTGTGATAGACTCTCATTGCTGTCATTGTATTTAATTATGTTTGTGCAGCAATTCTTTGTTGAAATAGGTTTCCCACGTTTTTTAACGAAACGAAGTGCAATAATAAATATTACGTTTTTTTCTTCCTTCCTTAATTATGACCAATTTTTGACTCGATTTCCGTGTTTTTTTTTTTGTTTCTTTTTTACTGATTGATAATTTTATTTTAATCGGTATATAAATTTCTGATAATACTTAAAAGCACTTGCTCATGAATACAGCTTATGTTCGGAATAGGCCTGTATAATCCAAATTTAACTCGAAAGGAACCGCTGAGCACATTTATTGTATATATTATTGTAAAATATTAAGCCTAAAATTATTATTACAAAATGTAAGTGATAGTAATTAATCCGTAGTGCAACGTTTAGTCAACATTAAATAAGTCGGAGAATCACTTTTGGGTTTAGTCTTCAGATTTATATAAGGAACAAGATTAGCGGAAATTCCAGTTTGTCCTAGTCAAAGTTTAGAGTGTGTTTATTTTATCCTTCCATTACATCTCGATTTATTCTTATGTACTTGGCCAAATATTTGTTCAAATAGTTTTCTCTCTAACTACGTTTCACATTCGTAAAAAAAAAAAAAAAAATCGCATGGACTGAATAATAATTTAATAATAGGATAGTAATTATTATGCTTTTTAACAATGCTTCTGTTTCCTCTTCACTTCCTTTCCTTTATTTTATGGGAATTCCTTTTTATTGTATTGCACAAACATTTCTTAGATCATGCTTAAGTAACTCCCTTATCTCATATCTATGACTACGAAGTCTTCACCGTTTCTATTATTAAACATATACAAGTAGTTTCAATCCTTGTTTAGTTAAACCCTTTGTGCACTCCAGCCTAGTGACTCGAATAGTACACTAAAAAGTCCTTTCCATTACTTACAAATATTTATTGAATATAAATACATATACATATATATGTGTATATATATATATAT
>NW_027104954.1:0-3554 GCF_000696795.3 Halyomorpha halys | reverse complement strand
CAAAACAAAAATATTTTTATAACTGTACATTAATTACTTAGAAAAAGTCATGAAGTCAAATGTGCAAACGCAATAAAATTATACGTGCATTTTCATTGGAAAAGTTCAAAATGGTTCATTTGACCCGTTATGGTATGTTTAGTGTTAATAAAACAACACTATGGTATATAATTCATATAACTGAAATAAGTTGTAATACTATGCTTAAACCAATTAGGGTAAAACCTCAGGGTTCAGTAAAATGTCCAATTAAAAAACAATCAAAAATTCTTTCTGAAAATTCTAAATGCAACCTTATTTCAAATGACAACTCTATAACCAAGTTGGGCTAAATGCTGAAGTTAAAAAACAATGGCCTAAGAGATCCCTACTTCACATATGGTCATCTTCAAAGGAATAGGGAAAAGAGTCCCTTCTTCCATTAGTTTGAAAACAATAAAAAATGGGATATTTGGAATGTGTAGATCTACCTCAAACTTGAACATTATACTAAAAAAGTTACTAAAATTAAAAAAAAAAAAAATAGCTTTGAAGTACGGAGCGTAATAAAAAAGTGGAATTTACATGAAATGTCAAATATTCAATAATATTTCACTGGAATTACAATTATATATAACAAAAGCGATAGCCATAAAATGATTCAAATATTGACTAAACAAAAAGCCAACTCAGAAACGCCAACATTGGAATAAAGGTAGGTGGTGGGGTTTGTTGATTGGAAAACCCAAAAAGTTACGAAATTTGAGACTTCCAAACCTTCTTAAAATTGCAAGACGGTGATGAAAGATTCCACTCAAAAATTAGCAAAAATTTAAAACCAACAACTTCTGAAGTAATGTAATTCGTATTTTATCGATACAGTGTTGCGTTTGATTAGAAAAGAAAATTATTGTTGCAAAGAGTCAACATTAGCAACAATTATAAACTTAAAATCTTAACTGGAAAAATAATTTAATGTAGTTAGAAATTCCAGACAAAATTATTGAGAAAACTAAAAATAATTGTGGAACTGTTTCTGGCTTCCCTGTAATGCAAAAATTATATTAATATTTTTATAATCATGAATGCCGAGGACAACAAAACAACATTATATGTCCTTTGTACGGTCATACCTTTATAATTGAAGATTAAAGGATCAAACAAACAGTCTTTGAATTCAAAGCAGTTGCAACATAAGAAATTCCACGACTCTATTTTCAAAAATAGGTGCAGTCTGACTTTTGTTTGGCTGGGGGTCAATGTCTGCAATACTTGATAAAACAGTTAAGTTATTTTAAGTCACGAAGTAATCGCAGTTCTATTCGATTTATGTTGGTTCCTCTTTGCAGATATGTAATAGATAAAAAAATGTATAGTATCCTTCATATTAAAATCGCCTAAATTTAATAATAGTGATAAAACATAGAACACTATTTTTTTAGCTTAAAACACTAATATATAAGCAAAAATTGAAGTGAAAAAAAGTGCAAACTAAAATAATCTACCCAACCCCACAAATAGTAAATTAATATTTAAATATATTATAAGAGAAACATGTATTGGACGTAATAGAAGAGAAATGTTCGTGTTATAAAATATATTATTATTTTTTTATTTGCAAATGAGAATGGGTACGTTTACGCAATTTTTTAGTATTTCAGTAAGATTTGTAGTTTGAAGGATGTAAGTGACGCAAGGTAACTAATACGAAGGATCAAACGAAGGCCAATAACCGAGATTCGTAATGTTTTATCGGTATTTTGAATTTTATTTATGAATATATAAAAAAATAGTCTTTTCTTCAAACTATTTCTAGTTTGCGTCAGAGTTTTATATGGATTATTGTATGTGGACATGACATGAATATTAAAGCGTTACTTGTTATCTCTTACAGGTTATGTAGCGTTACTTGTTATCTCTTACAG
Organism: Halyomorpha halys; assembly: GCF_000696795.3. Lineage (NCBI taxonomy): Eukaryota > Metazoa > Arthropoda > Insecta > Hemiptera > Pentatomidae > Halyomorpha > Halyomorpha halys. The sequence goes on along the minus strand of NW_027104954.1, from coordinate 1,650 downwards.
GTATATGTACACAATCATCTCTGTTCTGAGTATTCATTGGAGCTTATATCAACTTCAACAATTGATGCTATTGTCGTAAAACACTCGTTCTGGTTGCAAATGGATTTCAACAGACCAGCTATTGGAGCCCAAGGAATAACTGGAGTAGCTAAGTTTAAGAGAAACCAGTTCTAAAAATTATTTGCAGATGTATATTCTATGAACTGGATTTTATGTATTGAATTCTAATATATTTCACCTAAATAATTATTAAATAACCAGAAGAATTCCTATAAGTGCTGTATTTATTCAGTATGAAATATTTTAGATTTCCCAACACTTTGGTATTTGAACTTTTCATTTACATGCTCCAAATGTTGCTACTTGAAAATAATATTTTTGTTTTATTGAAACAACATAATACCATTAAAATCTTGATTTATTAAATTCAGAGATATTGGTTTTATATTTTATTAACTCTTAGACTAAGATGTTTTATCATAATTATCACAGTTTGGAGTGATTAATCAAATCTCAAATTTTCATGATTTTTGGGTTATCAAATCAATTGAGGGGAGGGTAGGATGACATTCCTACCTCCTCCTTTTGCTACGTACCACTCACTATAAACTTACAGTAATAGTTCAGCCGATAAAAATGTCAAAGCGGAACGATTTATTGATCAAGTAGATAAATAAGTAAAGTTTTATTAAACAACAGCAACAACAATATGGCTTCGCCAATACAGTTAAGTTAATTATTACCCATAAACCACCGAGCCAATATCCAATTATCTCTTCCCTTCACACCTGAGATGTAATCGGCAAAGGCAGGCCGGGGCAGGGGGACCAGTTAGCTTGCCAGTGACAAGTTGCTAATGAAGTTTCACTACCGGTAAACGTTTCAGTTAATAACCACAGATGAATGGAGCTGCGGCTTCTATGGTGCATTTCTAATAACTTAAATGTCGCCAGAAGGAGGTCACGGTCTTCATTCTTTTCCAAACCAATTATTATTACAGATAGATAATGAAAAATGTTCGCAATTCAAAAAAAAAAGTTTTAATCAGTCTAATAATTTAATAAAAAAGTTTAAATAAATCACGGATCTTGGACAAACAACGATTGAAATTTCAGTATGGTATTAAAGTCTTAATAAAGTAGTATAGGGCTCAATAAAATAGTATAATTCTACTATTTGAGTTTTTTGACCGCACCCGGACCATATTCCTTTCATCTTTACACACGGTCAATCAATAATCTTCCATTACTATTTTTTTGTTCTTTTTTGACCGCACCCGGACCATATTCCTTTCATCTTTACACACGGTCAATCAATAATCTTCCAATAATAATAATTACCTGGGACATGTCCCATTAGAATAGCTGAATATGTTTCTTGGAGATAATTTTTTTTAAAAAATGATAGAATTATAGGACTAAATAAAAATGATAAATTGAAATAAAAAATGATACCATTATAATTGAAAAAAAATGATACCATTATAATTGAAAAAAATGATACCATTATAATTGAAAAAAATAATAAGAGGAAATAATGTTTATATAGCTACAAAGATTTTTTTTTTTAATAATTTATTTATTGATATTTACAACTGTATACACATATATACAACAAGTAAATTTGCTGTAGGTGACATAGTAACATGAT
>NW_027104953.1:0-5540 GCF_000696795.3 Halyomorpha halys | reverse complement strand
ATGAGTTACAGATCATTTATATGGACTAATAACAAACAATATACCCAAGATGGGCTGTCCACAATCGTTAGAATAAAATGGTAAAACAAAAGCGCCACTTCATATTTAATAATATTAAAAAACTATACCTGCTATTAGGACGATAGGTATCCAGCTCTAAGTAAAAAAAGGTTTTGGGTTACATATATAAAAAACAGTTTAAGGTCCAATTCTGAGGGTACTGACAGAAATTCATACAATTGATTTCGGCTAATATCGCTTAGCTTCGGCATGCATCGGATTCGGTTTTGATGATATGCGGGACAATTTGTCAAAGAATGGAAACAATCTTCCAGGGCCGTTCCATCACAAGCTGGACAAAGTTTCTGTAGGTCCAAAGTATATTTGTGTGTACCGACATTTAGAGTAATTGCAAATGTACCGAATAGTCGTAATTAGGTAATTGTTCTCAAGTGAGCTCCCTCCATAGGGAAACTGATTTTTAGGTAGCTTTGAGGAGCATCCGTTTTAATCAAGACTCTACCATACCATGGGTATAGGTCGATTCTCGTAATAACGAGAGGTCTTTATCCTTGACAAATTCCCTGTATCTATCCAAGATCTCCCCATTCTAATTTTGATACTTACCGGATCATGTGTTGTTGAATTCGGACTTAGGGTTATTTCAAACGATTTGGGTTCTTAGAGGTCTGAAACTCTGAACCGATTGTTGTCTGGTTCCAGTACAAGATTCGTTAGACGATAAACAAATTTTACGGTTTCATGTGCATTGAAGGCACTGTTATGTCTAAGATCTATTCATGAAGGAGAACTATCTAGATTAAGGAGAAGAGCAGAATCGTAGAGGTCTTCTAGTCTAAATGTTAACATCGTGAAGACAATTTCGTACAGTTTAGTCACTATGTTGTACTTGCACTGTCCTGCAGTTGACGGTGTAGGTATTTTGCTGTTGGGCTTAGATTACTTTTAGCACTTACTTAGCTGGTTAAGACTTTATTCAGGAATTGTCTTATCTTGGCTCCTAATTTTTCTTAGTTTTTGAAGCTTTTTATTATTCTCTAATATCGTCAAAAACAACCTTTACTGTAATTTAGTAAAGAGGGGGTGATGTAATCCTTTTTTTGATGTGAGTTTTGTTAATAATATTTCAGTATATTTTTGTATGTTCATCATGTCTAATATCTGGTTATCTTTTTTAACTGACCTGTATCAATATATCCTTTAAAAATTTTGATAGGTTAACAAACTCAGTAGTAGATCCTAATGATCATCAAAATCGGATTAAAAATAAAATGAAAGGAGGAAAAAATGAGGAAATACTTTAACCTGGAGTAGACACATAGGGTATAGATGTTGCCTTACTGGCTTCAAGGGAATTATGTCATCATATGTTTACATTTGGAACGAGAAATGCCTTGTAGCCACCTCCTGTAACCCTGTCCAGATACTGAACATTGTTGATTTACGTTTCACTTCGGTTATTCACCTACCATTCACTTCCAAAAACGTTGGGTTACGATTTCCCATTACATACCTAATTACGTTTCAGTATTTTCATATGAATTTGTGAATTTTATATAAAAAAGTATTTTTGTTCATGTCATCAACTATCATTGTTTTATAATTTGGAACTATACTCATAGGAATATTTATCATTCATACAACAATTATTTTACCTAGTAAATTATAAACGTTATTTTTAAATCCAATGACCAACCATTTAATATCAAATGGCCAACTTCACATTCCTTATTTTTATTTTTTTTCATTAATTTACTGATATATATCTTACAATATTACAAGAGCCCGGTGGAAAAAATGTCAGTTGTTTCGCATGTATTATTACTTTAATAAAAAATATATATAATTACTAGACAAAATTGATGAGCATGCTAAATATAGTTAGGGGTACGAAAAAATGGCTGATGTTTCAAAACTTAAAAAAAAAAAAGGTTCATTTGGAGTTCCATATCTTTAAAAGAACTTGGTATGTTAAAACTATCGGTAATATTATAACACAAGGAAACCTAAATAAAGAAAACCTTTATTCTACGTTAAACTTAAGCTTTTAATTTATGATCTGGCAGACATCTTTACGTCAAATGGTTCTTGAGAAAAAGGTTTTCGTAAAACAAACATTTTTTCAGAACAACTACAAATCAACATTGTGAATTCCATATTTATAAATACCATAAAAATTACTTTATTACACACTAAACTAGCAAATAGACATCGGTACGTTAAATTGTTCTTGAAATATAGATGTCCCAAAATATATTGTCTAACTACTAATATATGAAATGTTGTTTTGTAAAAAAACTGTGTCTGGGGAACCATTAAATATAATGGTTCTATTAGAGCTCATATTTTAGAAAATATTCTCTTACTTTAAATGATATTCTAGGTCTTTTTGTGTTGTAGGTAATATTAAGCACAAGTATGAAGCTGCCAATGAAACATAATTTTATATAAAACGTTTTGAAACCACTATTTTTATTCCACCTAACTATGCTTGGCGGACTCATCAATTCTGACTACTAACTATAAACTTTTTTCATTAAAGTAATCGAAAAATGGGTGAAACAACTGATTTTTTTTGTCTTGGGCTTTTGGACTATCAGGTGAAGGTAAGTAGGTTTGAGTTGTACTGGAATTTGTAAACTTCAAAAATCAATAATTGAAATTGTACTATTCTAATAAACAAGAGGGGTCATGGATATATATAATTAGATTAATATTATATATAGATAATATGAATCTCACTAGAGGAGATCATAACATAAAAAAAGGCAATCCGGCGGACCCGCCCGTTAAAAACCCCGGGGAGCGACGGTCCTATATCACTTCTGAAATATTAGCTTAAAACGGGCAGAGGAGACTTTAAGATATTTAATAGGAATATTTTAAGAGGAATATTTAAAAAGCGCCTGCAATTGAGAAACAGCGAGAAACGCTCCACTCCCGCCCTCCGTGGTAGCCTTAATTATCTTACTTCTTAAACAGACAATTACAGCGAGTCGGTTGGTCGATGTATGACATGTCATAATTTCACAAGAGGAGATCATAACACACACGAAAAAGGCAACCCTTCCTCGCCGGACCCGCCCCGCTAAAACCCCCGGGGAGCGACGGTCCTATATCACTTTTGAAAATTGAAAAAAAGCTTAAAACGAGAAGAGGCATCTTTAAGAACATTAAATGAAGCAATATTAAAAAAGCGACTGAAATTGAAAAATGGCGTGAAAAGATCGTATGTGAATTTGATGATTGTTTGGGAAAACCAAAAATAGTTTTGAATTATTTATTGATTGCTGACGTTTCTACCAGCAATTTTGGTCTTTTCAGGGATAAATTTGTTAAATAAAACATATGTAAAGGTGAAAGTATCCTAACTGTTTTATTAAATGTCACTCTGTTAATCTTACATTGGCTTTACTTTCTTTGTATCTTTTTATATTAGCCCTGATAAAGACCTACATCTTGGGTTGATACGTTGACAAATTGACAAACTATTTTTGTTCTACTTGATCGCAGCCCAGTTCGTCTCTTTCAAAACCTATTTGACTATCCTATAGTCATTCTCAGAAATTTAAAACAAAAAAATGACAAAAAATACATTAATTAAAAATAATATAATAATAAGGCAGAATGGAAAAACAAGTCTCTGCATGGGAGATTCTATAGCCAACTGAACGAATCCTCTATAGACAAAGAGAGATCAGTTGAATGGTTAAAAGCTGGAAGGCTATTCTCCGAGACAGGGGGATTTGTGGTTGCTATACAAGATCAAGTGATTGCCATGATATTATATAGGAAGCATGTGTTAAAAGACGCAACAACACCAGATAAGTGTCGATTATGCTCAGTAACACTCGAATCAATCCAACATATCACTAGTGGATGTGAAGTGGTACTAAATATTTGCAGAGGCACAACAATGTGGCCAAAATTTTGCATCAGGGTCTGGCTGTGAAGTACAACCTCATTGAAGATAAGAGCCCTTATTACAAGTACCACCCAAATAAACTTCTCCAAAAAGGTCGTCTCAGACTATATTGGGATGAATCAATAATTACGGACCATACAGGACACCAAAATAAACCAGGCATCCTCCTTGTAGACCTAAGAAAAAAGAAAGCGGAAATTATTGATGTTGGGATCCCCAACGATAATAATGTAAGCTCCACTGTGGGATAAAATACCAGGAATTGGCGATAGAATTGAAAAAAATATATAAATTGGAAGGTGTTACCACTACTCCATTCATAATATCAACGAATGGTCTCACACCAAAATCAACAGTGGCAGGCATGAATGGTCTGGGGGTGCCTGTGCACGTGCTAAGAGGGGCTCAACAGTCAGTTCTCTTGGACACTGTACGTATAGTGCGAACATTTTTAAATATTTGAAAAAAAAAATAAATAAATCAACAAAAATATGAAGGTGGTTGGACTTCTAGGTCTCCCACTTCAGATACTCAACCCGCAATAGCGAGAACAACCAACCATAATAATAATAATAATAACATAATGATGTTTCCGAATGAAATTTAATCAGATATTCTAACCAAAGAAGACAATAACATAATGAAACAGATTTGAATGGCATTAATTTCTCCTATTACTCCAGGTAATGGTGATATAAGGTATAAACAGTAATGACGTCAGGAGCCAGGGCGGGTATTACAGTGTGTTCGGTATCCCAATTACACAACCCTAATTACTTCACACTGTAGCCAATTAGACACTACATGTCGATAATCTAATCCTGTTCCCTCATCAAATGTTTATCCGCGGCTTGAAAGAGAATCAGCTTATATTACTTCCGGTTCCAAGTATGTTCATGATTTGCACGGGGAGTGGTTGAGGAAGCTTTGTCAAAATACCAATAATTGTTCTAACCGGTTCTGTTGCACAAAACGGGTTTTAATACAGTTAAGGTTTAATATGATTTGGCTCTCAAATGGAAGAGTGTATCTAACTCATCAACAGTTATTAAAACAATAATATGTTATCAATTATAATAAAAAATATTCATATAGTCTCTCACTGTTTATTTTTTTTTTAATTCCCAATTTCTTATGCTGTTGATAAAGTGATAGATTGTAAGAGATGGTGTAAACTGAATAGAAATAGAATATGTGAAATAGTGATAAAAATAGGATATTGCCTGAGATAAATTTTGACGAAGGCAGAACACTCTGCAACATTTGGATAACAATGTGAGATGTGATATTATAAACAAAGTAGGATAATTTATAATTCAGAATTTTTTTTAAAAATAATTCCTTATGATTGAAATGTAATTGAAATTGTTAATCATTAAAATCTTTAAAATGGCCGAAACGTAGAGGTTATAAGAAAATAAAAAATGTGGGACTATATGGATATTTTAAATTATTAATAGATAATTTAAATTCTGGAAGATTATTGATTGACCGTGTGTGAAGATAAAAGGAATATGGTCCGGGTGCGGTCAAGAAAAACTCAAATAGTAGAAATATACTAATTTAATGAGCCAACGTTTCGCCCCACGTTGCA
>NW_027104952.1:6949-8188 GCF_000696795.3 Halyomorpha halys | reverse complement strand
CATAATTAAGGAAATGAAATAAAAATGAAGTTATATGATGCAAAGAAGTATGAACATATTAGTTATTAATAATTTAAAAATTGAAATATGGAAAGAAAAAGAAAATTGAGAGGAAGAAAATATATGTAACAATAATATATATATTTTTTCTCACTATTTATCTCTTAAGATATACTTTACTTTTATTTTGCCTCTTTATCATTTATACATATACAATATATCTTTATTATTCTGATATACAGCTGCGAGAACAGGTACCATAGAAAGCAGAAACGAAATTTGAAATGAAAGTCCTCCGTACAATTGCAGGAGTGATCTGGGATCAGATCAGATCCTTAACACACAGAGAAGAGCTGACAGTGAATTGCTTGCAGAGAGGTCAGTCAATATCTCTTGATAATACGGTGAGGTTAAAATGAGTGAGAATCCATCAGGACGCCTACACATAACAATGAATGCCAGTTTAGTAGGCAAGTGACCAGATGGATAGATTCAACAAATATGCGAAATAGGTGTGTGCACACAGCAAACTGGAAAGCAGTAGTCCAAGACAGGCAGGTGTGGAGAAGGCTGGTTATAAAAGGAATTACAGAATTTTCTTTTAACACTTTATGTATCTAAAATGTTAGTTATTTTTAAATTGTTCTGTAATTCCTTTTGTTCACTTTGGTTCTTATATTATTTTTAGCCCTGATTAAGACTTGAAATTCTGGCTGAAACGTTACTAATAAATCAGTTTTTAATGGAAGATCATTGATCGACTGTGTGTAATATTCTAGTGGTCAAAGAAAACACTTAAATAGTCCTAAATAAGTTTTCACTTATTTCTATTCTTCACTGGCTGCACCCCAGCCACATCTCATTTAAAAATTGACCAAGTTAATTCTATTTTATATTTATTCCTTAATTTTTAGAACAGTAGATATATTTTAGGATCCTTAATGCTCACATTGAAATGAGTGAACAGAACAGAGAAAGAAGCACAGATTTCTCGAGAATTATAAATCTCAATTAACTTCAAGTAAAGTCACCTTTAAGGGGTGTCCCTTAAATCCCCACCCCATTTTTCCTTAGGAGAGTATGGGACCGCCCTGCGTCCCAGGCATAAATATAATAAATTAAGTATATAATTTCAGTTTTGTACAACTGTTTGTTTTTGAGCTAAGTTGCTCACATACAGAGCATTTTGCGAGACTAGGTTTTTTTGGACTCACAGAACCTCAAAAAATGTATTTCCAT
>NW_027104952.1:3799-5004 GCF_000696795.3 Halyomorpha halys | reverse complement strand
ATATTTTGAAATATTAAGACTTTTTAGTAGAACAGTTGAAAATTTCAAAATGCTACTAAATAAAATTTTTGTTTTTTTATATTTTGATGGCATTGGAATTTTCTATACAGCCAGACTAAAACTAATCCCCATTTTGTAAGGTATATAGATAATGTTTTAAAAGCATCTTTTAGCCTATTAACAACCGTGTCTATACGGTATGAAGCTTGCAAAAAACAATTTTTTTATGTCACCTTTTTATCCTTACATTGACTCTACCTTCTTTGTATCTAGTGTAGCCCTGATAGTGCTATTACGACTTGACAATTTAAAAAATTATTTAAATTTATTAGCTCAAAAAGTAATTAAATTTTAAGGTTAGCATATTTCCTTTGGTTTACTCTAAAAACAAATGTTCTGGAGGAATGATGTTAATATGATTTTCTAAACAAGATATAAAATAAAGAAGTTTCAGTTCGTTTAAAATTTTTTCCTAGCTATAGGGATACATTGGACTAAATGTTATCTTGGACACTTATCAATATTTTTCAAAGTAGAATGACTAACAAAATACTGATCAAAATCAGTTAGAGACACACCATTTTGGCTATGTAGAAAAGGACTAACTTTATAAGATTCACCTTCCGTATCCCCTAATATAGGAAGACAATATAATATAATAATATCTTCTTGGTACGTTGTTATTCCAATCTTTAAGAACCAAAAAACCTTTTTAGATTATTTACCTCCTCACCTTTCATTTAACCATCCATCTGTTAAATACTAGATCTCAACCAATCAGTTTGTGCATACCTTTCTATAGAACCACTTAGTTTTAAAAATTATTATTGTTCGAACTACCTCATTAACTTTATTCAAACATCTATTATATATCCATCTTCTTAATTATCAATCTTCCATATATTTGTAAATAATAAATATCCATGCAAGCTTGCATAAATATTTATTATAGTATCTTTTCTATATTTTATTAAGGGGCCTCTACATGTTGGCTGAGCCATGGCGAGCTCAGACATACGCGAGCCTGTGGATGGGTGGCTTGGCTCAGTTGGCCTAGGCTCGTTGCCGAGCCGTCAAGAGTCGGTTTTATGGACACGGATCAAGGGGGTTCGTGAAGGCGCTCGTGTAGCGTCTCCACCATTGTTCTTTGTCTAGTTGCAACTGAGAGCTGTCACTTTGCATATGTTGTTTAAGTACACAATATG
>NW_027104952.1:0-513 GCF_000696795.3 Halyomorpha halys | reverse complement strand
AGACAGAAATGTACCATAAGATCCTCCTTAATAAACTTCAAAACCATTCCATGTCAAATAGTGTCCTAAAGTGGTTCCTCTCCTTCCTTCCCATCCTAAGATGAAAGGTGGAACTAACATTAATGAATGAAAGTGTTTAAAAAAAAATAATAATAATAATTGTATTAATTATTTATCCAAAAAGTAGCATGAAAACTTTAATTGCTGTTGTTTTCTTTTAAAATTTTAAAAATATTTACAGTTAAATTTGGATAAATAAAATTTGGGAATGAGTTAATTTTTTTGTTTACTTTCTAACTGGTCATTTCTGACATACGGGAGGAAGGCTCAAGACCTTCCAGGCCGGATTTCAACTGGCACTGCAGCGGTTACAAAGATGCTAAGGCGATGCCTCAGCTACAGACGACCCTAATTAAGTTTGTATTTTATGGATTAAGTTTTTAATGCCAAAAGGTAATGTAAGTAAACTTAGATTTTGCAGTAGTAGTGGTAATGTCACAGTGTTCACCTATA
>NW_027104951.1:0-1410 GCF_000696795.3 Halyomorpha halys | reverse complement strand
TACTATTTAAAATTAACTTTGATATGAATTTTTATAATGAAATAATTAAAAATTCAATTTATAATAAATCAATTTTATGGCTGACCTGATAGTAATGCAGTGCATGTTCATAAATGTAAGTTATTTTATTATGAAAATCAATCTTTATTCTGGGACACTTGGTCCCCCAAGAATAACAATTTGGAACATTTTTAGCTGCTTTTGTCTGGCTACATTAACTTTTAAAATATTTATATAAAATAAAATATGAACAAAAATACATATTTACACATGATTATATCGTTTTCTATTATTCAGGAGTTTGATAGTCAAGAACTCAAAATGAGATAGCTGGAGGAGCAAAGGAGTTTTCCAAGGAAGGAGTTCTGTAGGTAGGGATATAGAGATCGGTAGGTTGGGATTTTGTGTTTAATAGGTGAATGGATGAACGTAGGATAAGGAGGTTAATGATGTAGGAAGGTTTTTTGGTCATTAGGGTTTGAAATATAAATGAACCATGGAGGTATTGTCTCTGGATACTGGGATAGAGCCAGCTTCGCTCGGAATAGTAATGTGAGATATGGGAACGCTTAGGAATACCGAAGATGAATCATATAAAACAGTTTTTCTGTCTTTTTTCTGGTTTCCTGTACAATGGATAGTCCTCGATACACTAGGCATTCGTAGTCGAAATGTAGGAGAATAAGGGAGGATACTAGGAGGTGACTAGGACTTTGAGGAAATGGATCACGGGATCTTAGGAGCTGTTTAAGGATTGAGATGGTTTATCGAGTGATTTTGGAAATGTGACGATGCCATGTTAAGTGCTGATCAAAGGTGACTCCTAGGTTTTTATGGTGTGTTGAAACTGAATAGGTGTATTGTTCAGGTATAATAATGGATAGTAAGGAAGGGTTTTGAGCCGATGGCCTTGGTTTTTGCAGGATTCAGGCTTAATTTATCTTCGGAAGCCCAACGTCATTGTCCTGGAACTTATGCTATGCCTCGATCATGTCAAGGATGAAAAGATATGTATATTGGTAGGTCGTCGGCATACGAACGATATTAAGAGTGGCTAGTAGTGTTAGGTAAGTCGTTTATAAATATGGAGAATAATAGGATTGGTAAGAGGGAGGAACCTTGAGGAACGCCATGAAAAACAAGAAGTGATGATAAGAAAAGTTTACTAGGAACAACATTTGGGGAACGAAGAGATAGGAAGGAGTGAAATGTTTTTAATGTCGTTTCTAACAAACTGTCCATTATCTAGTCCATCTACAAATAATTTTGTATTTTTAATAAAAAATTTCAAATTTTAAAATAAATTATTATTTTTTAATATAGGGTGTTTTTTTAAGCCCGATAGAACTTGAAATTGTAAAAAATAACACAAAAAATTAAATTGTAATCAAAATTTTTTTTTTATTCGAA
>NW_027104950.1:0-5018 GCF_000696795.3 Halyomorpha halys | reverse complement strand
ATACTGTAGGGCAGTCGGCAGGTTTACGACGAAGAGTAAATGTGATTTGATGGGATTTATTTTTATCCTCCAATTTCGACACCGTTCTTCAAGGATTGTGATATGGGACTGGAGAGTTTGGGATGCAATCAAAGGGTTATTACAAACTGTGAGCACACATGTGTCATCAGCATACGTGGTAAGGATAGTGTTAGGAGTTGTTGGGATGTCAGCTGTATTGACGGTGTAGAGGATGGGACTGAGAATACTACCTTGAGGAGCACCAGCGGATTGAAAATAGATGGATGAATTGGAACCATTGTGGTTTACTTGGAATAATTTATTAAGAAAGGAACGGATGATGAGAAAATATGTAGGAGGTAGGATTTTACGGAGTTTGTAAAGCAGTACTGGGTGCCAGACTCGATCAAAAGCCTCTATATCGAAAAAGACTCCCGCGCAGTACATTCCGCGCTCCAAAGAAGACGAAACAACGTCCACCACACGATGACATTGCTGGATAGTGGATTGGGATGTTCGGAATCTAAACTGGTGATCTGGGATTATATGATTGGAATCTAGGATGGGGTATAGGCGTTTCAAAATAAGTTTTTCGAGGATTTTTCCCATGATCTGAAATAGAGAGATGGGACGGTAAGAAGATGGGTGTTCTGGCGGCTTTTGGGGTTTAGGGGATCATTTTGATTATAGATAGTTTCCATGGGTCAGGAAAATATGTGGAGTGGAGAACGGCGTTATATATGTAGGTGAGGAATAGGATGGCTTTTCGAGGAAGAAGTTTAAGGATGTGGAATGTTATTAGGCCGTATCCAGGAGCTTTGCGGTAGGTAATCGTTGAATGGTACTGGATATTTCAGAAGGATGAAATGCTTTAGGTATATTAATTTTAAAATTTATAGATGATTAAGAGGGATGAAGAGGGAGTGGTAGAACAGATTGCCTCATCTAACGGATTTGAGAACGTTTCTGTAGTTAAATCTGTTGGATGAAAAGAGGCAAAAATGTTATTTTTGTCTTATCTTTTCATAACCTAATGTAGCAAATAAACACTTTAAGCAATATAATATCAGGCTAGTATACTTGACTATGTCCGACTTGAAAAGATTAAAGAGTATAGGAACGAGTGAGTCACCCTGATCTACTTTAATGCTGACTATACTGGTTAATTCATTTTTACTTTTTAAAGTGCTACCATTGGGTAGTTTCTCTACATGTTTGTACCATACCATTATGATTTCCTCAAATTTACTCGATGTATTTATGTACAGTTGTAAATATCAATAAATAAATTTAAAAAAAAAAAACTTTTTAAAGCAAACTGTCAAGTTTATTTTTATCAAATTATAAATTAAAAAAAAAGTCTGTAAATGTAAATACATTCAAATATATAGTTAAAGCTGAAAATAATATATACGTATGTTGCGCTTCATTTTAAAAACTACTTGTATTTATTTTTATCCATATATAAAAGAAAGGCTCATTATATTTAAAATAAACAGGAGACTTAATATTATTATTTATAATACTAATATTATCAATTTTTTACATCTCCTGTTTATTCTACATAAATCTAATAGTTTACGTTATTTTTTAAATATATTTTTTGTTCCTTTTCCTTCATATTTTGAAAAAAATACGGTAAATTATATATATCAATATTTAAATATTGAAAAATAAGTTATTCAACGTTTTTCTCATAATAGGTTTTACTAAAACGAAATAAAATTAAGGGATAATGGGCTTAGTAAGTCTATTAAATAATTTCTGGATCCGTGCACACAGATTTATTTATCTGATGATTGGGAGAAGTCCTTATTCAGCTTATTGTCCACTTTGCCCTCTTGAGGAAAGCGGCCTACCGATATTGCTGTCATCAATGCTCACTGGATCAAGCGTAATCAACCGAGTGATTGACAAAGTAAGAATTTATCTGTAATTTGTTGATTTTAAGTATTTAATATTTTACATTAATAGAGAGTAATTGCCATCAATTATTCTTAGGATCTGGATTATTCGTTAAAAAAGTTTATATTTTTTATTTCTGCCATTCCAACTTTTATTGGTAAACACATATAAAATATTCACGGTAAAATGTGTAATTTTAGTTTTTAATAACAATTATTTTATTTTTAGAAGTAATACATATATTCTATTATCAATATGGAGATGCTCTTAGAAAAGTAGTATATAGTAAAATAATATAGCTCTTTAATCAATGACGTTTCTACCACAGTAATAGGTCTTCATCAGGGCCAAGTTAAAAAAGGTAGGAGAATAGTTGATAATATTAGAATAAATGTAATAAAATTTTCTATAAAGCTTACTAGATAGTTTAAACTAGATAGTATCCTGTGAGTTATTGACCTGCAATTACTTTACGTAATTTCGCTCAGTAATTACTGAAGTCAAAAAATGGTGACTGATTACGAACTACTCCAAACATGAAATGCACGATATGAAATAAAAGCCACATTTGAAGTTAAATGATAAAAATCATTCAAATAAACAAAAATAAAGGATATAGGGTTTGCAGTGGCCTAACTGAAAATGTGGACTAAGGACCTCAAAACTAGAAAATAATTTTCTCTGAAGGTATGCCCGCAAACGTTTTGTTTAGGAGATGGATTCAATTGAATACTAATATGGCCTTTCATCCCTAACTGTATAAAAGGTATTGTCAAATAAGGATTAATACTATTTTAGAATTAGCATTGGGACCTGTCAATAACATTTATCAGTTTGTAAAAGGGTTTCACAGAGCGTTCATCATTATGCCTTCAATTTATACTAATTGTCAATATGCCGATATGGTGTTTGTGTACGGTTTTTGAAATGGTAATTCTAATGCTGCCCGTCGTGAATATGCCAGGCGATTTCCGAATGGAAGATTACCAAAGAAGTCTATTTTTAGCTCCACGTTTCAACGTCTTAGAGAAATTGGTACATTTGCTATAATACCACGTGCTGATGGTATTTTTGCCTTTTTAAGAAATGAAGAAAGGTGTGCGACCATATTAAAATATTTTGATGATATTGTACTAAGTGTACGAAGAGCTGGAGCAGAATTAAATATTACGCCAACTACAGTATGGAGAACTCTCATTGTAGATGGACTTCACCCATATCTTTATCAACGGGTACAAAATTACCGCTATATTTTCGGAAAAGAAGACATTTTTCAGATTGGTGCTTAAATCAGGTTGACCATAATCCACAATTTTCAAGAAACATTCTCTGGACAGATAAAGCTATCTTCAATCAGAAAAATAATCACCTCTGGTCGCAGGAAAATCCCCATGCAATTCGTGGGCATCATTTTCAGCACCAGTTTCAGTGCCATGTGTGGTTGGGGATAATAGACAATATTTTAATGTGTCCACATTTCTTGCCGCCTCGACTCAATTTATAGAATTTCTTAATAATGATTACTATGATTTAGTTGAACATATTCCACTATAGCTGAGAATGGACACATGGCTTCAACCATATGGTTGTACTGCACATTACGGAAGAGGTCTACGACAATGGCTAAATGTTAATTATCCCAATCAATATTTGGCGTGCACGACCAGTGGCTTGACCTCTCTAGACCAGAACTCACTGGATTTTTTTGTTTGGGGTGATATTGAACCAAAAGTCTATGCAAGGCCGGTCAATGATCTTAATTCCGTATGAAGAAGGATAAATGAATCTTGTGAAACAATAACACATATCCAGTGCCGTTCTGCCTCTGCTGCTGTGGAAGAAAGATGCCGAGTCTGTTTTAATGCTCAAGGAAATCACTTGGAACTACATTCAATCTGAATTTAATGTTTAAGTTTAATTAATAAAGTAGTTGGAACAAATAAATAAGTTCTATTTATTTCATATAACCTAAATCATAACGATGAAAATCTTGAAGTGTGTATATCCTAAACAAAACGTTTGCGCACATAACTTCAGCGAAAATTATTTTCTTGTTTGGAGGTCCTTAGTTGATATTTTCAGTTTGGCTACTTAACACTGAAACACCCTGTATAAGTAATAATTATTGATTAAATATATATCTATAAACAAAATGAAAAGTTTTTCCATGTAAATAAATTAAATATACGAATATACTAACGTAATTGATGGAAAAATAATAATATACTAATAATAATAATTGGAGAAGTTTGTCGGGGGGGGGGTGCGGTCAGCAAATAACAACATAAATAAACAAAACAATATTTATTTATTTTATACAGACGTTTTGACCTGAGTTTCAGGTCTTCATCAGGGGTTGTGGCGTAGAAGGTAGGCCTGCAACTGAACGTCGGCATACAATAAATAAATATTGTTTTGTTTATTTATGTTGTTCGTTGCTGACCGCACCCCCCGACAAACTTCTCCAATCATTAATCTACGTGTCAACTATCTACACCTCAATAATAATAATAATAGTTTAAACTGGAAGATCACTAATTGACCATGTTTAATAATAAAAAGAAAGATGGTTCAGGTGCGGTCAAAGAAAACTCAAATTGAACCTCAATCATTTTTTTATTCTTGCTGCTGTCCCCAACCATAAAAAACGCCTCATTTCGGAATCTATTCATATAAATTTAACAGAGAATTCCGTCAATTAAAAGTCGATAAAGACTGCATCTCTTTGACATATGGACATATATTAAGCCTAATAAAATCCCCATAATTCAATCCTATACGTTCTGCATTTCGGAAGCTCACTTTCCTGTCACGACGTTTATCTGGCTTTATTTTTTTTTATTACTTCATATTTTATATTTACAGTCCATTCTTTTTCTTTTATAATTATATATCTTATTTTTACTTTATATTCCTATGTTACTTCCAACTTAAGTATACTTACATTAATTAGTTTATTATTGATATTTCAATTATATAATTTACAAAGGTGTTTGTACCTCTATTTATTTTTTACATGGTCTTTTCTTCATCATATTATGTTCAAGGAAGCTATTCTTTTAACTTTATTTTTTTTGTGCGTTCTATCCGTGTGATATATACTTTTACTTTTT
>NW_027104949.1:1123959-1124397 GCF_000696795.3 Halyomorpha halys | reverse complement strand
CTCTCGGCAGACGATTGTGTTTGAGCTCGCAGTGTCCACCAGACAGCTTACTCCTCTCTTCCCTTGTTAATAGGCAAACCGCCGTGCTCTCCTCTCACATGATGATTCTCTAACGTGCGGTCGCTTCTCTGTGGGCACACTCCTCAAAACTCTCCTCTTCTTCTAGCAGTTTCTCCGGTTCTTCACCAAGTCCTCTGGTGATCATTCTCTCGCCCAGAGTCTCCTGCTTCATTTTCTGTCTCCGAGGTTTCGAACAATTATGTGGCTTCACTCGCTGTTCCATTCGTCCTTCGCGAGATTTTCCTTCTCCGTAATCTCTGTGCGTTTATCTCCATTGGTTCAGGCTGACTCTGCTCTTTCCGCCGGTGCATGTAGGGACACTGTCGGACTATATGTCCCTCTGCCCCACATTCAAAACATCTCGTGCGCGGGCAATGC
>NW_027104949.1:1123597-1123909 GCF_000696795.3 Halyomorpha halys | reverse complement strand
CTATTAGTTCCTACTTTACGGTATACCACCGTCCCAATTTTAAGGTTGCCCATTAGATTGCAAACACTGAGATTGTGTCTAACTGTAAAGTGTAAACTGTAGTAACTCTTTTGCGATTCTCCTTCACAATTTTGTTCCTGACTCTGGCCCATATCTTCCTCCGTGCCGTACAAGTAACTGCAATATTACTCTCCTCTGTCGCTGTATCATGGTAATACCTCCGACGTCCCCGTAGTCCAAAAACAATCTCAAAAGGAGAAAACCCCGTGACCGAGTGTATGGAATGATTGTATGCTGCGATCGCTCGTTCCA
>NW_027104949.1:1116592-1117022 GCF_000696795.3 Halyomorpha halys | reverse complement strand
CCCGGTGTCCCCGGACTCGATGCTTCGAGTGCGGGAATGAGGGGCACATAGCTAAACACTGCCTCTACATTTATAGAAGGAGAGAGGTAGACGAGGGAGAGCCAATGGAAATTAATGCCCAGAGAGTGAGAAGAAGACGTGGACCGCAGAGGTCAGAGGAATCCTCTAGTGAGACTTCAGAAGCGTCTGACAGAAATAGAAGAAAAAGGGAGGAAATGCACTGGCGAAATGAGAAGTGGACGAAAGCGAGTTAGTGTAAGGAGAATGTCCTACGAAGAGATCTGATGAGGGTGGCAGCAGAGCGGCGGCCGCACGTTGTTAAACAACAACGTGATGAGAGAACGCAGCGGTCTGCCTATCATCTGTGTGAGAGGCGTGACGTGGCTGGTGGATACCGGGAGTTCACACACGATCCTGAGTCGAGAGGCGC
>NW_027104949.1:1115673-1116021 GCF_000696795.3 Halyomorpha halys | reverse complement strand
AAGTCAGGGAATGCAAGAACTGGTTCCCGTTGAAGCTGCTCAATGCATTTCCGAATGTTATGTGTTATGCTTGGTGTCACTACTATCTTGCTTCCCTTCTTTAACAAATTATTAAGGGGCACAAGGTACTCTGCCATATCCGGAACAAACCTCCGGTAGTAATTTAACTCTCCTAGTAATCACCGAATCCCCTTCACATCTGTTGGTACCTCCATTCTTTGCAAAGCCGACACCTTCTGGACGTCCCGTCTCACACCTTCTCGGGAGATGGTATGCCCCAAAAAATGTATCTGCTCTTGCCCTAGTGCTGACTTTTCTCGGGAAAGCTTGAGGCCGAACTCCCTCATT
>NW_027104949.1:1105632-1110086 GCF_000696795.3 Halyomorpha halys | reverse complement strand
TGATGTAAGAGTTTATTTGAGACTTCCGCTAGAGTGAGCTACTAGACTAAGGTTCGAAACGTAACTGTCAAGAAAGACCGTTATGACACAACAGTTGATATGAAATACCAATGATAAAAAGGTCAAGTTATAGTTTAAAAGAAAAACATAAAACCAGTGACATGTAAAAATACGGAGCCCAAAGGTCAAAAATTATTAATACAAATTAATAAGAATAAAACATATTTTTATATAAACAATAAAATTGAATTGAATTATGGGTGCTTTAATAAATTAACTATTTGGGAATAGAATAGGGATAAGTTTTGTTTATCTGTTTTGTGATTGACTGGGGAAGCTTCTAATTGTATAAAAATACTTTCGGATATTAATCGTTTGTCGTGGTTAGGGACAGAAGCTAGTATGGTGGAATTGTCAAAATCAAAAGTGTGTTTCATTATTAAGCTATGTTCAGATAATTTAGAAGCCATGAAATTACGGGAGGAGACGGAATATTTTTGCTGGGTTATGCGGTCTTTAAGTAAATATTTTGTTTCACCAATGTAGGATGCATTGCAATTAGAAGTGGAAAAAGGTATACGTTACACAACCTGGGAACGGTATTGAGGAGGAATTGGATCTTTGAGGGCTAGACGGAGGTTTGGGATGGAGGAACGTAATTGTTCCGGTTAACCGACGGCAACCGAAAGGTTGAATTGGAGGGGGCACCATCAAACATCATGGCATAATAGCCTACAGGATATATTACCGCCCATGTGGCCAAAAGTCAAAACTCTCCAGCGCTCTCTGTGAAGAGAAGCAACCCATACTAAAGTGGGTGAGAACCATCTTGTCTTCTGGGAGAAGCAGTGCATTGTTCCTTTTGTCTCTCATCAGAAATCTATCATGAGTGAGTAGAACTCTCGGAGTTATTCCCGGAAGCAGAGAGGAGAGGGGCTTAGAGATGCAGAGGGAGGAAAGAAGAAGTAAGTCCACATGGCAATGATTAACATTCACCACCACATAGTAATCATCATCAACCACCTCAATTTTAGATCTACAATTTCCATAGCCCTGTCATTCAAAATTTTACTAACCATCTAATCATAAATGTTTTCTTTCGGCCACCCACTACACTATTTGTAACATAAACAATAGAATTTGATTTTTCATTTAATCATGTGCATTTTCAATTATACAGTCCACTCCATCCCAACCAGTCAACCAAAAATGAAGTGTGTCTCACAATGCGGTTGAAGGGATGCTTCATACAGTAATTGTTTTTTAAGAAAGGGTATGTATAGGGGGATGGAAAAAGATTCCAGAGAATTTTGTGTAGATTGGGTACGGTTTTTATAATTGTAAAAGAGTTTGTCGATGATTTTTGGAGGGAAGTTGTTGTTTAACAGAATTTGTTTAATGCGGAGATAGTTATTGTCATGAAATTGGGAATCTGAGAGAGAAAAACCACGATGAATAAGATTTTTGGCTGTGTTTAGTTTTTGATGTTAAGGATGAAGACCTGAAACTCAGGTCGAAACGTCGGCATAAAATAAATAAATATGGTTTTGTTTATTTATGTTGTTCTTTGCTGACCGCACCCCCCGACAAACTTCTCCAATTATATATTTTCTGTATTTTATGTCTTAATCATCGTTTATAATTGTAAATATGTACTTTAGTAGAATTTATATCTGTTCTTTCATTACTTTTTAGTTTAATTGTATTTGATTTTTTATCATTTTTTTTTCTTTTATTTACTATCAGAAGTCATCTTATGTTTTATGATAAGACAAGTGATTTCATTTTATTTGTTTTAGCATTATTTTATATTTTCTGTTGATTATGGTTGTTTAATTGTATATTTTTAAATTCACTGTATTATTTTATTTTATGACATCTTGTAATTTCATCTCTATTTTGTAATTTACTCTAAGGCTTTAAAGCCTAATTTTGACGCCTGTAAATTATTCTAAAGGGATCAGAATAAATAAAGATTATTATTATCATTATTATTTCATTTTTATATTTTCTATATAATTTTCTACAATTTAAACAATTATATTTTAGTTTATATTTGTTATGTTTATGATATACTTGTGGTGTTGCTTTGCTTCATCGTTATTAAGAGTTTCTTATATATTTTGATTAGGTATGACGTAAAATAAGTATTCCTATGTCATGCTATGTTACCATTTTAAAATTATTTTTACCTTAATTCGTTAAATTTTCGATATCGATATTTTAGTTCCGATATAATACCGATATTAATATTTTGCTTTCAATATCCCATCCCTACCTCCAACTGGCTGTTGCAAAATTGTTGTAACAGAGCAATGTGTATACAATAAAAAATGAATTTTTACAATTTTTTTTTTCTACCTCACAAACAACAAAAGAGGATATGGACAGTATCCTAACTTAGTTTGGAGAAAAATATTGGTCTTGAAGTTTCTTTGGATAACTTCAGCTTTTACAACTTTCCAATATTTTAAAAAATTAAATAAACTACGCCAAAAACGTTAGGTTGGTAAAATATTTTATATCAATCTTAAGACTTTGGAGAAGAGTATTGCATACAATATGATGAGGTGCCTTGGTGTATAGGACCAGCCAGGGCAAATTGAAACTAAAATGAAATTACCTCATAAGCAGCATGAGAAATGTTCTCTTGTAAATTATTCTACTAATTGAAAAGATTCAGAATCTACTTCCACACATTTGGATATTTGGACAAAAAAATTCTTCCTAAGCTTAAGGCATATGAAATAGTTAAATCATGTTTGAGACTTTCCAGAAACGTTTATTATAAACCAACAAAACATCTAACAACCAGAAAAATGTATTGTTCAAATCTTTAAAAAATACTCATCGGCAGCATGTGAAATTTTCATACTGATAGGACTATACTGATTCAGGAAATATCTCAGCAGGCAAATATTTTTGGTTATCCCCTTTACTTTTTATGAAAAATTGATCGTTTTCCTAATTTTGTGAATTTTTAATTTGTATGGTTGGTCCCACCAATATATTTTGTGATGGATGACACGGGATAGTAGCCCTTTTATTTATTTGTGTCATTGCTAATCCATAACCCATATTCATACCGCAATTTTAACCATTTTTAAATCTTCTTTTCTGAAATTAACAAAAAATATTTCTTGAATCATAACGACCAGTACAACAATTCAACATAAATATTTCTCTTGCTGCTGATGATTTAATGGTTTTCTAATTTTATATTGGTCTGGTCCAATCCACCATAACTAGTTAAGTGCTGAGAGCATTCAAAGTCCAGGATCTAGAAATTTGTTTTTGAACATGGTAAGCAGCAGAAGGTCTCAATAGAGTATATAACTCAAGTTATCCAAGAAACTAAGCCACAAACGTTTGCTCTAAACTAAGATTCTTATCTTCTACCTTCTGCTGGTTAGGAACCAGAAAAAAAATTACTAGCCCCCGGATTTTGCATGTTCATACCATGTTTGGCTGGCTTATTTACCAAAGTAATTTTATTCTCATCAATAAATATATGTATGAAATGAAATCGAAGAAAAATATATTATGAAATTGTTTATTATTTTAGGTGAATTAGCTGTTGGTTATTTGTTTACAAGGCTTCGCTTCAATTGGAATGAAGTCGATTTCAGCATTTACTCCACTTATGGAATAGCTGTGAACCTTGTTGGTAAGTACATATAGTAAATTAGCTGTTAATTTTTAAGCAATAATGTATAGTTTAGAAAGAAATTATTCTTATTATGAGATTTCAAAGACTCTATAATATTCATCACTTCAATAATTTGATAGTAATATATATATAAGATATGATAGGATAAGGCACTGTGTCCGCCTTAATACTCCCTACCATTGTAAATAAACATCTAAAATGATTTTTAAGGAGCAATAACTTCAGTGTGAATAAAGAAAATGTATCATAGAAGTTAAGAGTATACCATAGCGTTTTATTGAGGATTTTGTAATTCTATCTTTGTATATTTTTCTTTTTTTTTAGTTTAAGAAAATTATTTCATAAACTGGAAGGGGGGAGTTATGATAGGATAAGGCACTGTGTCCGCCTTAATACTCCCTACCATTGTAAATAAACATCTAAAATGATTTTAAGGAGCAATAACTTCAGAAATACAGTAGTGTTATTTCAGTCTAATTGCGTGCACTGAACCTTGCTTTTTTTTTCGTTATAGTTCCGACAACTCGTAAGTGGTGCCGAAACCTGATTGTTTTTTTAGTTAGCCAAGTGTATATTTTGTTCGCGCCTTTATTTTTTTTTAATCTCTCCTTTCTTATTTTTTTTATTGCCATCACTGAGAATGGATGCAGCTGACAACCCGTTAGTGCGAGCCACGGTATTGAACATACCACCGAGTGGACCTCTGGCTCCCCCCAGTCCCCATGGTCCAAGAGGCAGTCGCGGCCCCTGCGGCCCCAGTCCCAGAAATGCCTCCTTTACCAGA
>NW_027104949.1:1103817-1104351 GCF_000696795.3 Halyomorpha halys | reverse complement strand
CAAATATATATGGATGACTTGTTGATCTTCAGTAAGACAGAAAGTGACCATGTAACGCATTTACGGGAAGTGTTCCAAAGGGTTCGGGAGTTCGGGCTGAAACTGTTGCCTGAAAAATTTTGTTTGTGGCAAGAAAAGATATCTTTTTTGGGCCATACGATATCCCGACATGGCTTCATGCCTGATCCGCAGAAGGTCGACGCAATTCGGAGAATGGAGATACCCATGTATGTTCGGGGAATCCGACGGCTGTTGGGAACGCTGAACTACTATAGGAGGTTTGTGCCGGAAATGGCGGAGTATCTAGTTCCTATTAATAACCTACTGAAAAAAGGGAATCGCGTAGTAGTAACACCCGGCATGGAAGACAATATACGGAAATGTATGGAAAAATTGCAAGAAGAACCTGTGTTAGCATTTCCAGATTTCATTCGGCAGTTCACAATCACCACTGATGCCAGCGAATACGCCTTGGGAGCAGTACTCTCTCAGGAAGGAAACGGAGCGGAGAAACCGATAGCTTACGCTAGTCGG
>NW_027104949.1:1101868-1103767 GCF_000696795.3 Halyomorpha halys | reverse complement strand
CGTGAGACTGGCGATAAGCCACATAAAATTGTATACTCTCAATATAAAACAGCTATGTCTGGTAGTTAATAAAGACATATACTCAGCTGTCATTCAGGTTATAACATCATCAATGTCCTCATTGGGAATATATAACTATTTAGATTAGTTAAATCATTATCATAAAGTTAAAATGATTAGGAATCAAAGAAATGAAATCCTTTAAATAAAAGTGAGTATCAATATAGCCCAGTTTGAGGTCTGAACAACAAAAGTATTAATTATTCTATATTATTAATACCATTTTTTAATCTTGTTTTTCTAACCGCATCTCTGGGTCATTTTAATTTAACATAAGGTCAACCGTCTATATGTAGTATTATTATATTTATTGTTCCACAGATCTTGATTGCTTACAAAATGAGATATATCGGATTAAAATTCCTGTTATGCATCATCATGCTCAGGAGAAGGCATGTCAGCATTGTGACTACAAAGGAAGCATACCATCTGGTTTTGAAAAACATATAATGCCTTGTAATTCAGTCGAAAAGCATCAACAGTGCCTTCATTGTGAACATAGAACAGTTGAACCTTGTAATTTAAAACAACACATAATGGCCCGTGGTAATAATAAGAAGCCTCATCAATGTCCTCATTGTGAATATAAAGCTGTTCAAGTTAGTAATTTAAAACAGCACATAATGGCCCGCCATACTGAAGAGAAGCCTCATCAATGTCCTCATTGTGATTATAAATCAGTTCATCTTTGCTATTTAAAAAAACACGTAATGGCCAGACATACTGAAGAGAAGACTCATCAATGTTCACATTGTGAATATAAAGCTGTTCACCTTAGCCATTTAAAACAACATATAAAGACCCGACATACTGATGAAAAGCCTCATCAATGTCCTCATTGTGAATATAAATCTGCTAAAATTAGTAATTTAAAACAACACATAATGGCCCGACATACTGAAGAGAAGCCTCATCAATGTCCTCATTGTGAACATAAAACAGCTGAACTTGGTAATTTAAAAAAACACATAATGGCCCGACATACTGATGACAAGCCTAATCAATGTCCTCATTGTGAACATAAATCAGTTTATCTTAGCCATTTAAATCGACATATAATGGCCCGACATACTGATAAGAAGCCTCATCAATGTCCTCATTGTGGATATAAATCTGTACATAAAGGTGTTTTAAAACAACATATAATGGCCCGCCATACTGAAGAGAAGCCTCATCAATGTCCTCATTGTGAACATAAATCTGTTCATGTTAGTCATTTAAAAGAACACATAATGGCCCGACATACTGATGAGAAGCCTCATCAATGTCCTCATTGTGAATATAATTCAGTTCGTCTTGGTTATTTAAAACAACACATAATGGCCCGACATACTGGTGTGAAACCTCATCAATGTGCTCATTGTGGATATAAAGCTGTTCAAAGAGGTGTTTTAAAAAAACATATAATGGCCCGACATAATTACGAGAAGCCTCATCAATGTCCTCATTGTGAATATAATTCAGTTCAAAAAAGTAATTTAAAACAACACATAATGGCCCGACATACTGGTGTGAAACCTCATCAATGTGCTCATTGTGGATATAATTCAGTTCAAAAAAGTAATTTAAAACAACACATAATGGCCCGACATACTGGTGTGAAATCTCATCAATGTGCTCATTGTGGATATAAAGCTGTTCAAAAAGGTGATTTAAAAAAGCACATAGTGGCCCGTCATACTTAGAGAAGCCTCATCAATGTCCTCATTGTGAATATAAATCAGTTCAAAAAGGTGATTTGAAAGAACACATAATGTTTCGTCTTTCTAATGAGGAATCTCATCAATGTTCACATTGTGGATATAAATCTGTTCAAGTTAGTAAATTAAAAAAATACAT
>NW_027104949.1:1098399-1100748 GCF_000696795.3 Halyomorpha halys | reverse complement strand
TATATTTAATGAATTAGAATATTTTTTTATATCCTCGTAATTAATTTTAAAAATTGTATAAGTTAACAATTTCTTTTTATGATAAATTCAATTGATGCTATTGAAGCTATCACAAGCATAAAATTTGTTAATTTATACTTTGTCTTAATTATTTGAAATGCCGATAAAACAGACAACCTTCATATGCATCAAAAAATTAAAAAAACAAATGAAAGAGATAAGCGAGGAATTTTCGCATAAGTAAGGAACGACTGTCCAGGATGGTATGGGTTGGGAATGCCTGTTTTCTCTCCCTTTTCCATGAACAAGGCCTCCTTAATGTCGTCATTGCGAATATAAATCAGTTCGAAAAGGCTATTTGAAAGATCTAAAAAAATACATAATGGCGCGTCATACTGAATAGAAACCTCGTCAATGTCCTCGTGGTGAATATAAAGCTGTTCAAATAGGTAATTTAAAAAAATACATTACGGCCCGTCATTCTTATGCAAAGACTCATCAAAGTCCTCATTGTGAATGTAAATCAGTTAAAATAGATAGTTTTAATCAACATATAATGACTTATCACCCTGCTCAGAAGCCAGTGTCAATGCCACCATTGTAGCTATAGAATAGTAAATATTGCTTAGTTAAAATCACATATAACGGCCTGTTATAGAAGACATATTTACAATACTTGAAAGTCTATTATAACATATTTTGGCACGTCATACTGGTGAGAAGTCTCATCACTGTCCTCATTGTGAACATAAATCAGTTAGAATAGATTATTTTACTCAACATATAATGCAACTCAGAATCCTTATCATTGTGAATTGAAATTTAATTTCACATGTAACAGTTTTTTTTTTTTTATAGAAGTCATATTGGCATTATATGGGAGCTTATTATCAGTTATAATGTGACCTTCCTTACCATCAAAAAGCCGGTTCACTATTCTCATTGTCAATACAAATCTGTTCAAATATACAAATAATGTCACATATGACTGCCGAGAAGTCTAATTAATGTCCACATTTTATTTGTGACTTAGGTCACAATGGCGATAGAGGGAACTATATATTATACGCAGTGTTTACAATAGTCAATACATGTAACGAACTGTTTTTTTATTATGTCTGTAACTGTTAACGCCTTAATAGATAATTACCTTGTAAATAATTGTAAATAGTATTTTTAGTATTTAGTTATATAGTTTTAGTAATATAGTTATACAGTTTTGTTAGTATTTAATTTAGTTACATTTATTTTTATTTGTATTGTTTTATTTAGATTAGTTATTTGAAAATAAAAATGTGTAATTATATTTGTTTGTAATAATGAGTAATAGAGGCAGTTGCTAGGGGTGATAATTGTTGACGAGAGGCGTCACCCTAGCAACGGACCGACCATCTTAGTCTTTTAGAGCAGTTACGGCTAATTAGTTACTGTGGTAGCGTCTAAGAAGCCCTGTCTGCCCTTATAATTTAGTAGTTTGGACATTTTCAGTGAGCTAGTGAATCATTACAGTTCGGAACCAGACCTTTTCTGTGTTTCCACTTTATTAATTGGAGTTCCGACTAATTAGTGACCTTGGTAGCGTCATTAGCAGCCCTGTCTGCGTTCATTTTGTTGGCTCGACACCAACTCTGGACCAATGCAGCGGTTTATTTAGCTACCAGAGCTGCGACCTACTTATATCGCCAGCACTCTTCTGACCTATCGGAGTGGAGCAATCTTTTTTTTTTGTTATCCCCTCAAGGGAGCATTGGGGTAGTGCGCTGGGGTTTGCGCATGCCACTACTCCCTAGGATCACCATTTTTTTTCCTTTATTATTCTTTCGTTAATTATTCAATTTTTTTTACGTTGGTGAAGCACAGCGCTACGTCTGATGGAGCTGCACATTGTCCACTGCTTCCCTCTGGGTGCCTCCTGCAGTTACCAGGCTGGTCCAGCCCTCCTGGTCTCAGTTTGGGTTAGCTTCCTCATCTTCTGGTGGCTCGCCGATGTTGGGCGGTCAAGTCCTTCCCATCGTGTAATGTGTAGGGCCCACCACCTCCTTCCACCCGTAAATGAACTCCTTGAAGAAGGGATAATTCTCTTCTTCAATCAAACAGGGAAGGTCCGACTCGGCGAGGGCGTAAATCCTGGTCTTTCTCGACAGCCTGGCTCGGTATCCATTCATGGCAGAGCAATCTATTATTACGTGTTCTACTGTTTCAGGAACTCCGCTCGTTGGGCACTGGGGGTCGATGTTCTTTCCAAAGCTCTGCAGCTTTCCCCGAAACCCCCCGTGTCCTGTTATGATCTGTGAGACACAATAGTCTGGGAAGACCCATTTAGCCTTCAATCTAGAAAGGACGGTAGGG
>NW_027104949.1:1096768-1097104 GCF_000696795.3 Halyomorpha halys | reverse complement strand
CGCCAAGATGTCAGCACTTCGGGCGAGAGTTCTCAATTCGTCCGCGACCACTTGTCTCCGGCCCATATTGACCTGCAGGATATGCAGCCTACGCTTACCGAATCTTCTTCGCCTGCTTGACCATCATCTCTAGATGTGCCGGACATTCCCTGTTGCCCGCACAATGTCGGAGATTTTTCCCTGCTCTGCCATTCGCCTTGCAATTCCTACAACACGAGTGTTCACCCTTCTTCTTTTCAGGGCACTCCTTAGCTTTGTACCCAGTCCCTGGGCACCACCTGCACGCCACCTTCTTTATACAGGCTTTTGCAGGGTGTCCGTACTCTTGGCACCGAA
>NW_027104949.1:1095468-1096718 GCF_000696795.3 Halyomorpha halys | reverse complement strand
AAAAAAAAGGAAAGTAGGGACACTAAATGAGACACACAAGGTTCACTAAGATACTGCTTTATTCTCCTGAGTAATCCTATATATATACAATTAGGAATGTTGACATGGAGAGTTTAGGTATTAAGAGTCATAATACCTATGCTCTGCTTATAACTCCCCCCTGCCAGTTTACGAACAATTCCTCGTAAACTCAAGACAAAAATAACACAAATAACAGAAAATAAAAATACCCTATGATACATTACAAGCAAAAAAAAAATTATAACACACTTTTACAAACTCAACATAACCTCTCCTAAGTACATAATTTGCATATCTACATTGTACACATAATGTTCCGTCATTCTAATGAGAGACCTCCTTAATGTCGTCATTGTGAATATAAATCAGTTGAAAAGGTGATTTGAAAGAACACATGATGTTTCGTTATTCTAATGAGAAATCTCATCAATGTTCACACTGTGGATATAAATTTGTTCAAGTTAGTAAATTAAAAAAACACATAATGGCCCGTCATACTGAATAGAAACCTCGTCAATGTCCTCGTGGTGAATATAAAGCTGTTCAAATAGGTAATTTAAAAAAATACATTATGGCTCGTCATACTTTTGCAACGACTCATTAATGCCCTCTTTGTGAATGTAAATCAGTTAAAATAGATGGTTTTAATCAACATATAATGACGTATCACACTGCTCAGAAGCCAGTGTCAATGCCAACATTGTAGCTATAGAATAGTTAATATTGCTAAGTTAAAATCACATATAACGGCCTGTTATAGAAGACATATTTACATTACTTGGAAGTCTATTATAACATATTTTGACACGTCATACTAGTGAGAAGTCTCATCAGTGTCCTCATTGTGAACATAAATTAGTTAGAATAGATTATTTTAATCAAAAAATAATGGCCCATCACACTACTCAGAATCCTTATCAATGCCATCATTGTGAATTGAAATTTAATTTCACATGTAACAGTTTTTTTTATAGAAGTCAGCCATATTGGCAATATATGGCCTGTTCACTATTCTCATTGTCAATACAAATCTGTTCAAATGTACAAATAATGTCACATATGACTGCCGAGAAGTCTAATTAATGTCCACATTTTATTTGTGACTTAGGTCACAATGGCGATAGAGGGAACTATATATTATACGCAGTGTTTACAATAGTCAATACATGTAACGAACTGTTTTTTTATTATGTCTGTAACTGTTAACGCCTTAATAGATAATTACCTTG
>NW_027104949.1:1082711-1093447 GCF_000696795.3 Halyomorpha halys | reverse complement strand
CTCTCGACTTCGTAGTAGTTACCCCTGATCCTGACACTCCTCTTATTGAGGTAACCACCTACGAGGGAGTATAGATTACTGGGGGTGCCGAGCTCTTGCAACCGCTGGAGTTCACGGGGCCACCAAACGCTGTCGAAGGCGGAAGAGATGTCAAACATTATCAATAAGACATATTTCTCCGCCCTCTCCTCCACGTCCCTACGCACTGTCAGCAGCGTATCCGTAATTCCCTTGCCACGGGTCGAGCCGAACTGCCGTGAATAACTTGCAGCACTTAGGATTGGTCTAAGGCTGTGGACGATCATGTGCTCCAGGACCTTACTAGCTACTGGAAGGAGGTATATTGGTCGACAAGTGTCACATCTATCCAACTCTGGCCCCACGCTCCAACAAATGTGGGACCAGAAGGCTCGTTCATAATAATCTGTTGACACCTCGCCACGAATTCTTCTACCAACCTCCCTCTAGCGTCTGCGCGAACAGAACCCCAGGCCGTGCTCCACGAATTGGTGTCGAAACAGACTATCATACTTTTATACTTTAGCGCGACAGCCTCCACAGCAGCTATATTATCCTCTACGTTTATATTTACATTCGCCTGTCGTGGCGGTATATATGCTGAAACGAGAGCGAAGGCAACTCTGCCCCACCTGACATAACATGCCGCCTGATCTGCTGTGGTGAATTGCTTCAGTTCCATTACGTCGAGGGCAGGGTTAACGACCACAATCGCTGCTCTAGGCCTTCTCTCGCCATTGCCTAAACCGACCACCCTCGACGTAGTTCCAAATCCTGTAACTACATTCTTCCAACAACAAGGCTCCTGAATCGCCAAAATGTCAGCACTTCGGGCGAGAGTTCTCATTTCGTCCGCGACCACTTGTCTCCGGCCCATATTGACCTGCAAGATATGCAGCCTACGCATACCGAGTCTTCTTCGCCTGCTTGACCATCATCTCTAGATGTGCCGGGCATTCCCTGTTGCCCGCACAATGTCGGATATCTTTCCCTGATCTGCCACTCGCCTTGCAATTCCTACAACACGAGTGTTCACCTTTTCTTTTCAGGGCACTCCTTAGCTTTGTACTCAGTCCCTGGGCACCACCTGCACGCCACCTTCTTTATAAAGGCTTTTTCAGGGTGTCCGTACTCTTGGCACCGAAGGCAGAGCAAGGGGTCCAGGTAATCTCTGATGGTCAGGCTTCACCATCCTCCGCTGACGTCCCTCGCGGACAGGGTCATCAGGGCGAGCCTCATAGCTTGGTGCACCTCTAGCACCCACGTAGTTGTGAGCGCGCCCCTCGCGGGAGAAGCAGGATCTAAGCCACTCCCTCCTGTCTTTATCCTCCTTTGGAGCCTCTTTAGGGATTTTGTCCCAAAGATATCTCTCCAGGGTACTCCCGTCCCAAATAGTGGAGACTCCTTTTACTTCCAGGCGAGGCCTGCGTGCCACCGTAAGGCTCGTCTGTAATCCTTTTTCCCTCAGTTTATCCCAGGTGAGGAGCTTTTGTGCCTGGTCAGCGCCTTCTGTCCTGACTAGAACACTGCCCTTTTGGGTTATTTTTATCAATTGTATGTCCCCAATGCTCTTCAATTCTTCTTGAGACGGGAGTTCCTTGTATATATCTTTTGCAGTCCATCCCGCTGCGCTTCCCTTGAGTGTGACATATGTCGCCGTCTCCTGGGGTTTAAGCGGAATGGCCGGAACGCTCGCAAGGACGCCAGCGAAGGTAAGTTTTTTCCTCTCCTTTAGCCCTTCTTTCGGAGGCACATCCTGGGCTGGGGTCTTCTTCTTCCTCCTCTTTCTTTGCTTGACTTTTTCCCAGCTTCCGCTATCCTCTTCTTCGCCGTCTGTAGAGGTGTCCGATTTAAGGTTCCTTCCCCTACAGATTGGTGTCTGGCTGGACCTTTGGGGCATTGGGGCCGATTCCGCGCCCTCTTATTTCCTCCTCTCTTTTACCGGAATTAGCACTGAAGGCCCAGCTCCCATCGTCTTCAGTTCCTCTACTGCTCTTCGGTCCTTATTCCCCTTTTCTCTTCCTTTAGCCCTACACTCGGCCGTACGTTCTATGAGGATGCGGGCTTCTTCGTCGACTTTCCCTTCCAGGTCTTTTATCATGCCAGAAACCCTTTTCAGCGTCGGCGACACCCATTCTTTTTTCGTCTGATGATACACCGCTCCTATGGCGTCCCCTATAGCCTCTGCAACCATTGGAGCCACAATCTGGGAGACCTTTTTACCAATGATCTTGTGTAGATCATCGGTATACATTGCCTCTTTAACCATTTCGGTTACAATTTCCGGGATAATTTCCCATTGGGCTTCCAGTCCTACTATAATATTGCCTAGTTCTCTCAGCTGGCCATTCAGGTATTTCTGGATCTCATAAGATACCTTTTTCCTCTCCAAGTAACTTTTCACCCGTCCTTGAATTACTTCCGCCCTCTGGATGGGTCTTTCAATTTCTGGGTTGGGCTTTAGAGGGGACTCCTCCTCCTCCCTCTCTCTCTTCTTCCTCTTTTTCTCTGTGGGGCTCATTTTTCCATCCCTTGGATCCCCTCCCCCCATGTCCTGTGTCTTTGTCGGCTTCACTGCCACTTCCTGAAAATAGCCTGACTTTTCCAACCACCATTTTTCTTTCGTTTGTCTCAACCAACGAAGTAGTTCTTGTAACATTGGATGCTACAACGGCCAAGTCTCCCCCCATTGCAGCACTGCGGACGTGTGATGACGACGCCGATGAACCCGCTTTCTCGTTCCCAATCGACACCATATCTGGTGAGAATCCCCCAATCCGCCACCTGGGGAGGCACCCGATGGGAGACTAGCTACTCCACAAGGGGGAGCAATCCTTTCGTCGTGCGGTATTTATTTTATATATTTATTTGTTTGGTTATTTGTAAATTAGTTTATTTTATTTTCATTTTCATAATTTATCGAACTATTTTATTTTTATCTGAGAGGCCTTTTTATTTTTACTTGTATATTTTGTTTAGGTCAGTTTATAGTTTGTTTTTTTTTACCATATTTAAATTGAACCAAATAAATGTTTAATCCGAGCCAGTTTGTTTTTTTTTGTTCATTTTTAGACCCTTGCAACAGAAAGACATAGTCGATTTGAGGTTTAACAGTAACCAAGCAATAACCACTGTACGATTCTTAGGAAAATTCTTGTGTTCATACCAGATTTTAAAGTTTTGTAAAAGTTACATTGTAGTGTACACACGCTAAAGCAATACAAATTTAATCAATGGACATTGTTTCTTATACTGGACATGCGCAAATGTTCCATTATTTACCTCCCTGTTTAGGTTGGTGGGGGAAGACTTCCAATCAGTGAAATGTAGAAATGTATAAAAAGTTTTGAGTGTCGAGTAAGTTCAAAATCTTTCAACTTTAATAAAGCTATGTAATTTTCCTCACATATTCCGTTTTAGATTAAATGAAGAAAATCATATGAAAATTAGAAAATCTGTAGTGTTAATAAATTATTGAGAAAAAAAGTCTTCTATTTGAAATACTATCTTTTTAGGGCACGCCCCCTGACCTCATACTCACCTTGGACCTAATGGGCATATTAGATAGTTCCGTCTCCGGTTACTCTTCTGCTGGAAGACATTTGCCAAATCAACGCCTAAACAAGATGAGACCTGCATCCAAGAGGGAAGTCTTCTTTTACTTAGAGATACGAAGAATTGCACTTAATGAGCGGCGGGCAGCAATGGCGTTCTAATGGAAACCTTGTGTTCATAGAAATTTTTAATGTTTTGTGAGAAGTAAGTTGTATCCGATAATAACAATGTATTTCAAACGCTCTTTAAAGTAGAACAATTTTATTGCTGGGACATTTTTTCTTTTACGAAAAAAGAAACTGAGGCGTACTAAATCGTTTGGGGCCAGCGGTAGAATTATTCCTGAGGTCCGCGAAGGATGTTTGTAGTTGTGTACATTTGTTCATATCTTGTCTTGTTTAGGTTGGCCAATATCTTAAATGAAATTCCTGTATTCGAAAACTTATCAATTTTTAATACAACAACATTTACGTTTTCGTCTGATCAAACAAATATACGTGTTAGATAGGTAGTCAATAGTAGTAGTTAGAGAGGTGCGAACTTTTATTCATAATTTTCTCTTTCGAAAGTTGGCCAATATCCGAAACTAGACTCCTATTTAAATTTTTATTCACTTCCCTTAAAAAGAAGAGAAGAAAGTTAAATATTTCGTTTTTTGGTAAATTAACTTTTTGCCTTATAAGTGTTAACATCGCTAGAATTCGATATGATATCGTTGGTTGCATTACTTTGAGCTAGTAAGTAAAGATCTGATCTGATTTATTTATTTTTTAAATTATAGAGTACACAAAAGCTTTAACATTATTAAGGATTGTGTGTTGGAGACTGTAAGAGAATGTTAGACTGTATTAAGATGCGAGGATCGATTGCACTGCCAGTCTATAACAGTGCGTTAGGTTATATCGTTGTTGGTTAGCAATGGATGGAACTGGTAAGTGATTATTAGCTGTTTTCTTTGGCTTGATGAGAGAAGTGGAAAATAAAATGTATACATAGGTAATTGAATAACAGCTCTCCAACTTCTTCACACATCCAACTAACCCCTTCTAGAAATTCTACATCTTCTATCATCCATTATTCTTCTATTCATTCTTCTTGTATTACTCTAACTTCTCTTAATATTTCCACTCCTGCTATGCCTAATTTGTCATTCTAATTTTTCAATAATTTTTATTCTCATCTCCAATCTCATACACCCTTTGTTCTCTCCATAGGCGCCTGGCCCATAATTCGGAACATCGTATTTTTTTCCTCAAATGTCGCTCAAACTCCCTTTTCTCTAAATCCATCAATAATTTCCTCAACCACATTTCTGTATCCAAACATCTTAATTCTAAGTTATTTTCCGTTTCCTTTAAATTTTAAAAAATCTTCCTTAATTTAAAAATTCGTGAAATTATTGGAAAAATCCACCACCTCAACCATAAAATTTCATCTCTTAACCATATCCTTAAAAGCATTATGAGCGACATACACTTCAATAATCTTTGCACCACTGTCACCACCATTTTTACAACTACCGGTCAACAGAAAAAACAACTTCTCTTCTCAAACTTTAATCAAATTTATAAAATATCGCTAGTTTCTAAAATGTATTCCAAAGGTGACGACAAGTGGGTCCACAACATTCATCAACTGATATTACACCCAACGTTCGCAATATTCTTAGCTTAGGTCCAAATTTTTCTATCCCCAACTCTTCATTAAAGATCATCCCAGAACTTATCACTGATCTAGAATATATTCACAATGACCCCCTTATATTCACCATTCTAATGACAAGAAAGAATTATCCCGTACTTATATTAGCAACATTATTTCCAATCGTCTCCTACATCCTCATTCCGATACTTGTATTTTCTCCGCAATTCTTTAAAGACATTTCTTTCACCCGTTCTTTTTTAAAATCTCATCACGACATCATTATCACTAGAGCAGACAAAGGCAACATGCCTGTCATCATGGATTGTCATGACTACAACGGCAAAATGGCTTTACTTTTATCTGACCGATCTACATATGCACCCACACCCTTTTTCATTCCCAAAGGGTCAACTACCCCACGTACAGAAATCTTATTTCCTATAATTCTGTTGCCCCACGTTTTTATGGACTTCCTAAAATTCGTAAGCCAGATAGCCCACTCCGTCTGATCACTTCCAATATCAATTCTCCCTCTGTTACACTCAGCAAATTCTTATTTCCATCTTTACAAACCTTCAGTCACAATAATTCATATTATATTAATAATTCCTTTCACCTCCGTGATCTTTTATTATCATTCACTATTCCTGACCACTATATTCTTGTTTCTTTAGATGTAGAGAGTTTATTAATCAACATTCCAATTGACAAAGCCCTCATTATCGTCGAAGCCAACTGGACATCCATTGCACCCCATACTTCCCTTAACCGTTTTTCCTACCTTGAATCCCTTCAGCTCTGTTGTAAATCTGGTTACCTTGCCTTCAAAGGTCACTTCTTTAACCAAATTTCAGGACTAGCCACGGGAAATCCTCTAACTCCCGATCTTTCCAACATTATCCTAAATGATTTGCTTGATTCCGTTATTCCACTCTTTCCAGTTGACATTATTGTTATTATAAAATATGTAGATGATGCCCTCCTTGTCTTAAATCTTGATGAAATCTCTGACATCTTATCCGCCTTTAATTCTTACCATCCACGCCTTAATTTTACTGTAAAAATTGAAAATTATTACTCCCTTCCGTTTCTTTACATCCTCATCATAAGAAACCCAGACAACACCATATCCAGTGACTGGTACACCAAACCAACCTACTCAGGCAGACTTATAAATTACCTCTTCCAACATTCTTACCACCAAAGAATTAACGTAGCCAAAAACCTCATTCAACGTGGCCCCTCCCGTTCTCCCATTTCCATGGAAAATACACACACCGCATCAAACAAATACTCTTAGGTAATAACCTCCTTCTCCATATCATTCAGAAACTTACATACAACTACCAAAATCGTTCTCAACACTTCACCTAATTCTTCACAACCCCTTTCTACCCCCTTATACAGATCACTACCATATATCCTCACTCTTTCCAATAACATCTAAAAACTCTTACGTTCCGCTATACCTAACCTTCATATTGCTTTCAGACCTCACAACACATTATTTAATATTTACACTAAACTAAAAGACCCTATCGCTTCTCTACATCGATCACAAATATTATACCGCATCCCTTACTCCACTCTTATTTGTAATTCTGCTTACATAGACGAAACCAAAAACCTCTTAAAAGACCGTATCAAACAACATAAGTATTCTGTTTCCTCACATAATCATTCTGCCTCAAAACTTTCGGAACATTCTCTTTCTTTAAATCATTCCTTTAATTTCGACAAAACGTCTATACTTGCTACAGTTTGTAACCATGACAAAAGGCTCATATCTGAAAGCCTCAGTATCCAATTAGAACCTTCTTCCCTAAATTTAAAAGCCGACAAGCACAACTTTTCATTAACATATTCACAAATAGTTCATATTTACACTTATTAAAATAGTAATTTTTATAATTTTTTCATTTATTTATTCATTTTATTTTTCCGCCCACTTTTCGACGTATTATTTCACTCTTTAAACTTTTTCTAACACATTTGTCGTCACCCTCTTATGTATGTTTCCTCTTTTTAACTGTTTTATCATACTCATAACACTTTGTCATCTTCCGGTACTTCGTCATCCTTGTACATATATATTTAACATTTTCCAAAAACCATTTTTCGTCACCCTCTCACACGCTTTCTTCCTCTGAATATTTTCTACTTTTTACTTTTTATTTTTTACCCACTTGTAACGTTTCCTCTTAAAAACACCTAGTAATTCTTGTAACGTATATTTTAATTCAGAGT
The DNA here is from genome assembly GCF_000696795.3 of Halyomorpha halys. Lineage (NCBI taxonomy): Eukaryota > Metazoa > Arthropoda > Insecta > Hemiptera > Pentatomidae > Halyomorpha > Halyomorpha halys. The sequence goes on along the minus strand of NW_027104949.1, from coordinate 1,085,983 downwards.
TTGGCCGTTCCCGGCGCAGAATACCACTTGGGCGTTAGATTTCAAGCTAACAGGTTCGTTTCATTCTCTTTTTTTTCCTATCTTTATTTTACCATCCCTTCTTTTCTCAATATTCCTTACCCATATTATTAGTTATGTTCACTATATATTATTATTGTTGTTGTCAGAACATTTTTTATCATTCATTTCTTTTTTTAAACTTAACTTATATTTTGCCTCTTTACCAATTATTATGGTCACATATATTTTCTTTCTCCTAAGTTTATTTTTCTTTCCATATTTTAATTTTTGAATTACAATTAACTAATATATTCATATTTCTATGTATTATATAACTTCATTTTTATTTTATTTTCTTAATTATGCCATTTTACCTTCTTATTCAATTACCTATGTATACATTTCGTTTTTCTCTTCTCTCATGACTTCATTTTATTAATACCATTCTGTAAAATTATTCACTTTATGTCATTGTGTTTATATTTTATTTTCTAAATTCATTGGTTGTTATCTTGTTCTGGTCCTAGCCCTGATGAAGGCTTGAAACTCTAGCCTAAACTTTGGTACGATTAAATAAGTTACATCAACTTATTTGTTTTATTTTGACCTCAACCATCTTCTCCTCGTATAAAATATCAATTATTTGATAGTGAACAATTTTTTTTTATTATTATTTTTAACTGTGTCTAGTTGTACAAAACCTGTGTATTACTTATATTTTAAAATAAAACCAAAATTAAAATGATAATGAATTCAAACTTTTCAGTTTTTCATATTTTTTTTTTCAATATCAATTTTTTATAAATATTTAGTCAGTACTCAGCAAACTTTCTCCTTACTCTCCAAAAAACAAATGAACAAACATTTATAATTGTGGAATAGGATTCATAGCATTCATTTTAACTTATCTTCTTTAAGCATTGCCAAATTTGGCCGTTCAATTAATAAATCTCTTATCATACAATCAATTTCTATATTCTTTCTTTTCCAGGTGCAATTAGCTTGGGAATTTCTATAAAAGAAGAAGTTACATATGAAACTGAAACTAATGGTACATTTTATTTTTTAGTTTAATGTTAACTATTGTCATTAGATTTCTTTAGTTTTATATTAATGATTCTTGAAGGTTTTTAGTAAAATTTCTTTGTTAATTGCCTAGTAAACTCTAATAATCGCTTAGTAAATTACTCATAATTAGTAATCACACATTTTCATAGAAAGGTGTTACTAGGTTAATCCTATATTTTTTTTTTATGTTCAGTTGCTTTTAACTTTTTTATAAGTACTTTTTACTAGTGAGAAAGCTGAAATGAGTGAGAAACCACCAAGTTCTGTAAAAGTAATTAAAATAAACGACTTTGTTCAATTTTATAGTAAATTTAACGATCTGTTGGTCTGTGATTATTAAGTGGGGTTTTGCTATTGTGAGTTATTAAAAAAAAATCAAAATATATTTATTATTTGTTATTATAAAAATTAAAATATATATTTTAATAAGCACTATTTAACCATTGGAAAATTGGTCTATTTAATTAAATATCTAATTGTAAATATTTTTTATATGAACTTACTGTTCCAGGTAGTGGAAGTGGCTTAGACCTATCTATTAAAGAAGAAATGATGACCGAAACTGTCCATTCAGGTCCATCTACTAGTAAGTTTTCTTCCTTTCTTTTGTTTTCCTATTTTGAATGTTATATATGCAACTTGTTAAACATTTCGGTCATCCACATCCGTACAAGATTTACGATATTCTTTGTCATTCCCTGTTCAATCAAAATTATTCCTTGTTATTTTAGAATTATTCTCTGTTTAATCAGTTTCATCCGTATTTATTTGAAGACCTAGTAAATCTTGAAATAAATACGAATAAAACAAAATACATGGTTAGCAGTTAAAGCGCGAGCAATTTCGGTGAAAAAATTAGAGTTCACAAAACTATTATCCTATAAAATAATTAAATATAATATAAGTTATAGCACTGCTTTAATAAGATGGGCGTGTAAGGCTGTAGGGCTTAGTAACGAGCGGATCCCTAAGATGTTAATAAACAATGAACCAACAAGCAAACGTAGGAGGGGTAGACCGAAACGTAGATGGGAGGATTGCGTTAAAACAGATTTGGTGAAATTTGGTTTGGAGGGGCATCTCTGGAAGAATGTATGCCGAAAGCGTTAAGTGGTATCGGCATCGAACATTTGGGTTCGTTAGGCCTTTATTATTATTATTATTATTATTATATTGTCAACTAATTCTTGAAATTTATTAGTTATTAATTACTGAAGTTTCTTTTCATGATAGTTGATAAATTGTTTGTAGTATTACAAATATGATTTTGTTTTCTTAACTACTCTAATTAGTTATGTTGTATAGCTCTGGTCTTGGATCTGACTCACCTCATCAGGTGGATTGAGTAGAAAGGGAAAATAAGGAAATTTATGAAAAATGTATCCCTTTTCTTAAAGAAAAATTCTGCGAGCTCTTCAGGGAGAACGGCGCCATTATATGAGCTATTGTTTCGGCCCGCTGCCTCCGGTAGTGACCTTAACGCTGAATCGCTGTTATTAATTTTGCGGTTGTTGGTATCCAGTATTTCCCTCTTAGAAACGCCAAGGGCACGGCCCCCATGAAAATGTTTGGGGTGAATGGAGTCAATATTCAGGCTCGAGAGTGGTGTTCGCCCTGGAAGGAGAATACAGTGCTGGGCTGCGCTAGACACGGGGAACTACTGTAGACGTCCTCCCATCCTGATGATTCCTCGTTCGTCAAGGAAAAGTGATAATTGAGCAAACCCTTTAGGGACGATGACTGTATTCTTGTAGAGCTCTGGAGGAAGTGTGCTGAACGAAACAAAGCCATCTGAGTTCAGCTTCGCGGTCTCTTCTGCGGAAAATTGTTCCAGAGCTTGACTGGGAGACGATGAGGATATTCTACTTACCATTTACTGGAGGAGCCTCAATATTCTAGCCATGGTCCTTAAGCAAGAATGTAAATGGAGGAATTCGCTGCCCAGAGTCTAATCGATACTATGTTTTATTTTCTTGTGCTGAATCTACCAGATCTGCAGCAATAAAAACTAATACTGATTATGAAGGTACTATCCAGTGTAAGGGCTACCCAGAAATAATTTAATAAATTTAAAGTTCGAGAAAGTAGCAAAAAAACAACGCACATTTTTTGAATATCAGGAAAGTGTTGTTTGCTGTTGAAATGTTCCCAACACTCTGTTTATGGCTCGAACAACACAGAACCGTGTAAGGCTCGAACAACAC
>NW_027104949.1:1079609-1082659 GCF_000696795.3 Halyomorpha halys | reverse complement strand
GGCTCGAACAACACAGAACCGTGTAAGGCTCGAACAACACAGAACCGTGTAAGGCTCGAACAACACAGAACCGTGTAAGGCTCGAACAACACTTCAAAAAATTAGCTTGTGTAACTGCGAGGAGCTCGGGGTTGTTGAGGACTTCTCATATCTGGGAACAATGGTTAGCGACAATGCTGCCGTAGACAAGGAAGTGTACAGCAGAATAGCAGAAGCTACCAGAAATATCAGATTTCCTACAGTATAGTTGGGAAGGGACAGGTCAACCTCCATATCGTTAATGATATTTGCCAAATCTGGTTTGTGGTCCTGAAAGTTTGGTGATGTTGGACAGACCATGTGCTGTGCGATTGCCAAGGAACGAAATTTATCTAGTGAGGATTAAAAATCCATATTCGAAGCAGTGGCTTATTGAATGCTGCTTATCATTTTGTTGATTTTCTATTGGCTTGTGCATTGGAAATTAAAAAAAATTATGTTTATCTGTGTTGAATTGAGATGTAAATATGCATTTTTATTGTATATATGTTGCTCTGTGGCAAACTGTGAAAATATGGATTGTTTAACAAGCTGGTTAATAACAGAAAGTTGCTAAGTTTTAATGCTAAGTTCGATGCGAGATCGACAACAACGAACGATGCAAGGAAGCTATTCGAAACCGTAGGAAAGCATACAAGATCTTTCAAAGAAATAGCACACAAACAAATTTCATAGAATATAAGAGACAGAGAGCCCTATGCAGACGAACAATAAATAATAGCAAATCTGAATCCTGGAAACAATTTGTCGAAACTATAAATTCATCCACCCCCACCAAATTAGTCTGAGATAAAATCAGGAAAATCCACAAAAACTATCCGAAACTGACCGATGACCCTGAAATAATTGCTGAAAACTTCGGTGAATATTACTCAAAAATCATTAATCCACCCTCCATTCATTCGGATGATACAGAAGATCAGAAACCCTCTATGTGGGAACTTAAATCGATTCTCCGATATCTCAAAGGAACATCACCCGGTCCCGACGACATCTATTACGCAATGATTCAACACCTTCCACAAAACTGTTTAAACTGGCTACTCGAATTCTTTAATCATGTCTGGAAAACTGGTGAATTTCCTAATGCCTGGCGACAATCAGTAGTAGTTCCAATCCTAAAAGTAGGCAAAGACAAGCGCCAAACAGTTACCGCCCCCTATTTCTAACAAGCTGCCTCTGCAAAATAATGGAACGAATGGTTAACAAGCGCTTGGTATGGATCCTTGAACGAAATGATATTCTCCAGAGCTATCAATGCGGGTTTCGTAGAGGGAGGTCCACTATCGACCACTTAGTTCAATTGGAAGTTGAACTACAATATACATTCATAGAAAGGCAGCAAGCAGTCGTAATTTTCTTCGACATGGTTAAAGCATTTGACTGTACGAGCAAAAATAGTATTATAATAAAGCTTATATCATTAAATTTTACAGGTAATCTCATAACATTCATCAAGCAACTCTTATCCCTTCGGACATTCAAAATCAAAATTCTGGTAATTTCGAACAAAAAATTGGAGTACCACAAGGATGTGTTCTCAGCACAACTTTGTTTGCCCTGGCCAACAATGACTTAAGAAGGCACATGCCGAGAGGAATAAAGGTGATGCTCTATGTGGACGATCTAGCGATTATGTGCCGCTCAAACTTTATATCGTTTATATAAAAATAAAAATCAAATTACAAGAAGCTCTTAATCGATTAAAAAACTGGTCAAATAGCTCAGGTATTACCTTCTCAACCGAAAAAACTAAATGTTTTCATTTCAGTAGGAAAAGAATAACAACTCCATCCCCAGAACTCACCATAGGAGATTCTACGTTACCGTATGTCGAACATTGTAGATTTTTAGGCCTCATATTCGATAGGCGTCTTTCTTGGAACAATCACATCAGTACACTTAGAAACAGATGCATAGATAAAATTAAGATCTTAAAAGTCCTCGGCAAAACATCATGGGGAGCTGATAGATCAATGATGTTGAAAATATACATAGCCTTAATCCGCTCCAAACTTGATTATGGAAGTTTTGTGTATGGCTCAGCTCGCTTCCTAACCCTAGCCAAACTCGACACCGTTCAGAACACCGGAATCCGCATTGCCACAGGTGCCTTTAGGACCAGTCCAATTTTAAGTTTATGTGCTGAATCTGGGATATTACCCCTACTATTTAGACGACAACTATTAGCTACAAATTATTTTTCCCGACTATACCTGCAACCCTCGCATCCAACTTATAAGTACATTTTCAATCCTAAATTGTCTAGACAGTTACAGCAGAAGATAAATACAACACTACCCCTCGCTGAACGATTATCGTCCACTGTCACAGAATTAAAAGCAATAGCCACTAACATACCACAAAGTAACACGCCCCCCTGGACCTACCATCGTCCAAATGTAAATCTCCAACTATCTAAATACCCCAAACAAGATACAACAATGTCAAAATATCAAGAAAAGTTCCGAGAACTTCTACAAACTCTACCAGAACATACCGCTATATATACAGATGTTTCGAAGTCAGATAATGCAACAGGATCGGCCTTTGTGACACCAAACACAACCCATAAGAGAAAACTCCATCATCTCTATAATATATATACCGCAGAACTAAGTGCCATAGCATCCGCCCTTTACTTTTGTATGACAAATATACCAAATGGCAATATAGTAATAATATCGGACTCCATTAGCGCTCTTCAAGGACTAGATATAATGTATTCAGTTCACCCACTTGTTCAACGAATTCATGAATACTTAATAATGCTAAACCAAATAGATAAATCAGTCTACTTCATCTGGGCTCCCGGGCATGTTGGTATTACGGGAAATGAGATGGCCGACAAAGCTGCTAGAGAAGCGCTAGTCCTCCCAGGTAGACCCGCAGCAATCTTAACTGCAAAGGAACTTGCTCGCCCTCTAAAGGAATCTATTATTAAAAGATGGCAGGCAATGTGGGATGAAAGTCCACCCAGTAAGTAGAAACCTATCAAGAAAGATGTGAAG
>NW_027104949.1:1069122-1075837 GCF_000696795.3 Halyomorpha halys | reverse complement strand
GTAAATATATAATGGCTAAACTTTGTAATTTAAAAATACATATTAGGGCTCGTGAGACTGGTGAGAAGCCAAATATAAATATAATAGAATATAAATTTTTATATTGTCAATATAAAACAGCTATGTCTGGTAGTTAATGAAGACATATACTCAGCTGTCATTCAGGTGAAAACCTCATCAATGTCCTCATTGGGAATATATAACTATTTACATTAGTAAAATCATTATCATAAGGTTAAAATTATTAGAAAGAAAAGAAATGAAATCCTGGAAATAAAAGTAATTATTAATATACCCCAGTTTAAGGTCTGAACGACAAAAGTAGCAATTATTCTATATTATTAATACCATTTGTTAATCTTGTTTTCTAACAGCATCCCTGAATCATTTTAATATAACATTCAACCGTCTATATGTAGTATTATTATATTTATTGTTTCACAGATCTTGATTGCCTACAAAATGAGATATATCGGATTACCATTCCTGTTAAGCCTCATCATACTCAGGAGAAGGTTTCTCAATGTCAACATTGCGAATATAAAGCTGTTCAAAAAAGTGATTTAAAAAAATCACACATTATGACCCGTCATACTTTTGAGAAGCCTCATAAATGTCCTCATTGTGAATATAAATCTGTTGAAGTTTGTAAATTGAAAAAACACATAATGGCACGTCATACTGATGAGAAACCTCATCAATATCCTCATTGTGAATATAATTCAGTTCGAAAAGGTAGTTTAAATCAACACATTATGGCCCGTCATACTTATGAGAAGCCTCATCAATGTCCTCATTGTGAATATAAATCAGTTCGTCTTAGCTTTTTAAAACAACACATAATGGCCCGACATACTGGTGTGAAACCTCATCAATGTGCTCATTGTGGATATAATTCAGTTCAAAAAAGTAATTTAAAACAACACATAATGGCCCGACATACTGGTGTGAAACCTCATCAATGTGCTCATTGTGGATATAAAGCTGTTCAAAAAGGTGATTTAAAAAAGCACATAATGGCCCGTCATACTTATGAGAAGCCTCATCAATGTTCTCATTGTGAATATAAATCAGTTCTTCTGAGCTATTTAAATCAACATATAATGGCCCACCATACTGATGAGAAGCCTCATCAATGTCCTCATTGTCAATATAAAGCTGTTCTAGCTGGTAATTTAAAAAAACACATAATGGCTCGCCATACTGGAGAGAAGCCTCATCAATGTCCTCATTGTGAATATAAATCAGTTAATCTTAGCCATTTAAAACAACATATAATGGCACGACATACTGACAAGAAACCTCATCAATGTCCTCATTGTGGATATAAATCTGTTCAAGTTAGTAATTTAAAAAAGCACATAATGGCCCGCCATACTGAAGAGAAGCCTCATCAATGTCCTCATTGTGAATATAAATCCGTTACAAAATATTATTTAAATCGACACATAATGACCCGACATACTGACGGGAAGCTTCAACAATGTCCTCATTGTGAATATAAATCAGTTAATCTTAGCCATTTAAAACAACATATATTGGCCCGACATACTGATGAGAAGCCTCATCACTGTCCTCATTGTGAATATAAAGCTGTTCAAAAATGTGATTTAAAAAAGCACATATTGGCCCGACATACTGATGAGAAGCCTCATCACTGTCCTCATTGTGAATATAAAGCTGTTCAAAAATGTGGTTTAAAAAAGCACATAATGGCCCGACATGCTAATGAGAAGCCTCACCACTGTCCTCATTGTGGATATAAAGCTGTTCAAAAAAGTGATTTAAAAAAGCACATTATGGTCCGTCATACTAATGAGAAGCCTCATCAATTTCCTCATTGTGAATATAAATCAGTTCTTCTGAGCCATTTAAATCAACAAATAATGGCCTGTCATACGTATGAGAGGCCTTATTAATGTCTTCATTGTGAATATAAATCGTTTCTAAAAGGTGATTTAAAAGAACACATAATGGCCCTTCACACTTGTGAAAAGTCTTATCATTTTCCTGATTGTGAATATAAAGCTGTTCAAATAGGTAATTTAAAAAAAAAACACATTATGAACAGTTAAATGTTCATCTAAGCCTTACTTTTATAAAATCATTGATGTACTAAATTAATGAATTAATAATAACAATTTTTGACGCAAATTTGATGATTTGAAAAGCATGTACTAATGTAAGAATTTTATAAAAATATAGATACTTTTGTTCACTAGTTTCAATTCAATGTATTTATACAGTGATATAAATATTTGACTATTAAAAATTGTTATTTTGTCTAAAAAATAAATTAATATTTGAGAAATATTGGTTTTAGTATTCCTTTTTTCTATTTTTCTTCTTTTTTTTATTTTTTGAAGTTGTTAATTAAAACTTTGATTGACGTCATTCATTATTAAATGTTTTTTTTTTTTACTTTGTTGATTTTAAGAGTTAAGCTTATTTTTCTTTGGATCTACGTAATCAGTTGTTTTCAAAGAACAAATTTCAATACTTTGATAACTATTATATTCTTTTCCCTTTTTTTATATTTAATGAATTAGAATATATTTTTTTATATCCTCGTAATTAATTTTTAAAATTGTATAAGTTAATAATGTCTTTTTATGATAAATGAATATTCAATTGTTGCTATTGAAGCTATAACAAGCCTAAAATTTGTTAATTTATACTTTGTCTTAATTAATTGAAATGTCGATAAAACAGACACCTTCATATGCATCCAAAAATAAAAAACAAAGGAAAGAGATAAGCGAGGAATTTTTTCATAAGTAAGGAACGACCGTCCAGGATGGTATGGGTTGGGGATGCATTTTTTCTCTCCCTTCTCCATGAACAAGATAATAGTGGAGATTTGTTAGTTTTTTTAAAAATGTTTTTAGCCTATTTTCCCAATAATGTCCCTGAATGAAGTTATGGTACCAAACCTGCCATTCTATACTACTTACAGAATAATTATAATTTGTGGTAAGGTGTTAGTCAATATAGATCTTTTATTAAAAATTAATATTTATATGTAATATTATATGTATTGACCTATCAACTAAATCTAGTAGCAGCTGATCAGTGTGGCATTCTTGAATTAAACAAAAACAATTTAGAGGTTCTCAATACTTGACATTACCCATCCAACATTTTGTTGAATATTCCAGATTTTATACAGCGTTTTTGAGCCTACTGGGCCAATTTTTTTTTTTTCAATTTGACACAAAAATATCAAAAGTTAACCAAAGATCCCCTTATTTGCATATCGTCATCTACGTTATTTTCTTTTTCGAGTTACTGTTAAACCTGATTACTTAAACTGTCTACCTGTTCAAATGTAATTCCTCCTAAATCTTAACTTAATACACAGATAACTCAAGTTCACAGAATGGTTATCATGGTGCCAGAACCGGCCATTCTATACTCCTTACAGAATAATTATAATTTGTGGAAAGGTATTTGTAGTTATAGATCTTGTATTAAAAATTCAATCTTGAGTGTTGCCTGTGAAGGTTTAACTATAAAGACACCGTTGAGAGTTTTTCTTCTGCCATCTTATCTTGGAACATTATATGAAAACTGTTGAACGATGGAAAACGTTACTTCACCATTCCTTGCACAATTTTAGTCTTTTCCTTTTCCCTAGAATCATCTGTACCTCTTAATGATCCTTCAAGTCTTCTAGGATATATAGGATTATTAAGATACTCTGATGATTATAGAATAAAGGAAAAGTCTAAAATTTTGCAAGGAAGAAGCAGAAAGAGAAACCTGCTGAGATTGAAGAAAGGTTACAGAAATTAAAAGCTTCAAATGGTGACCCAGAAATATGTGTCAAAGATGAAGAACACCCTAGACTAACAGCAGGTAATTGAGAAGGACTGGTACTGCAAGTCTATGTTTCACTACATTAAGAATGTTTTATGTTATCTTACCGTAACAAATAAAACGGTAAACAATTTTTTTTTCTGTCCACCACCCTCGCGTTCAACAGAGATGGGGTACCAGCCTCCTGGCTGGATGCTCCCAGTGAGATGTAAAAATTCATTTTTTATCGTATACAATTTGGTCTTTGGCTAACTGAATATATGATCACAAGCCGTTTGTAACGTGTCAACTTGTTTTGATACTAGTAGTTGATAAGCCTTTGTTATGTTCACTTCTTGTTTCACTACAGTAAGAATGTTTTATGTTATATTACTCTAAAAATAAAATGGTAAAAAAAAAAAATTTCTGTCCGCCACCCTCGCGTTCAACAGAGATGGTGTACCAGCCTCCTGGCTGGGTGCTCCCAGAGCGGCTGACTGAGCCGGACATGCTTGCTTGGACAGGCTAAGCGGGGCAACGGTATTCAGCACATTGGACCTGATGGCCGGATATCATCATATTCAAGTGCACCCTAAGGATCAACAGAAGACGGCATTCACATTTGAGAGGGCCAACTACGAATTTACAAGATTGCCGTTTGGACTCAAACATGCTTCCATAATCTTCCAGCGCCCAATGGACGAATTGTTAAGAGGAATTGACGAATCTGTATGTCATATTTATATCGATGATCTTCTAGTGTTCAATAAGAACGAAGCCGAACATGCACAACATTTACACAGCGTATTCCACAGAATCAGGCAATTTGGGCTCATATTATCGGGGGAGAAATCATCTTTAGGGCAGGAACAAATGATTTTTTTGGGCCACACGATTTCCCGGGAAGGAGTCAAACCTGACGGGGATAAACTTGTAGCAATACAGAAGATGGCAATGCCTAGGAATGCAATTCGGATGTTGCTGGGAACTTTAAATTTTTACCGAAGATTTGTGCCAGAGATGGCTGAGTACTTCGTCTCACTCAACAATCTTCTGAAGAAAGGCAGAATGGTGATCATCACTCCAATAGGGTGATCAATTTACATTGGCATTTCTGAATCTTGTGTCCTCTGTCTATCACTCAACTTTTCCAAAGCAACATGATGGTGTTAGAACTCCCGGTGTCTACCAGGCACATCACTCCTGCTTTCTCTATTATTGGCAGACCGCCGCTCTTTTCTCTCACATCATAATTAAGCAGTGTGCGGTCGCCCCTAAGCTGACAACCCCTTCAGATGTCTCGCGTCTTCCCCTCTCCAGTCCTTCGCATCCATTCTCCTCCATTCCCTCGTTTCCATACTGTCTTTCCCATTAAGTCCTCTAGGATAGCTCGGTTCCTTGGCTCCGCGACTTCTTCGGACCTTGATGGTCCTAATGGTTGCGTAGACTCTACCCAACCTACGGTGGCTTCTCCGCATCTGTTGGGCGTTGATCTCCATTGTTTTTCCCTGGCTCATATCTCTTCTTCGGTACATATATGGGCATTGTTTGGCTATGTGCCCCTCATTTCCGCATTAAAAGCACCTCGTGCGCGGGCAATGCTTGACTTAATGCCCAATTTTTCCACAAACGTGACACTTGCGGTCCTTCCGCCAGCTATAGTTTCTGGTCTTCTATTTGCTTGGTCCATAGCTCTCTCTCTTCTACCATTTCCATGTTCTCTCATTCTCCAAGGGTTGGGCATGTTTCTTGCCCGTTGTCCATATCCGTGTCCACCCAGGCTCTTCTACTTCCTACAGGCCTTACCTCTCTAGTGCCTGTTTCAATGAGATCTTGAGCAATTTCCACAAACGAGCGCTCTCTCAGACACCCTTCCGTCTTCCCTAGCTCCTTTGCCAACTGTATCTTTAGTACCATGGATAAGAATTGCATCCAACCTTGTACCTAAATTGTTTCCATCACCTCGCTGGGTTTATCTTTAATTCTGTTAAGGCATGCCAGGAGTTCCGCAGCATATTGCCCACTAGACTGTTTTGGTTTTTTCGTCTCCCTGATCATCATAAATATGTCTTCTTCTGGGGCCCACCGTCCTCCTCCGAACGCCTTCTTTAATCTTTCCTTGATACTACTCTAAGGGGTCACTTCGTCCGCCTGAATCTGATTGAGGATACTCCTCTTCACTCTGCAGATGACCGCTTCTTTTAATGCCTCCGCATCTTCGTTATCGAGTAAATTTTCGATTGATTTTGCTTCAATTCGGCTTATCAGTCGGTTCCCCCAGGAGATCAGAAATGGCCTTTCTTCAAATCTTGGGCGGTTGCAGTACGTACTTTGATCCACTCTAGTGTTGTTGTGTGTGCCTCTGCTAGAGATACTGGTAGTGGTGGAAACTCTGGGAGTTGGGGATTTCCCTCTGTGGGAGGTGCGGTCTGGACCACGATTTGATTCAAAGCTTCCAGGTTAAAAACCGCTTGTCTAACGATCCTCTTGCCGTTAGCAGCAATATTTACTAAAAAATGAGAGAGAGAGAGAGAGAGAGAGAGAGAGAGAGAGAGAGAGAGAGAGAGAATTTAATTTGATAAAGCGACAACAAAAAACAATTCTTCTTAAAAGAAAAAAAGCATCTTGTATCTAATATACTCAGGTTTCGGCACCACGCAAGTATCGGTGAAAGCAAAATGTTAAATTTGAGAAGAAGGAATAAGATGTGACACGCTAGAACTGCTGTAAAATACTGACTTTATTGTGTTCGGTACATCTCTTATATACATTACATACATTATATACATCTCTTCAGTCAGCTGACATCGTATATGTATATATATATATAAAACTTATGAGCACTTGGGCTGAAAGGCTTGAAGAAAAAGGAAAAGAGGGAACAGAATTAAACTGTACGCTTACTAGAAAGATACTG
>NW_027104949.1:1067246-1069072 GCF_000696795.3 Halyomorpha halys | reverse complement strand
TGGTAAGGTGTTAGTCGTTATAGATCTTTTATTAAAAATTAATATTTATATGTATTATTATATGTATTGACCTATCAACTAAACTATCACCAACTAACCTATCAACTAGTAGCAGCAGATCAGTGTGGCATTCTTGAATTAAACAAAAACAATTTAGAGGTTCTCAATACTTGACATTACCCATCCAACATTTCGTTGAATATTCCAGGTTTTATACAGCGTTTTTGAGCCTACTGGGCCAATTTTTTTTTTCAATTTGACACCAAAATATCAAAAGATCCCCTTATTTGCATATCATCATCTACGTTATTTTCTTTTTCGAGTTACTGTTAAACCTGATTACTTAAACTGTCTACCTGTTCAAATGTAATTCCTCCTAAATCTTAACTTAATACACAGATAACTCAAGTTCACAGAATGGTCATCATGGTGGGAGAACCGGCCATTCTATACTCCTTACAGAATAATTATAATTTGTGGCAAGGTAATTGTCGTTATAGATCTTGTATTAAAAATTCAATGTTGAGTGTTACCTGTGAAGGTACTAACTATAAAGACACCGTTGAGAGTTTTTCTTCTGCCATCTTATCTTGGAACATTATATGAAAACTGTTGAACGATGGAAAACGTTACTTCACCATTCCTTGCACAATTTTAGTCTTTTCCTTTTCTCTAGAATCATCTGTACCTTTTAATGATCCTTCAAGTCTTCTAGGATATATAGGGTTATTAAGATACTCTGATGATTATAGAATAAAGGAAAAGTCTGAAATTTTGCAAGGAAGAAGCAGAAAGAGAAACTTGCTGAGATTGAAGAAAGGTTACAGAAATTAAAAGCTTCAAATGGTGACCCAGAAATATGTGTCAAAGATGAAGAACACCCTAGATTAAAAGCAGATAATTGAGAAGGACTGGTACTGCAAGGAAATCCTGAAAGAAAAAGGGATTCAGTATTCTAATGAATACTGTTAAACCAAATGTTCATAATATCTTCAAAAATTCTGACTAGGAAAAGTTTGGATGCAGTCGAAAGATTAGAAGTCCAAATAATCTATAAAGGGACAGACGACCAGTTGGAGATGTTTGAACCACCGACTGAATGAAATGATTGTGAAACATTAAATACAAAAATTGTAAATTAAACGTTTTTTCTATGCACAAAACAAATATTGTAATTTAAAAATTATTTTGTTAATGTATCTAAAATATTATATAATGAAAGTATTGCTAATCCTGTTTTTGTGAGAAAAATTAGGAAAAAAATGAATATTCAAGAGGGTGTGTTTTAGTGAGATGTAAAAATTCACTTTTTATCATATACAATTTGCTCTTTGGCAAACTGAACGTATAGATTGTTGATCACAAGCCGTTTGTAACGTGTCAACTTACTACTTGTTTTGAAATTAGTAGTTGCTAAGCCTTTGTTATGTTCACTTCTATGTTTCACTACAGTAAGAATGTTTTATGTAACAAATAAAACGGTAAACAATTTTTATTTCTGTCCACCACCCTCGCGTTCAACAGAGATGGGGTACCAGCCTCCTGGCTGGATGCTCCCAGTGAGATGTAAAAATTCATTTTTTATCGTATACAATTTGGTCTTTGGCTAACTGAATATATGATCACAAGCCGTTTGTAACGTGTCAACTTGTTTTGACACTAGTAGTTGCTAAGCCTTTGTTATGTTCACTTCTTGTTTCACTACAGTAAGAATGTTTTATGTTATATTACTCTAAGAAATAAAACGGTAAACAATTTTTATTTCTGTCCACCACCCTCGCGTTCAACAGAGATGGTGTACCAGCCTCCTGGCTGGATGCTCCCAG
>NW_027104949.1:1065293-1067196 GCF_000696795.3 Halyomorpha halys | reverse complement strand
ATTATTTCCTCCTTCAATATGTCATAAAGCTGATACCAAGAGTCGTCCGGAAACGTATCATCTTCACCGATGGCGACAGTTAGCTCTTCACGTTCAGTCCAGGCTTCCCTGAACTCAGTCCAAAGCTGCTTAGCTTCGTCGCAGCACAATCCCGTTATCCACCACGCCCTTCTGACCGGTCGTCGACCCCGTCGTCGTCGGGTATATAAGTAGATTGTTTGGAGGCTTAATACAGCATTCCAAGTTCAGAGCACGTGGGTTACGCATCTCCTGTTAGACTCCAGTCCGTTTCTCTCGATCATCTCTACGGTAAGTACGACATATTTTTGGATATTTAGGCTTGCATGTGTGATACGTTGTTATTTATGTATTATTTGGGAACAGTATATATTATTTAAAAATATGTCGTATTTACAGATTATAATGAACAGTGCTTCATCCTCTCCACCTATACTAACAGCAGAGGTAGACGACCTTAATTCTAAAAAACATCTTTTCCGCCAGGCCGGTGACGATACAGAATGTCCTCCTCCGAAACGCCGTCGTACAACAACGAAAAGGATCAGCCTCATTCCTATTCTCCAAAGCATTACAACCACTGTTCAGATGAATCTAGTGGTTCTGGAACAGATCCCCAGTTTCCTCAGGTACGTAACCAGACGGATGACGACACAACCCCGCCCGATACCGCAGATATGGGATTCGATCCTTCAGATCTTATCGAGTTTTTTCAAAATTCAAACCCACCGTTTGGACGAGGTGGACTCGAGTACTTTTTCAAACGTGTACAATACCGCTTCCGACGGTTCTTTCTCCACGACATCTGGAAACCAGGACGACGTACTGACCCTAGAGGATTTATTACGGAAATCTTTAGGCGACTTCCTCAATACAATAGACCAGACGGATTCTGGTTCGCATGGCTCCATGACAATCAACGCTCCCCTCACATACACATCGTCCACGACTGCGCCTACAGTAATCGATCCTGCCGTTGCGGGCCCATCGCGGATCTATCCTCTAAATACGGACAGACAAACCACAGCTTACACCGATACCGCAGACGACTCAGACGACGAGGAACTATCGCTTCCGTCGCGGCCTATCTCCAAAATCTCCAATCGTATTCAGCGTTGGATGGACGAACGTGGTGTGGGATCAACATCGGAGGTTTCGAATCCCACATTAATGTTGCAGATCAGAGTGCTACCATTTCAGTCTTTGAAAACTCTAGACAAGCAGAAATGGTACCTGGCTACGAAGGAGTTATTGGAGGTAGGCATAAACAAGTTTACACATCCGGAAGCTTACCGTCTATGGCGTCTTTTACGAAAAGAGCTAATCGCGGTAACAAGTCAGGGCAACAATTACAAGGACCGCGAACCACTGTCGCGATCGTGGGGTTTATGGAAGAAAACATAATCGTTCCCGATCACGACATCACTAGGCATCCGATATGGCTAGAGCATCCCTATTTTCGTTTTATAACTGACCGTAGCCCTGATTTTCAAAACGCGTTAAAAATACACCGTACCATATTGTCCAACATGGTATTAGACGACTTGCGCGAATACATAAAACACAAACACGTATACTACTACCCCCCTAAAGAGACGGTACTGACGTTGGACGAATCGTATAATCTTATACGCTTAATACTAACACAACAAATGACAGCATACCAACTATCCGAATTCCTTCACAACGTATACCTTATGCTAAATCACAAGTCTGGTAAACATAATTGTATATTAATTAAGGGTGTGCCCTCTGTAGGTAAAACGTGGTTCGCCAATTTAGTAGGTAAATTAATGATAAATACCGGGTATATAGGTAACTCAAATAGATACAGCCAATTCCCTTTTCAGGATTGTCCACGGAGGAATTTACTAATATTCGACGA
>NW_027104949.1:1064607-1065233 GCF_000696795.3 Halyomorpha halys | reverse complement strand
ACAAAAAACATCGATGTTTTAAAATATCAATGGTCAGTATTAAAATAACGTTGCTTAAAAAACATTGCCAAAAATATATCGATGTTTTTGAACATCCATTTAAGTAACATAAGGTGAGTTCCAACGAATACGTATACAGCATGGCTCCATGACAATCAACGCTCCCCTCACATACACATCGTCCACGACTGCGCCTACAGTAATCGATCCTGCCGTTGCGGGCCCATCGCGGATCTATCCTCTAAATACGGACAGACAAACCACAGCTTACACCGATACCGCAGACGACTCAGACGACGAGGAACTATCGCTTCCGTCGCGGCCTATCTCCAAAATCTCCAATCGTATTCAGCGTTGGATGGACGAACGTGGTGTGGGATCAACATCGGAGGTTTCGAATCCCACATTAATGTTGCAGATCAGAGTGCTGCCATTTCAGTCTTTGAAAACTCTAGACAAGCAGAAATGGTACCTGGCTACGAAGGAGTTATTGGAGGTAGGCATAAACAAGTTTACACATCCGGTAGTCATCTGTTATTGCGGGAGCAAGGGATGCGACATTAACAATAAAAACCATCGAGTTATAAAGTATCAATGTTCAATATTAAAATATCGTTACTTACAAA
>NW_027104949.1:1059930-1064557 GCF_000696795.3 Halyomorpha halys | reverse complement strand
CGATCCTGCCGTTGCGGGCCCATCGCGGATCTATCCTCTAAATACGGACAGACAAACCACAGCTTACACCGATACCGCAGACGACTCAGACGACGAGGAACTATCGCTTCCGTCGCGGCCTATCTCCAAAATCTCCAATCGTATTCAGCGTTGGATGGACGAACGTGGTGTGGGATCAACATCGGAGGTTTCGAATCCCACATTAATGTTGCAGATCAGAGTGCTACCATTTCAGTCTTTGAAAACTCTAGACAAGCAGAAATGGTACCTGGCTACGAAGGAGTTATTGGAGGTAGGCATAAACAAGTTTACACATCCGGAAGCTTACCGTCTATGGCGTCTTTTACGAAAAGAGCTAATCGCGGTAACAAGTCAGGGCAACAATTACAAGGACCGCGAACCACTGTCGCGATCGTGGGGTTTATGGAAGAAAACATAATCGTTCCCGATCACGACATCACTAGGCATCCGATATGGCTAGAGCATCCCTATTTTCGTTTTATAACTGACCGTAGCCCTGATTTTCAAAACGCGTTAAAAATACACCGTACCATATTGTCCAACATGGTATTAGACGACTTGCGCGAATACATAAAACACAAACACGTATACTACTACCCCCCTAAAGAGACGGTACTGACGTTGGACGAATCGTATAATCTTATACGCTTAATACTAACACAACAAATGACAGCATACCAACTATCCGAATTCCTTCACAACGTATACCTTATGCTAAATCACAAGTCTGGTAAACATAATTGTATATTAATTAAGGGTGTGCCCTCTGTAGGTAAAACGTGGTTCGCTAATTTAGTAGGTAAATTAATGATAAATACCGGGTATATAGGTAACTCAAATAGATACAGCCAATTCCCTTTTCAGGATTGTCCACGGAGGAATTTACTAATATTCGACGAACCGAACCTTCGTCGAACCTTCGTCTTATGAAAGCTTTAAATTATTATTTGCTGGTACACCCCTTTCGGCCAATATCAAATATGAAAGTCGGAATCTTGTTAATCGGACGCCGGTAATTGTATGTTGCAACAGCGACCCGTTTCCTCATAATCCGGAATTTAATTCGCGTATATATAGATACAATTGGAATACACGGATAGACAATATACTTACAAACATTAAAGGACACCCACACCCTGACGGACTGTACCGCCTCCTTCTCCAATATAACACCATATCCACTTTACCCCCTACCGGTATGTTACAAAACGACGTACCGGTAGAAGAATACAGAGAGGCCGAAACCTACATACAAGCCATTCTGGAAGAGGACGCCACATCTGTACCTACAACGGCCTTCATTGCGGATACACCAAATGACATGGAAATTGAATTTGAACGTTTACAACGTTCTCATCATATCATGGATCCTTGGGATATATAATAAATAATAAAACACCTTTTTATTTAACATTGTATATTTAAATAATAAAACTATGTACATATATGTTGTAGTTATTCATAAGGTGCAAACCCATATACACTATTTGCAAATACATTAGGTATACCCGTTGGTTTAGTCCCAAAAGGAACTTTATGTAAACTGTTAACATTCTTATATGTATAATGATGATGGAAATCCGTACTAACAACTATACGGGTTTTAAGTTCCCAGGTAGCACACGACGTAACGAACTCCTGGGTTTCTTTATCAGGAGCGTTGGTCTGTATAGGTAAAATGCCTACATGTAAACTAGGCTGGGGATGCCCTGAATTAGAAGGTGTGTGATCAGGTATAGTAACGCCATGACAATGCTCCACTAGTTCTTTAACATACTCGTCATACGAACCGGACGATTGAGGAATAACGGTTAATTCAGATACACGACTGATTTTGATTTTATTATCAGCCGACGCAAGACCAATAGTCGTACGTATATCCTCGCCACCCATACTACTTTTATTAGTAACAGCAGGATCGAGTATTACCATATTCGGTCTGGCTTTCATTACATTTGTTTTTACTTTATATTGATAATGCACGCAAGGGGTTTCCATATGATCTAATAGATTAAACGTTTTGCTAAACTTAATTATTTCCGGCAATCCCACCACAGGTTTATTCTTTTCCGCAGCTTTGGTAGGCAAACAAAAACCACCATATATCGGCAATGTCCTCTGAATACCAACGCATGTAGGTATGCTCGCGTCGAAGCCGTTGTCGTAAATATGTCTACCCCATAGACGTTCCTCCATATCATGGCCGTCTGGATATAATAGCTCATCGATTTTCATAGGCTGTGTAGCATTCCGAACTACTTTATAATTACGTATAAGTATATGTCTATTTAACCCTACGGCTACTTGTCCGAAAACCCCTTGTGTATTGTTTGCCGACGAGGTTACAGTCACGCCGGTATCGAATGACGTCTTAAATCCTTTCGGAGTAACTATACATTCGACGGCAACAACACGGCTGCCAGGGGGAAGGCTAGTATATTCCGCATACGTCATCCAGAAACATAACAATTGGACCGGTATGCAAGCTAGGCTAGTAATCATTACTTTTGTAATTAAGGACTTATCCCTATTCTCAAAAGAGAATATCTTATACGCGTTTCCCCAGGTTGTTACTAAATGCACATGTTCAAATGTATACGTTACCGAATCGTTACGTGGTGCACCTACGTACGTTATGGGTTTATTTCCCCCACTAGCGGACGACCCAGCATTTCCGCTACCAGCGTCACCAACGTCCCGTCGTTCCCGAAGATTAGCATTAGTGTCCATTGCGGCGCCCCCCTCTTCTTGTTCCGCAAACCACAAATCGGCAGCACTCAGCTCGCCTTCTTGATTTTGATCTCGTTGTCCGCCGGTCTCTTCTTCTTGGATGTTTTGGATGTCACGGAGAGGGGGACGGTTGCCACGCGTCCATTGTCGTCCTTCTTCCCTGGACGCTTCTCTGGTTTTTTGTCGAGTTTCCCTCTGACGTGCAGAGATCTCCTGCGACGACGAAGCGGCACTACGGTTTCTATGTTGAAATCGGTAGGCGTACTGGATGTTGCCTTCGTTGAAGCTACGCCCGTCCCTCCTTGTTTTTCCTGTAAATTAAAAGGATATATAATACGGCCGCTAACACGTTCAGCTATATATTTAATGCCTAAACCGGCAGCACCAATTAGTGAATGCCAATTGCCTTTTAGGGTATCCTTAGCAAAGGCCTTAACGGCTATAGCATCAGCCATATGAATATCATTAAAACTACGTGCACGTTCATATAATAAGTCGTGCTCACGAGCTATACCGTCATCGGCGTCTATAGGCGGTTTACTATAATCACTTTTACCCGGACCGAAGTAATTATGAGAACGCCACATTACCTAAATAACGGCTTCGAAAGGTATCGTAATCTACGGTTCTGTTTAGATCTTCATCAGCGTCCGATGAATCGGAAGACATCACTACTCATTGTCGGAATCTGTAAATACGACATATTTTTAAATAATATATACTGTTCCCAAATAATACATAAATAACAACGTATCACACATGAAAGCCTAAATATCCAAAAATCCGGTAAAGTCCTGTACCGGGCCGGATTAATAAAATTCTAAAGTTTTAATTTTCAAACTTAGTGTTAACACATAAGGTTCATACATAATGGTCCCATAGCTGGCCAGATATTTTTATGTTTAGATGGTTAGTAAATTTTGAATGATAGGGCTATGGAAATTGTAGATATAAAATTGAGGTGGTTGATGATGAATGCCAAGTGGTGGTGCATGTTAATTATTGGTAGGTGGACTTACTCCATGGTTCCTTTTCCCTCTACATTCTCAAGCTTCTCTTCCCCTTGCTCCTGAGGACAACTCCAAGGGTTCTACTCACCCATGGTAGATTCCTGATATCAGAGACAAAGAGGTGATGAACTGCTTCTCCCAGAAGACAAGATGGCTCTCACTCACTTTAGTCTGGGATGCTTCTCTTCCCAGAGAGCGCTGGAGGAGGTGAGATTTGGCTGTTGGCCACCTGGGGCGACACTATATGCCATAGGCTATTATGCCATGATGCTTGATGGTGCCCCCTCCACTTCAACCTTTCGGTTGCCGTAGGTTAACCGGAACAATAACGACTGACGCTAGTGAATATGCATTGGGGGCAGTATTGTCACAAGAAAGCGAAGGAGGAGAGCGCCCCGTGGCGTATAGTAGCAGGAGGCTAACGGACCCTGAATCAAGGTACAGTGCTCTCGAGAGGGAACTATTAGCAATCGTTTGGGCGGTGGAGCACTTCAGACCCTATGTGTTTGGGAGGCGTTTTAGAGTCCATACCGATCACCGGCCTCTTCAGTGGGTTGGGAAATTGAAAGCGTCTTCAGCGCGCGTTACCCGCTGGAAAGAACTCCTCAGTCAATACAATATGGACATTGACTATAAACCAGGGAAGGAAAACGTAGTGGCGGACTGGCTCTCTGGTGCATTTATCAATTATGATAAGAAGCACCAAATCGTATGGAAAACAAGAACCTCTGGCCTGATGAAGGTGGAATACGCAAAATACGGACAGAGCTCTATTAACACCATATGGTCAGAACCAGGGGTGCGGGAAGACCAGATATGTCGCGCACTGAATGACGCTTCGAAGGCAGGGAAAACGTTTTACTTAT
>NW_027104949.1:1055423-1059880 GCF_000696795.3 Halyomorpha halys | reverse complement strand
TGAAAGCTGGGTATCACCAGATTAAAATGCATCCGAAGGACCAGGCAAAAACGGCATTATAATTCGAGCGGGGCCACTATGAGTTTACGAGGATGCCTTTCGGGCTGAAGAATGCCCCAATCACTTTTCAACGTTTGATGGACGAGTTTCTCCGAGGAATAGATGAAGCCATGTGCCAGGTGTATATGGATGACCTTATTGTGTTTAGCAAAAACGACCGAGATCATGAAGCCCATCTGAGAACGGTATTTCAGAGAATTAGGAAATTTGGCCTCAAACTATCACAGGAGAAGTCGGTGATAGGGCAGGAACAAATTAGCTTTCTGGGACACACGATTTCCAGTATGGGGGTTCAACCAGACGCACGCAAGGTAGAGGCCCTTCACAATACAGCGGTACCTAGGGATGTGAAAGGAATTAGGCGGTTACTAGGGGCTCTCAATTACTACAGGAGGTTTGTACCAGAAATGGCAGAACACTTGGTCCCCCTCAATAATTTGTTAAAGAAGGGCACTAGGTTAGTTGTAACACCGGCTATGGAAAGCAATATTAGGAAGTGCATCACGAGGCTACAACAAGAACCGGTACTAGCGTTCCCGGACTTTAGCAAGGAGTTCACAATAACTGTATGAAGTATGCCCTCAACTGAATTGCCGGACACTCTTCATTTTTGGTTTGCTGGTTGGGTTGAAGTGGACTGTATAAATGAAAGATGAACATGACTAAATGAAAAATAAAATTCTATTGTTTAAGTTACAAAGTGTAGTGGGTGGCCGAAAGAAAACATTTATGTTTAGATGGTTAGTAAATTTTGAATGATAGGGCTATGGAAATTGTAGATATAAAATTGAGGTGGTTGATGATGATTGCCAAGTGGTGGTGCATGTTAATTATTGGTAGGTGGACTTACTCCATGGTTCCTTTTCCCTCTACATTCTCAAGCTTCTCTTCCCCTTGCTCCTGAGGACAACTCCAAGGGTTCTACTCACCCATGGTAGATTCCTGATATCAGAGACAAAGAGGTGATGAACTGCTTCTCCCAGAAGACAAGATGGCTGTCACTCACTTTAGTCTGGGATGCTTCTCTTCCCAGAGAGCGCTGGAGGAGGTGAGATTTGGCTGTTGGCCACCTGGGGCGACACTATATGCCGTAGGCTATTATGCCATGATGCTTGATGGTGCCCCCTCCACTTCAACCTTTCGGTTGCCGTAGGTTAACCGGAACATACCGCCCACCTAAATCGTTCCGGGTGATTTACTTGTTGAGATGAGTTGCGGCTGGAGCAGGTAGGCTGAAATTTACATTAAAAGAAAGACAATACAAAATAAGGTTATGCTAACGCACAGAGTATAATGAAAACAAAAATGAACCTTGTATCCTAAACAATCATTGAAAATTACTTGTGATGACTTGTTTAGGCTAACTTAATGATAAGAAAAAGAAAATATGAATAAGAAAAAAGGAAATTGATTCTTGTGTGGGATAGAGAAAAAGTAAATAAAATGTGTGCAACTTCCAGGAACTATGTAGAGGATGCGTCCACCCACCCTAACAATTCCCGCTCATCAAGAAAATAAAATACGTGACGCAATATGAAAGTAATGAAGTTTGGGAACAACGTTCTAATACACGGAGAAGAGCATACCTACGGATAAACCTTAGGCGTGATGTCGTCTTCTGTTCCAAGAGGATGAAATAATGGGATTACTGACGTGACTGCGCGCGTAAGGTAACTACCAGAAGGGGTGCGCACCATCAGAGTGCGGGTGACACCGTCTCTACCAGGGAATGTTTTTGACACTCGAGCCACGGGCCATTGTCCAACAAGTGACCTCTTCTCCAGCAAGATGACGAGATCTCCGACATCTGGAGTAGGGTTCTTCTTAGTCCACTTCTGTCGCTGCTGTAGGGTGTGAAGGTACTCTTTCCGCCACCGATTCCACAATTGTGCGATTTGAGCTTCAACTACCCTCCACTTAAAAAATAAGCGATGATGACGAGAGAGGGGTTTCCGCCCGTACGGGGAGAGGCGTGAGTGGGCCCCCCACGAGGAAGTGGCCGGGTGTCAAAAAATCGAAACTGCACGCATCCTCGGTGAGGGGACAGAGAGGACGAGAGTTTAACAACGCCTCTATCTTTACCAGAGCAGTGGCTAATTCCTCAAACGTGAACGGCTGGCTCCCCACAGAACTTGACAGTAACCGTTTCACCGATTTTATTCCAGCTTCCCACAGGCCTCCGAAATGGGGAGCTCGAGGTGGTATGAATTTCCATTCAACCCCGCTTAGAGCCAGATTATTGGTCACTGCAGTCTGATTCTGCATCTGGTGACTGTAAATTTCCTTCAAAAACCTCGAAGCACCCACGAAGTTAGTTCCGTGGTCGGACCAGATGGTACTCGGTGCACCACGTCTTGAAATGAAGCGATCCAGGCAGGCAAGAAAGGCTGTTGTAGTCAATGCACTTACCAGCTCTAGATGGAGGGCCTTACTAGACATGCAGATGAAAAGGCACAGATAAGCTTTCCCTAGGGATGCGTTGCGTCTTTTGGATTCCTTTATCAGGAATGGACCTGCGTAGTCAACACCGGTTTGAGCGAAGGGCCTTATCTCTTCGAATCTCGCTCTGGGTAGTGGTGCCATTATGGGAGCTATTGGTTTGGCTCGTTGGATACGACAGTGAACACAGCGATGAATCCTTTCCCTTATTAGTTTGGTGGCGGTTGGTATCCAATTTTTCCCTCTTAGAAGTGCTAAGGTTAGGGCGGGACCAGCATGAAAATGTTTAGAGTGAATGAAGTCGATGATTAGGCTCGTGAGTGGTGCTCTTCGTGGAAGGAGAATAGGGTGTTTGACAGTGCTGCATATTGAGGACTCCTGCAAACGTCCTCCCACTCTGATGATCCTCCGTTCATCAAGGAAAGGTGATAATTGAGCGAAAACCTTAGGGACGTTGTTGGATTTCTGATAGAGCTCTGGCGGAAGATAAGTACGTTGAACAAAACGAAGGCATCGAAGTTCAGCTTCAGCGATCTCCTCTGCGGAAAACTGTTCTGGGTCTTGACCGGAAGACAATAAGGATGTTCTGCCTGCCCTTTGCTGGGGCAGCCGCCGTTCTGAACAGAGTGCGGAGGGACGAGAAGCGCGCTGTCCAGTCGTAAATTGGCTCTGTACGTTTGGGTATGGTACTAACGCTGCAACTCATAACAACCGTAATAGGTTTCCACCAATGCGAGGTGGGTGAGCTCAACCACTGAGGCCCATTCCACCAAATGGTGGAGTGCTTCAGCTTCTGAGGAGTGAAGCCACGCGAAGCTAGATCACCAGGGTTGTCTTCTGAACGAACGTGGTTCCAGAGAGCCAGTGGCACGATGTTAAGAATTTGATCCACTCGATTAGCTTCAAACACTCCTAGCTCGTGTGCAGGAGTCTGAAGCCAGGAAAGGACCACCTGTGAGTCTGTGAAGCAAAAGATTTCTCGCGTGATGTCTGGTGTGATAGAAGAAATCAAACGAGCTAGAAGAAGAGCGCCGCATAGCTCAAGGCGAGCAATGGAGACGAATTTGAGGGGTGCTACCTTGGATTTGGATTTGATAAGAGCTACCTTGACGTCACCATAGTGGCTCTCCGAACGTAGATAAAGGGTCGCTGCGTATCCTTGCGATGATGCGTCGCAGAATCCGACTAACTGGTGTTTCGCTTCCTTGTGTGAGATATATCGAGGGACGGATATAGAAGACAAACACTGCCAGTCCTGCATCAATTTTATCCATGCGTCGCCTAAATCGCTAGGCAACTCATCGTCCCAGTCCAGTCGAGCCTTCCAAATTTCTTGCATTAGTACTTTCGCCAAGAAGATCACGGGAGCCAACAAACCCAGCGGATCGAATATCCTGGCCACAGCCGAAAGCATCGCGCGCTTGGTGATTTTGTGTACTAGCGGAGGTGAAGCGACATAGGAAAAGGAATCAGTGGTGGAGTTCCAGAAGAGTCCTAGGATTTTAACGCAGTCGTGCTCGGGATGCCGGATGGGAACCAATTCTACCTTTTCCCTATCGCATGGCAATACCTCCGCCGCGTTAGACGCCCACTTACTTAGACTAAATCCTCCCTTGGCGAACAACGCACCTAATTGAGATATTAGTTCCAGGGCTTCTGAAGGAGTTTCAGCCCCGCTTACGATGTCGTCCACATACATGTCAAAGGGAACACGTTGCGATGCGAGGGGAAAATGAGAACCTTCATCTTCAGCCAGCTGTTGAATAACACGTAGGCGCTAGATCTTATTCCGTAAGATAAATAACATAAAAAATCAGTGAAGACTAAAATGACTTTATTCTAATATATTTACAAGAACTACATGTTACTGTTACTCAGTCTCTATCTTCTAACTTATATCTTACCTAGCTATCTAGTCTAGAAAATATATATGTACTCTGGAGAAGAGGGGATAGAAA
>NW_027104949.1:1053802-1054908 GCF_000696795.3 Halyomorpha halys | reverse complement strand
AATGGTCTCAAGGGCCTTATTTGAACCTAGTTGTTTTTATTGAGTTTCTTTTCTATACTATAGAAAGTGGACATATAAAACCATATGTCTAAAGTGCCTTAGGTTCAGTTGGGCAAGGGGCAATTGTTTAAATTTATAATGCTGGTTTCTTAACTCGTAGGTAACCGTGTTAAGTTCAAACTCCTGGATCGCTTCGGAGGTGTCACTGCGCCACAGTATATGCTGGTACTTCCGGTCATCATCATGAATGATGATCTGCCTATACATCTTCACAATGTCGGCGCAGACAGCGACTGCGTATAGACGGAATCTAATCAGAATCATAGCTAGATCTCTCTGCAGCTTGGGACCGGAGTGTAATAAGTCATTCAAGCTGTGACGGGTTGAACGACAGGAGGCGTCGAAAACCACTCTAAGCTTGGGCTCGTTGAGTTGTTCCTGCCATACTCCGTGGTGAGGTATGATATACGTAGAATGGGTTCGCACAGGGGACATATGCTCCAGCGCGAGATATTCTGCCATAAAGGCCTTGTACTTTTCGGCTAGGATTGGATTTCTGCGACATTTGGATTCTAATGAGAAAAACCTCCGAAGCGCTATGCTCTTATTGTCGTCCAGCTCCAGGCTCTCAGATTTGAAGGGTAGCCTAACCACATATCTCCCTTCAACAGTGCGGCGGTGTGTTTGAACAAAGTGTTGTTCGCACTGAACATCATCTGGATGTGACCGGTCGATAGTTGTGGGTTCCTCAAGCTCCCAGAATGCCTTTAGATGATCTTCGATGCTGCCTTTGGTGAGTGAGAATAAAGAGCACGAAGCAATTGGAACTAGATCATGAACAACGCCGGAGACGACTTGGCCGAAAACAGTTGGCGTGAAATAAAGTCTTTGGACTTGAGTAGGATAAGGTGCTCCAACGAGAGTCCGTGGGTATAAGTCCCCGCCAATTAACAGATCGACTGGACCTGACTCCCCAAAACGTTGATCGGCCAAAGGGTGGCGCATAATGCGGCTGACGACGGAAGAAGGAAGGTTGACGTTTGGTAAAGAAGACGTGATGCGGTCGACTACCACTGGAGAGATGTTATATTCTTCTTTACCAGCGA
>NW_027104949.1:1051794-1052147 GCF_000696795.3 Halyomorpha halys | reverse complement strand
CTCTTTCGAAAGTTGGCCAATATCTGAAACTAGACTCCTATTTAAATTTTTATTCACTTCCCTTAAAAAGAAGAGAAGAAAGTTAAATATTTCGTATTTTTGTTAAATTAAGTTTTTGCCTTTTGAGTGTTAACATCGCTAGAATTCGATATGATATCGTTGGTTGCATTACTTTGAGCTATTAAGTAAAGATCTGATCTGATCTATTAATTTTTTAAATTATAGAGCATACAAAAGCTTTAACATTATTATGGATTGTGTGTTGGAGACTGTAAGAGAATGTTAGACTGAATTACGAAATTCAACGGAGATAAAGTGAAAAAAAACTTTATTGGTAAACAAATAGTACAATG
>NW_027104949.1:1047637-1051744 GCF_000696795.3 Halyomorpha halys | reverse complement strand
TCCTACATTTATAGATTCTCGAGTTGTTGACAGAGGGAGTTAGGTATTAAGATTTATACTACACAGTCTGTAAATATAACTTATATATATATATATATATACATAATTAGTTGAGATGGCTTGTTTAGGCTAATTTAATGATAAAACAGAAATATGAGTAAGAGAAAAAAAAAGGAAATTAATTCTAGTGTGAGTAAAATGTGTGCAACTTCTAGGAACTATACCGAGGGTGCGTCCGCCCACCTTAACAATTCCCGCTTGGCAAGAGTGAATGAGAACTTTGGCGTAAAATGCAAAACTAAAGAACACAATGAATCGTTGTGCAGAACGAAAATAATCATGTTGACCCTAACTATATACATGTATCTAAAAACGAAGAAACAATAAACCAAAGAACAGTAAATCGAAAAAAAAAAGATAAAGAATTAATTGAATTTAACTATATACTATATAATTTTGACCTTAGGTCAAGGAATGGTGCTACACAAATAGAATTGATCTTTAAACCTTGGCTGCACCGAAGTGGCTGGTAGCAGACTTGCCCTTAATTGCACAACATTCTATAGCAAAGTAACAGTGAAAGAGAGATTGCGAATCAGTGTTAGACTCTCTTGTCTAAATATTCCATTGTCAGTGGAATTCTGATGGTTGTGGCGTTCGTCTTCAATTGTAGATGTGGATGAAAGAACTCCCTCGGGAATTACCTCGGAATACATTCGCCGAAAGGACCCTTCCTCTTCCTTATGAATTACTCTTCCATTTTTATTGAAAGGAGTGCCATCTCTTCTACTGAAAGGTGGATGCTGATGTCCTATGATGCAGAGAGTTTTCGAGGGAATAGGAATCTTCGGTACAGACGTGGTTTGCGTTGAAGACGTGGATCGGTGAGTTGAAATCGTGGATGAAACGGATCTGATTGCGGAACAACCGGATGACCTTGCGCTGATATTTTGGTTTGCTGATTTCAAATGAATGGAGGCTCTGAAGGGCCGACGCAATGTCGTAGATACACGCGGTACAAAGTTGTTGTGAGTTGGATGAGGAGTAGTGCATGAAGATGGTGGTAACTTGTTAGCTCTAGAGATCGTACGTGAAGAAGAAGACTGATGTTTTATCACATTCTCGTGAGAATTCGATACACTGATGGTTGACTTAAAGAAAAGAGAGCATGACGTAGGTTGAGCCAAATTGTGAACAATGCCGGAAACTACTAAGCCGAAGACTGTAGGCGTAAAGTAAAGTCCATCGACTTCAGTAGGATAAGGAGCTCCATTAAGAATCTGTGGATATAAGTCCCCACCGATTAACAGATCGACAGGACTTGACTCCCCGAAACGTTGGTCAGCCAAAGGATGGCGCATAATGCGGCTGACGATGGCAGAAGGAAGGTTAACATTTGGTAATGAAGACGTGATGCGGTCGACTACCACCGGTGAGAGGCTATATTCTTGTTTACCAGCGAATGGGCGTATGGTGCAGGTAGATCCTTTCAAATGCGACCTCGGGACGGCTGACTCGCCGAGACTTGTGATACAATGATCGAAGCTTGAAATGTTAGCGCCGATCATGTGTGCAAGCACGCTGGAAATAAATGTGTGCTGGCTTCCTGAGTCCAACACAGCACGGCCCATATGAAGGTCTCCCCTCTTAGACTTGACCCGAATGTATACAATGCCCAATAGTACCATGGTATCCGTGGATGACGTTGGTGTGGATCCGAAACCAATGAAGGTCTCCGTATGGGTAGGCTTATTGGATGTTGCATCGACTTTAGCGGCTTTGTTGTCTTCTTCCTGGCGGTGGATCGGCGTGTGGTGCTTCTTACAGCAAGTCCGAAATCGAAATTGTGAGCGACATGTGGCCACCTCATGGCCCTTACGAAGGAAATTCCAACATACCTTGAAGGTTTGGACGCGTTCAAGTTTCTGGGTAACAGGGAGCTCAATAAAAGCCTCGCACTTGGAGAGCAGATGATTTCCCTTGCAGAGAGGAAATTTAACTTCTGGCGCTTCTTTGCCCTTCTCAGTTTTGTTCCGAGTTTTTCGAACTGCATCTGGAGTATCCTTAGGATTTCTGGAAGAGGTTGCGTGCAAGGAGACGAACCTCTGCTTCTGATTCGTTTCGTTGGAGCGCCCTGGTGCCTTATAGTTGTCTGCGTCCTATGACATGCGGATAGCATTGTCTACCGTGGGAAACTCTTGGCTGGATCTCAGAGACAGTTCAAACTGTCTTCTAGTCTCTGGGTCCAATGTCTTTAACGCAAGTGTGGTAAGAAGGAAGTCCGTAGTGTCCTTGAGTTGTATTGCCCGCAGAGCTTCTACGCTGTCTGCGACACCTGTCAGAAATTGCTCGTACCTTAGCAGGCCACTTTTTGCCCTCTTGCTGTTGAAGTCTATTATACGGTGAATTAGTACGTTAGCTAAGAACCGCGGATTCTGATATGTTTCCACCACTCGTTTCCAGGCCAATTCGTACGAATTTGCTTCGACTGGAAATCTGGTAATTACCGCAGCAGCTTCACCCTTCAAGGCGCCGATAAGGTAGTGGAACTTCTCGATGTTGGATAAGGTCGGCTCATCGTCTATCAACGATGTGAACGTGTCATGGAAGTGCGACCACTTAATGATATCACCACAAAACCTTGGGATAGGAATCCTAGGTAATTGTGGTTTCTGGGTGCAGGTTGCATTTTGATTAAATGTGGAGCAAGCAGGAAGCGCGGTATGTGCTGTAGCTTTCCTTGCTTCGCGATTTTGTTGAATTAATAGAAGGGCCCCACCAGCGTTCATTATTTCTTATTTTAAAGAGTCGTAGAGCTGGTGCCAAGCGTCATCGGGAAATGAATCCTCTTCTCCAATTGCGACAGTGAGGTCTTCACGCTCAGTCCAGAGCTGCTTAGCTTCGTTCCGTCTCACCTCGAACACTGCTGCATCAGCGTCGCTAAGGGTTTCTATATCGATGCTGGAAACACCCATAATATTCCGTTGCACACCCCGCATCCGCCTTTCCAAGATAGCGGCGCGTGAGGTAATGCTCTGCTCTGAAGTTTTAGATTTCACCATACTTTTCAATGACAATGTGAAGAGTCCCCCGAATAGAGAGCGAAAGAGAGGGAGAGGGAGAGGAAGAAAGAACCACGAAACGAAAGATGTCGAAAGTGAAGGAGTTAAATTGAAAGAACTTTGATAGCTAATCAACCCAGAGAAGAACAATTATACACATTATATAACATGGGGTAAAACCGAATAGTGAAATAACTGAACCGAAGTATTGATGAATGTCAGCATGAGGAACCAGGTTGAGTGACGTCATCGAGGTAAGATGTACAAGTTATCGCATCTAGAAGATCAAGATGGTTCTACCTCTTTGGAATAGCGTAGTGCGCTGAGAGCCTACCAGTTATGATACAATGGAATATTAGTTTGACCAGTTATCTCATAATGCAATGTAAGACCTTTTATGAATGAATATTCTCCCAAACGGACAACTTCAGAAAGGATATAGTGAAATAATGTGTATTTTGTTCTATTGTGCTCTAACTAAGAGATAAGACAACAAAACATGTATGGTTAAAGTGAATTTAAGGTAATAGGTTAACAGTTGTTAATAACTTGTATAAATTAAAGACTTTACTTTTATTAACAGTATGTTAATTAATTTATAAATGAATACTGTGGAAATAATGAATAAAATTGTGAGAAATAAAGTGAGTGGTTTATTAAGATTTTCCTTATCACTATTAGGTTAGACTATGTTGAGTCAGCAAAGTTAAATGAATTTATTTGCAATTGAATTAATTAACCTATGAATAGGGTGATTAAAACTTGATTTATTATTAATGAAGTGAAATTTGGCCATAGATTTCATATGTTTACTGAATTCTTCCAGATTAGTTAGCTATCTCTGTGCATAAGCATGTTACACTAGAAAACTTACATAATGAAATGGAAATAGAACATATTGGTAATACATTTAAGAATTCTGCCCACTAAATTACTGAATTTAAGATTCATTAAGGATATTAATTATTAACATGGCAATAAAGAAATGAAGGTTTAATGAATCTTAATTTAACTCTGTGAAAATAACATTGTATGAATATATATT
>NW_027104949.1:1045349-1047197 GCF_000696795.3 Halyomorpha halys | reverse complement strand
ACATGAGTGGCTGTACTGCCAGGGGCTAACAAAGAATGGGGAGGGGTATGAATATCCGGCATGGTGGGACCATTATGTATGAAGCATGCCTTCACCCTCATTGTAAGACACACTTCACTTTTGGTTGGCTGGTTGGGTTTGAGTGGACTGTATAATTGAAAAATGAAACATGATTAATTGTAATAAACTTCTATTGTTTTATGTTACAAGAGGTGTAGGGGGTGACCGAAAGAAACATTATGATTTGATTATTAGTAGAATTTTGTATGACTGGGCTATGGAAATTGTAGATCTAACATTGAGGTGGTAGATGATGATGCGGAAGTTAACTATTGCTATGTGGACTTACTTCTTTCCTCACCCCACATCTCCAAGCCTCTCCTCTCTCTGCTGCTGGGAACCATTCAAGTAAATCTACTCACTCGTGCAGATATTAATGATCAGTGAACAAAAATAAAGGATGGACACTTCTCTGGTTGAAGACAAGATGGCTATCTCACACTAGTCTGGGTACTTCTCTTCCACCGAGAGCGCTGGAGGAGGTGAGATTTGACTATTGGCCACATGGGTGCTACAGGTCCTATACATGGAAGCCTTTCTGATTCAACCTTTCTGTTGCCGTAGGTTACCGGAACAATAAGTATGATGGGTGATTATGTGTTGTTTTAAATCAGCTTTTCGAACTGATTTATATTTACAATGAGGACAATGATGAGGCTTCTCACCAGTATGACGGGCCATTATGTCTTGATTTAAAGTACCAAGTTGAACTGATTTATATTAACAATAAGGACATTTATGAGGCTTCTTACCAGTGTGACGGGCCATTATGTGTACATTTAAATGGCTAAGATTAACTGATTTATATACACAATGAGGACACTGATTAGGCTTCATACTAGGATAGTATGATGGGCCATTATGTGGTGATTTAAATCATGCTTTCGAACTGATTTATATTTACAATGAGAACAAAGATGAGACTTATTGCCAGTATCCCAGGCCATTATGTGTTTATTTAAATTACCTTTTTGAACTGATTTGTGTTTACAATGAGGACACTGATTAGTCTTCTCACCAGTATGTCGGGCCATTAAGTGTATTTTTAAATGACTAAGAGTAACTGCTTTATATTCACACAGAGAACATTGATGAGACTTCTTACCATTGTGCCGGGCCATTATGTGTAGTTTTAATTCATCTTTTTTAACTGATTTATATTCACAATGGGGATACTGATGAGGCTTCTCACCAGTATGCTGGGCCATAATGTGTTGTTCTAAATTAACTCTTTTGACTGATTTATATTCACAATGAGGACACTGATGAGGCTTCTTACCAGTATGTCGGGCCATTAAGTGTTTTTTTAAATGACTAAGAGTAACTGCTTTATATTCACACTGAGGTGATTTACATTCACAATGAGGACGTTGCTAAGGCTTCACAGCAGTATGAAAGGCCATTATGTGCTTATTCAAATGGCTAAGATAAACTGATTTATATTTACAATAAGGACATTGATGAGGCTTCTTACCATTGTGCCGGGCTATTATGTGTGCATTTAAATTAGATCTATTGACTGATTTATATTCACAATGAGGACATTGATGAGGCTTTTCACCAGTATGACGGGCCATTATGTGTTGATTTAAAGAACGATGTTCGACTGCTTTATATTCACAATGAGGACATTGATGGGGCTTCACGTCAGTATGTCGTGCCATTATGTGCTGTTTTAAATTACATTTGTGAGCTGATTTATATTCACAATGAGGACACTGATGATGCTTCTGACCAGTATGACGGGCCATTATGTGCTTATTTAAACTACTGAGTTGAACTGCTTTG
>NW_027104949.1:1041646-1044557 GCF_000696795.3 Halyomorpha halys | reverse complement strand
ATGTAGGACTGATTTATATTCACAATGAGGACATTGATGAGGCTTCTCACCAGTATGACGGGCCAATATGTGTTGTTTTAAATCACATTTTCGAACTGATTTATGTACACAATGAGGACACTGATGAGGCTTTTCAACTGAGTTACAAGCCATTATATGTTTTTTAAAACCAAATGGTATGCTTCTTATATAGTCACAATGAGGCCGCTGACAAGCCCTCTCGTCTGCATGATGATACATAACAGGAATGTAAATATCCATCTTTTCATTCAGCTGATCTGTTTCATTTAGTGAATGTTTAACATCTGTAAAACAATAAATAAAATGTTATATATAGATGGTTGAACTTATGATAAATTAAGATGACCTATGTTGAGAGTGGTAAGTAAAAGAAAAATTAAAAAATGGTATTAATAATATGTTAATAGTTTGACATTCAGACCACAGACGTTAATATTTGTCATGATCTAAGAATTTTATATGTTTGATTTCTCATCATTTTAATTTTATGAAATATTTATTATTCAAATCGATTTGTTTGAGGAAGACTCCCTTACACATTTTGACAGGATATCAAGATGCTGCGATCTATGAACAAACACATGAAGTAGTAGGGTTGCTGCACTCAGGATGAGAGAACAGAAAATAATAAAAGAACTAGTCTTCAAGATTGGTCAAAATCCCAATAGCCCAGCAATTATCCACCAAGTCAAACTGTAATATCTTTTATTATTCAATTTGTAACATCCCTTAAATCAATAGTAAAAATTAATTTAACTAACAACTAATCTATAGTGTATAGTAAAACTATGTTACTTACTTTCGGGCCTTAAAGAATGAGACATCTGAATTCTCAGTAATAAAAAAGATAATATCTTGAAAATGAAATAATGTTTTGTTTTTTTTTAATCCCCCTCCCTTGCCATTTCTGGCATACGGGGTGCGGGAGCAGTGGGGTAGTGCGCGCTGGGATTGTGCATGCCACTGCTCCCAATGATTTTAGTTTGTTCGGTAGGCCCTTCTGGTGCGCATCTGTCTGGGTGCCTCCTGCAGTTACCAGGCTGGTCCAGCCCTCCTGGTCTCAGTCTGGGTCAGCTTCATCTTCTTCTGGTGGCTCGCCGATGTTGGGCAGTCAAGTCCTTCCCATTGTGAAATGTGTTGGGCCCACCACCTTCTTCCATCCGTAAATGAACTCCTTGAAGAAGGGATAATTCTCTTCTTCCATCAACCAGGGAAAGTCCGACTCGGCAAGGGCGAAAATCCCGGTCTTTCTCAACAGCCTGGCTCGGTGTCCTTCCATGGCGGAGCAATCCACTATTACGTGTTCTGCTGTTTCAGGAACTCCGCAGGTGGAGCACCGGGGGTCGATATTCTTTCCAAAGTTCTGAAGCTTACCCCGAAACCCCCCGTGTCCTGTTAGGATCTGTGAGACCCAATAGTCTGAAATGACCCATTTAGCCTTCAGTCTGGAAAAGACGGTAGGGAAGAATTTTCTCAAAGTAGCGCCCTTCTGGCTTGCTACCCACCGTACATTCCACTTCTGTAATGAGTCCTCCCGCAGTATTTTCTTCCACAAGTTCGGAGTCTCACCGATCCTCTCTCGGAGCTCATCCGGTAGCGTTTCTAGTCCCTGCCTCTTTACTCATATTTAAGGACATCCTCCCTGAGGATGAGGTCCAGGGGCATCGCTGCGGCCAGCACCTGCACTGCCTCATGTGACACCATTCTGTATGTCTTTGTGACCCTCAGTAAAGCCAATCTCTGTATAGTGGCCAGTCTTCTCTTCTGTGTCTGCCTGAGGTTTCGGCTCCAGGCAGGGGATGCGTACCTCAGAATACCCAAGATCACACCTTTATATATGGTCATCGTTGCAGGGTACCTGAGGCCCCAAAATGCACCCCCTATCATACTTAATCAATTGAGTGACAGTGTCACCCTGTACTTTAGATACACTAGGTGAGAAGCGGCATCTAATCTTCCTCTTATCTTCACACCAAGATATGTCACCTCCTCACCCGGTCTAACCCTCTCTCCTTGGATATCCAGGGTGATAGGATGAGCCCTGTCTGTGGAGCCTCTTATGAGTATGGCCTGAGTCTTGGCTGCTGCCATACTCAACTTCCTCCTCACGCACCACTCTCCTACGAGACTGGCACACCTCTCCACTTCTGTCTTTAATCTGGATCTACTGTTCTTGGCCACGATGACTGCCAGGTCGTCGATGTAGGCCGTGGCAAGGAACCCCTTGTCCTCCAGTTCCCCCAGCAACTCATCAAATACCAGCTTCTACAGAGCTGGTCCTAGGACCAAACTCTGGGGACATCCTCTTTCAATTTTTCTCTCGACCTCGTAGTAGTTACATCACTGAAGCGGCGAGTATTACCCTCCAACGCCGAAGGGCGAGAGTACGTCCAGTTCCATGGTGGACGCCGGCTCTGACCCAGTTAAAAAGAGAATACTACAGGGTCAGGCGTAGATACCAGGAGTGCAGAAACGACGAGAGGAGGCCTGCACTTCGAGAAGAATCCAAGCATAGGTATAGGGTATACCAAAACGGAGTGCGTTGCCAGAAGAAGAAATCCTGGGACCAATTTATTGTAGAGGAATCAGAAAAGAATTCCTGGGGTATCCCGTACAGGGTGGCACTGGGAAAGGTTAAGCCATTAAAAGTGATGGCGGCTATTAGAGTGAGAGGTGCCCAGGCAACCACCTTGGAGGAGGCTGCCAAGATGTATATTGTAATAATTTTATTAATTATTAAAAAAAAAATAAAAAGAATTTTGCTCGTTTTATAAAACTTTTTTCAAATATAAAAGATAATTGGGTTCAAGTTAAGAACTTTACTACTAAATGGATAATAAAATTTATTCAAATTTAATAATATAAAAGACTCTTAATCTCAGGGCGTGTA
>NW_027104949.1:1040032-1040416 GCF_000696795.3 Halyomorpha halys | reverse complement strand
CAGTTTGGCTCGACCCGTGGCAGGGGAACTACGGATGCGCTGCTGAGATTGTGTAGGGACATGGAGGAGAAGGCGGAGAAATATGTCTTATTGATCATGTTTGACATCTCTTCCGCCTCCGACAGCGTTTGGTGGCCCCATGTACTCCAGCGGTTGCGAGAGCTTGACACCCCCAGTAATCTATACTCCCTCGTAGTAGTTACCCCTGATCCTGACACTCCTGTTATTGAGGTAACTACCTATGTCGGAGATCTTTCCCTGCTCTGCCACTCGCCTTGCAATTCCTACAACACGAGGGTTCAGGGCACCACCTGCACGCTACCTCCTTTATACAGGCTTTTGCAGGGTGTTCGTATTCTTGGCACCGAAGGCAGAGCAAGGGGT
>NW_027104949.1:1034923-1039846 GCF_000696795.3 Halyomorpha halys | reverse complement strand
CTCCCTCCTGTCTTTATCCTCCTTTGGAGCCTCTATAGGGATTTTGTCCCAAAGATATCTCTCCAGGGTACTCCCGTCCCAAATATTGGGGACTCCTTTTACTTCTAGGCGAGGCCTGCGTGCCACAGTAACGCTCGCCTGTAATCCTTTTTCCCTCAGTTTATCCCAGGTGAGGAGCTTTTGTGCCTGGTCAGCACTTTCTGTCCTGACCAGAACACTGCCCTTTGGGGTGATTTTTATCAATTGTATGTCCTATGCTCTTCAATTCTTCTTGGGACGGGAGTTCCTTGTAAATGTCTTTTGCAGTCCATCCTGCTGCGCTTCCCTTGAGTGTGACATATGTCGCCGTCTCTTGGGGTTTAAGCGGAATGGCCAGAATGCTCGCAAGGACGCCAGCGAAGTTTTTTCTCTCCTTTAGCCCTTCTTTCGGAGACACATCCTGGGCTGGGGTCTTCTTCTTCCACCTCTTTCTTCGCTCGACTTTTTCCCAGCTTCTGCTATCCTCTTCTTCGCCATCTGTTGAGGTATCCGATTTAAGGTTCCTTCCCCTACAGAAAAGTGTCTGGCTGGACCTTTGGGGCATTGGGGCCGGTTCCGCGCCCTCAGTTTTCCTCCTCTCTTTTACCGGAATTAGGACTGAAGATCCAGCTCCCATCGTCTTTAGTTCCTCTACTGCTCTTCGGTCCGCATTCCCCTTTTTTCTCCCTTTAGCCCTACACTCGGCCGTACATTGTAAGAGGGTGCGAGCTTCTTCATCGACTTTACCTTCCAGGTCTTTTATCATCCCAGAAACCCTTTTCAGTGTCGGCGACACCCATTCTTTTTTCTTTTGATCATAGACCGCTCTTCTTGTGTAGATCATCGTATACATTGCTTCTTTTACCATTTCGGTTACAATTTCCAGGATAATTTCCCATTGGGC
The DNA here is from genome assembly GCF_000696795.3 of Halyomorpha halys. NCBI lineage: Eukaryota > Metazoa > Arthropoda > Insecta > Hemiptera > Pentatomidae > Halyomorpha > Halyomorpha halys. Next base: position 1,038,924 of record NW_027104949.1, on the reverse strand, counting down.
TTTCAGTCCTACAATTATATTGGCTAGTTCTCTCAGCTGGCCATTCAGGTATTTCTGGATCTCATGTGATACCTTTTTCCTCTCCAAGTAACTTTTCACCCGTCCTTGAATTACTTCCGCCCTCTGGATGGGTCTTTCAATTTCTGGGTTGGGCTTTAGAGGGGACTCCTCCTCCTCCCTCTCTCTCTTCTTCCTTTTTTTCCCTTTGGGGCTCATTTTTCCATCTCGACTATCAGGTCCTGTGTCTTTGACAGCTTCACTGCCACTTCCTGAAAACAGCCTGACTTTTCCAGCCACCACATTTCTTTCGTTCGTCTCAACCAATGAAGTAGTTCTTGTAACATTAGATGCTACAACGGCCAAGTCTCCCGCCATTGCAGCACTGCGGACGTGTGATGACGACACCGGGGAACCCGCTTTCTCGTTCTGGGGTTTCGTGCACCTGCACCGTAGTATGATTATTAATATTTCCCTCCATTGTATTTTGGAAAATAGCATTTTACACCTACTGCCAGGTAAAACACAGCCGCCTCTAACCTGAGGAACAAACGCTGACCAGTACACCGCCTATTCTAGGAACCGTCGTGTCTGGATTTGATTCTAGTTTTGTTCCACCCCGGATATTTTATTTCCCCGGTTCCAGCCATCCATATCTGGTGAGAATCCCTCTATCCGCTACCTGGGGAGGCGCCTGATGGGGGACTTACTTACCCCTTACTTTAGAGAGGAGTCTCTACTTACCCCTGTTTACAAAAAGGGGCTGAGGATTATAATATATTATATAATAATACCGTATAATATACGGATTGTAATAACTATTGACGGATCTCACTACTCCCTGTGATTTTTTTCAATTCATTAAATATTACAGAAAAAAGTTTAAATACAACGGGGTAGTTTATGAGATTTACATAGATTTCAAAAAGGCCTATGATTCTATTGACCACTAGAAGCTGTATAATATTTTGTTTAAACAAGGAAATAAGTAAATTTAGAACAGATGCGCATGAATGAAACATTTAATAAAATAAAAATCTGTAATCATCATTCTGGGTAGTTGGAGGTTTGATTGGGTGAAGAACAAGGTGATTCTTTATCACCTATCTTATTTAATCTAGCACTAGAGTAAGTAATTAAAAATAAATGATGAATACAAAAGGAGATATTAACGTTTAAAGCTTTTCGGTGAGCGAGCTCAAGAAGAATATTCAACATTTTGTGTTAATTATTACATCGTGTTATTTTATTAAAAGATTGATAACTATATCATGAAATTGAAATAGCAGTAATAGGAATTTTCCCCATGTACCAAATGAATAGAGGTATGAACAATGATAAACATGGAGGTAAGTATCGACATCACCTTCATGTGATAATAAGAGAGAAATATGGACTTACCTTATTATAATAAGTATTCTAGTGTATATTTCTTTAATTTTTAGAACAATAATGTTGACTATCAGAATTTTGTTTTGGACCAGTAGCAATAGATCCCATTGTAATACAATAATTAGATTAGAAGGCAACTGTGATTAGTAATTATTTTATTCATATTGATGCTGTTAAGTTATTTGTTATATAAACTGAATAAATGAAATTCACGGTTTACCTCAAGATGGGGTGATGGCCCTCAAATATTGGCTTAAGATTATTTTCGAAATAAAAAAAATTAAATAACAAAGGTTATGAAGGTATCAGAAATGAAAATGGAGTATTGATCACACAGAAAATAATAAATATAAAATACTATTCTCAAGCTTGCTACCTCAAAGGTTATAATAACATGAATAATTCTCACCATCATCTGGAACAAGTAGCTCTCCTTCCTGTTTAACATGAACGTGGCCACCTATCGACAAGTAAATAATACTTTGAAAAAGAGAATTCAAATGAAATAATAATTTAAATTTAAATCTAAAGCCTGCAATGTGGAAGGAAATTACATTTTAATCGTTAATGAAAAAGCCACATTATCTTTCATTAATCATTCTTTATTTCCATTTTACAACGGTTTGGCCATTGATGCTATCTTTAAGTCGACTAAATATATTGATATGAAAGATGGGGTAAATGGTCGAAACATCCTAAAAGGGAAATAGAGAAAGATTAGTGAAAGAGAGTAAGGGCTTGTTGATTAACATAAAAACCTTTCACCTTAACAAAAAAGAAGTAAATATTGTAATATACCTTTTAAAAAATAAAATAAAATAAATAAATAAATGTAATGTTGATTTAATATGGCTAATTAGCTTTGTTAGTCATATAAGTAAAGTAACCAATTTAAATCACTCAAAATATGTTAAGCCGAGCACAATGAGTGAACAAAAAATAAACATAATTCCGTCTCAAGGCCCAAATATAAATCCACTCAGTTCATCAAAAATAATACCCCCATGGGTCAAAATAATTTTATATGCCTCCGTTTCTACATTCAACATCAAAAGAAAAACAATTAAAATCTTTTTTCGTAATATAAAAAATGTCAAAGGATTAAAATTGTTCTACTTTAGTGTGCGTAGGAGATATGTTGTTATCACGTACAACTCACCTATTAATAAACTTTAAAAGCTGGATTAAACTTAAGAATTGTCTTCAGTGGTTACCGCTCTCCGATTTATAATCCTCATCTTCAAAAATTGATCTGATGTATGGAGATATGGATGATCATATCTCAAAGCTATTATGTATGAAGGCAGTTGTAGTACTCCTACAACCTATATCTCATGTATGCAAGGGCTCTGGTTCCTCCTGAAGTGATTTAGAAGAAATTTATTCTACACCATTTTATAATGAAATGCTTCTTTGCAGGTCGATATTTTAATTGTTTACCTTTTTCCTAGCTCCAATATCTGCCACTTTTGTTTTTTGAAACATACAATTCTTTGTGTTTTACCATTGACCATTTACATTTACTTAATATAATAATTCTAACTATTTATCTCCTAAAATATAAACCTTACAGCAAATATTGTCCTATTCTGTCTTATATCTATGTAGGTCAGTTAATATGATTCACGGATAGAGAAGCAAACGAAGTCCAGAGGAAATTGGCACTCGACTGGAATAAGTTTTGATACTTCAGGCATATCATGAAAGGAAAAATAAGTATTAACCTTCGAGTCTTAGTCGAGAGTATTAGTCTTCGAGAGTTGCATTAGCCCAATGGTCACTTATGGATGCCAAGCGTGGTCACTGACTATAGCTCAGGAAAGGAAAATACAGATGTGGCTAAATAATATAGGAAAAAGTATTGTGAATGTGAGGAAAAGTGACTGAATAAAAAATACTTTGATCCCGAAAGAAACAGGACTCACTGACACACTAAAGATGGCAAGACTGAGCAAATGGAAATGGGTAAAGCATCTCCTTCAATGCGAAGATGATTGAGATTGTCAAAAATTGCCACAAAATGGACTCCATACAACCTTCAGATGTCAAAAGAAAAGCTGGAGTGATGTGTTCAAAAGGATGGCAGGACCCCTCTGGTGGAGAGCTGTTAAAAAGTGGAAAAAACTCGCCTCCCAGGAAGTACTGACTATTACTCCCAAAAAAGAAGGCCAATGCAGGAAAGGATGCAGAAAGATGGAAAGAAAAGTGAAATAGAAGTTAATGTTTTGTCAATCAATATATATATATATTTTCTATCTTCTTTAAATGTAAATAATTATATTGTATTTTATATAATTTCAATTTTAGTGTAAACAAAAGGCTATCAGTTCTAAATATTTATCTCCTAAAATATACATCTTACAGAAAATATTATCGGAAGATTATTGATTGACCGTGTGTATAGATGAATGGAAAATGGTCCGGGTGCGGTCAAAAAAACTCAAATAGTAGATAATTATACTATTTTATTGAGCCAACATTTCCCCCCACGTTGCAGGGCTAAAAAAGATACAAACACTATAGTTACAAAAAAGAAAAAAAGAGAAAAAAACATGAGTGTAAAATAACAGGGGTATAAAATGTAAAAAAATTAAGATATAATGAGAAAAATT
>NW_027104949.1:1032369-1033745 GCF_000696795.3 Halyomorpha halys | reverse complement strand
CTACCAGAATAAGTGGGTTTGGTATACCAATTAGTGGATAGGGAGCCATGGGAATTTCTGATAATTAGTAGGTCAAGAAAATGGAGGGAATGGTCAATTTCACCTTCAACAGTAAACGGAAGACGAGGGTGGTAGGAGTGGTTTAGGCCCTAATTTCTCTACACCTCTTTCTAATGTTTCTCACCTTATACCTTCTCTCATTACCGATTTAGAATTTATTTATCGTGACGATCATTTTAGTATTTCTGAAGCTTTCTCGTATGCGCACTTATAACATTATGTCCAATCACCACCACGTTCTTCCATTCTTTCTCCCTTATTTTTCAAAGACCTTTCTTACACCCGCTTCTTTATCAAATCTAACGACCAACTTATAATCACTAAAGCTGACAAGGGTAACTCGACTGTGGTTATGGACAAATCTGAGTACGTTGACAAAATTAACATTCTTCTGTCTGACACTACTACCTTCCGACCTACAACTTGAGAACCTACTCGCGCACTTATGCTCTAGTTCAACTCACTCCTCAGGAACCTGCTTGAAACCAGCCAGATTAACCGCCCCACCTACCTCAACCTCATTTCTTATAATTCTTTAGCCCCCCGCTTATACGGACTTCCTAAAATCCAAAAACACGGTAACCCTCTTCGCCCCATCATTTCTAATATCAACGCTTCCTCTTCTAAACTCAGTAAATTTCTTCTTCCTGCCCTTCAAATCCTCAGCCACAATAACTCTTATGATATCCGTAATTCCCTCCACCTTAAAGAACTATTACAATCCTTCAACATACCTGACAACTTTATCTTAACCTCCTTTGATGCCGAAAGCCTTTTTACTAACATCCCCATTGACAAAGCCCTTCATATCATTGAGAAGAACTGGACTATAATTCAACCTCATACCACGCTTAACCTCACCTCATTTCTTTCTGCTTTAGAACTTTGTTGTAATTCTGGTTACCTGACTTTTCAAGATAAATTTGACCACCAAATTAACGGACTTGCGTTGAGGAACTGCCTTGCTCCAGATATCTCTAATATTGTTCTTAATGACCTTCTCGACTCTATAATACCCTTCTTCTCACAAGACATAATTTTCATTAAAAAGTGCGTGGACGATCTCTTCCTGGTCCTCAATCCTGACAGAATCCCCGTGATCCTATCAGCCTTTAACTCCTACCACCCTCGTCTTACGCTTACCGTTGAAGGTGAAATTGACAATTCCCTCCCTTTTCTTGACCTACAAATTATCAGAAATACCCAAGGCTCCCTATCCACTAATTGGTATACCAAACCCACTTATTCTGGTAGACTCCTCAACTATTTTTCTCAACACCCTTATCACCAAATTATTAATGTTGCTAAGAACCTTA
>NW_027104949.1:1026690-1027629 GCF_000696795.3 Halyomorpha halys | reverse complement strand
TTTTTACATTTTATACCCCTGTTATTTTACACTTATGTTTTTTTCTCTTTTTTTCCTTTTTGTAACTATAGTGTTTGTATCTTTTTTAGCCCTGACGATGCCCACACTCTTTTGAGGATTCAATACCAAACCGATTTCTTTGAGCGTCCTCTGTACTCTATAAATAACTATTTCCACAGTAACCTTTATATACAGAGTACCTTTATACACAGTAACATGATCCCTTTATGATAATAATAGGCTGATTTAACTGCCTCAATTGAGGGGTCAGGCACATTTAATTACGGTATTCTTGGGATGGAGCCAAAGGCAGCTTTGATATCCAGCAAAGCCAGATTCATTTCCCTGCTTCTAACCCAAAGCATTGACTCTTAATAAATAGTTCAAATTATTCTTTATTTGTAGCTTTCAATATACCATCCCCTAAGTAAAATATCACATAGAAAATATTAAATAATACAAAATGTAAAATATTATTCTTGAGCTCTCTCCCCCAAAAATTATAACATGAATAATTCTCACCATCATCTGGGACAAGTAGCTCTTCTTCCTGTTTAAGGCTAAATGTACCGATTTTTAGTAAGATTTTTTTTCAAGAGATGGCAACACTTTTGGGGCAAATTTACTTTTCTTCTCATTTGAATAAGGAATAATAAATTTCCCACCTGTAAACGGATTTACCATCTAGAACCCCATAGAAGTTACTGAAATTGGTTCATTAATTTTTGTCGTAATTATTTTGAGATTTAAAAAATTGATCTTTGTTATTATTTGTAAATCAAACAAAGTGAGCTTATAGGCACTTGACCACAAGCAAATAAAACAAGTCTGCGCAAACAGATTCATTTCCAGTATTCGTGGATTTAAAAAATAACAAAATAGTGATTATAATACATAACTTGTAACAATAGATTTCAAAAGTACATTACTATATTTTAT
>NW_027104949.1:1023893-1025530 GCF_000696795.3 Halyomorpha halys | reverse complement strand
CTAAAACTTTTTGTAGAAAAAGATTCGATCATTCTCTTTCTTATTTATATATATATTATGTGATAAGATGGTAACTATGTTAACGTATTTGATAACAACTAACTTCGCTTTATCATCGTTATTACTGATCCAATTCAAGTTATTTTTCTTATTATTTAAGAAAATTTTATCATCTATCATATACTACATGAAATAGGAATAGTTTTTAAATAAAAACCCTCTGTGCCAAAATTTTTTTCAAAATATAGAAACAATTGAGACCGACTCACCAATGTAATTGTGGTAAAAGATTTTTTAGGAATGAAACAAAGTTGATATTCGTTAATAGCACCTAAGAAAGCCTTAAATACAAATTTTTGCAAAAGTCAGAAAATAAAATTTTTAGTCCAAAATTTTTTCCCTACATCCATCCAATTTTTAATATTTCTTTTAAAAATCTAAAAATAGATTTCAAGCAGCATAACCTATCTACACCAAACATGTCAGTGATTTAGTTAGGGCTCTATACACTGCACCATAGGGCATAAACTGGGTCAAATTAAACAAACCAGAGATATAAAATAAAATGTCCGACTTTTTTTCCTTATTTGAAAACCATTCACGCCTATGATGGCATTAAATATGTTTAGCTGATGTCGACTAATAGAGCAGGCATTCAGCTTTTCAACGGTTATATTAATGTACGAATAAGATAAAACAGAGAGAATTATGAACGATTATAAGAATAGTCTCTAGAGGAAAAAAAAAAAATCACCTGAAATAAATTGAGGTAAAGAATCTCTTCCAGAAATGGTATTTGGTACTTTGAGAAGAAGCTAAAAAAGAACATGAAATGCTCTTTTCTAAAAAAAAATATATTGACCTACTTTACCCCGAGCCACATTATGTTTTTATTCATAACGTTTTTTCTACTCGGGAATTCGGGGGTTTCATTATCTTTAAACCTTCCCATGGCGAAATGGAACATTTAAAAAAAATTGCACACAAATCGGTCCAGTATACAAACTAAAATAAATCCAGAACATGAAAATTAAGAAATAATGAATGAAATCAAACTAAGTTTGGGTAACTATAATTTAAAAATGATTAAACAAAAAATAATTCCTGAATTATGAAGAAAATACTTTTTAATATAGCATTAGAATTTGATTTGGTTCATTGGGTGAAGCCAGTGATTGATGGTATTAGTATTAGCATTGAACCTTCCGGTTGCTAAGCTTTTCTAATTATTATTACATTGAAAATTAATAACTTATAAAAAAGAGGACACATAGCATACTTGTTTACCTCTGATAATAGAAAATTTTCAATCTATATTTTTATAATAAATGTTATTTGCAATCAATAATGCGGGACTAGAGGTTGGGTATGTCAAACTTCATACATATAGCTGCAGTTGCAGTCATGGCTACAAAATTTACTGTAATGGTTGTAAGCTATCGCTAAATGAGCCTTAATGTTTTATTTGTAACAGACACTACCTGCGCTACACTGAATAACTTTTCGGAGTATTATAGGGATGTACCAAGTAATTATGAAGATATTTCCAGTATTCGTGGATTTAAAAAATAACAAAATAGTGATTATAATACATAACTTGTAACAATAGATTTCAAAAGTACATTACTATATTTTAT
>NW_027104949.1:1014085-1022591 GCF_000696795.3 Halyomorpha halys | reverse complement strand
ATGTGATAAGATGGTAACTATGTTAACGTATTTGATAATAACTAACTTCGCTGTATCATCATTATCACTGATCCGATTGAAGTTATTTTTCTTATTATTTAAGGAAATTTTATCATCTATCATATACTACATGGAATAGGAATAGTTTTTAAATAAAAACCCTCTGTGCCAAAATTTTTTCAAAATATAGAAACAATTGAGTCTGACTCACCAATGAAATTGTGGTAAAAGATTTTTTAGGAATGAAACAAAGTTGATATTCGTTAATAGCACCTAAGAAAGCCTTATATACAAATTTTTGCAAAAGTCGGAAAATAAAATTTTTAGTCCAAAATTTTTTCCCTACATCCTTTTAAGATTTCTTTTAAAAATCTAAAAATAGAAATAACTTCAAGCAGCATAACCAATCTATACCAAACATGTCAGTGGTTTAGTTAGGGCTCTATACACTGCACCATAGCGCACAAACTGGGTCAAATTAAACAAATTAGAACCAGAGATATAAAATAAAATGTCTGACTTTTTTCCTTATTTGAAAACCATTCACCCCTATGATGGCATTAAATATGTTTAGTTGATGTCGGCTAATAGCAGCAATTAATCGGAGCAGGCATTCAGCTTTCCAACGGTTATATTAACGTATGAATCAGATAAAACAGAGAGAATTATGAATGATTATAAGAATAATAGTCTCTAGAGGAAAAAAAAAAGTCGCCTGAAACAAATTGAGGTAAAAAATTTCTTCCAGAAATGGTATTTGGTACTTTGAGAAGAAGCTAAAAAAGAACATGAAATGCTCTTTTCTAAAAAAAATGTATTGACCTACTTTACCCCAAGCCACAGTATGTTTTTAATCATAACGTTTTTTCTACTTGGGAATTTCATTATCTTTAAACCTTCCCATGGCGAAATGGAACATTTTAAAAAAACTGCACGCAAATCAGTCCAGTATACAAACTAAAATAAATCCAGAACATGAAAATTAAGAAATAATGAATGAAATCAAACTAAGTTTGGGTAACTATATTTTAAAAATGATTAAACAAAAAATAATCAAAATGATAAAAACAAAATAAAAAATTCCCTTAGCAGGTCAAATTAAAAAAAAAACTTAACAATACAATATTAATCTGAAATTTCACTCACCATAGTTAATGTCCAGTCTTTCCTCTTCTTTGATATTGATTGTTGGGACTGCAACAAAATAATTATTTAATTTAAAAATGATTTAGTATTACTAAAATCTTAGATGTTGCCGTTATATTATACTAGCTGACCCAGCAATCGATAGTATAAAATAGCAAGATTTAAATAATACTATATGAATTTCTAGAAATATATATAGAAAACTTACTAGAAGATAAATTTGACTGGAGAGTTTCATTTGTCATATCTTCTTTAATAGATATGTGCAAGTCACTCACACCTTAATATTTAATTAAATGGCCTAATTTTCTAATGGTTGGATATCATCAAGTAAAATACATTTCAATTTATTTTTTTAATAAATTACTACAGAAGAAACCCACTTACCTATTGTAGTTGAAACTAAGAAACTTATATTACATAAAACAAAGTAATTTATTTTAATTAGTTAACTTGGTGATTTCTCACTAATTTCAGTTTCCTTACTATTAAAGGATACATAAACAAAAGGTTAAACAGAACTGAACATAAAAACATATAGGACTAACAAAGTAAAAAAACAACTAATTGTCAAAAACTTACGGAGAAATTTCAAGAATTGATAATAGAAAATTACAAAAATCCAATGACATGAGAATACATAAGATTAAAATAAAACCTACCATTAGATTCAGTTTCATCTGTAACTTCTTCTTTTATTGAAATTCCCAAATTCATACCTGGAAAAGAAAGAAAAAATTATGTGCCCCATTACATAGCGAGGACAGTTATCAACAAATATTATTCAAGCCAAAGAAAACAGCTAATAATCACTTACCAGTTCCATCCATGGCTAACCAACAACGATATAACCTAACGCACTGTTATAGACTGGCAGAGCGGCCGCTGGCCAATATCAAATCCTCGCATCTTAATAAAGTCTAAAATTCTCTTACAGTCTCCAACACACGATCCTTAATTTTTTTTTAAACTATGGTGTGCTCAATAATTTAAAAAATAAATAAATTAAATCAGATATTTTTCTACTAGCTCAAAATGATACAACTAACGATATCGTATCGAATTCCAGCGATGTCGACACTCATAAAAGTAAATTTAACTTAAAAAAAAATATTTTGCAATCTGTTTTCTTTATGAGCTTAGAGGATCAAAAAGAATAAAAGAATTTTATTTAAGATATTGGCAAACTTTAGCAAAACAAAATATGAATAAACGTTGTTTGATCAGATAAGTTTATTGAAAATTCTTGATTTTTTTTTTTTAATGAATTATTTTCGGTATGAGGAAGTTCTCGAAAATAATTTCGCACCACACACCCAAAATAAATCCACCAAGAGACCCAACAATAATTCCCCCACAGGCCTCAAATCATTTAGTACGCCTTCGTTTCTTAGTCCAACTTCAAAGGAAAAACAATGGCTAAAGCTCAAAAGTCTACAATTGGTTTTTAATTTTTGTTAATAATGTTTATTTTATTAACTATAAGCTATTTTGTATTTTAAATTTATGTACAATTCGTTACGCAAACAAGTGACACCTAAGTGGTTTGTTATGGTACGGGCATACAGTGCACAATCTAGTAAGAATTAAGGCCTGAACATAGACTGATAAGCAATCTACTGGGAACTTTCTGTGGTAGCGTACCCATGTTCTTTTGGTACCTTCTTCCACCAACTCTCCAGCATTTGAGTCTAGTTTTATGAGGTACTGGACGTATGTTGTCGGCACTCACAACGCACAGCCCACCACCATTCGCATGACGGCAGCAATCTCAGAAGATATATTTGCGCATATCGAAAACCCTTCAACTCGCCTGTGAGTTTCTCTTTTTAATTTTGTTTTCTGTTGATCAGTTCTCAAATTTCCCTTTTTAGTTTCTAATCATTAAAGTAGTGAAAATGTAATTTTTTCATAGTTAGAAACAAAAATTTTTAATTAGTGTACATAAATATTTTATGATTTTATAATTCTTTTAATTTTGGTAACAATAAAAGAATAATTTATTTTTATTTGTTTATATTTTAACATCATTAAATTTTGTATATCAATTGGAAGAATATGTTCTTCATAATTTCATTTTTCTTAATTTTTTTAATTGAGATTTTTATTTTTCTAGTAATTCTTGTTTAGGCATTCATTTGACAAACGCCTTCCAGAAGGAGAGTACCCGGAGACGGAATTATCTAATACGCCCATTAGGCCCGCAACTAGGGGCGTATGAGGTCAGGAGGCGTGCACTAAAAAGATATTTTTTTTTACACAAAAAAGAAAATGTTCCTGATGTGTAAAGAAAGTCATCATTTAGTTCACAATCTTAGAATCTTTACAAGAGTTTTAAGTTTATGGGAATAATTAGTACTTTATTGTTGATTGAAGTACTTAGCATTGAAGTTCGCTGTACTTAGCTATGAAGTTAGCTAAAGTTAAGATTGAAGTTAACTACAATCAAGGATGAAAAGAATCTCTTGGATGTATTACGAGAAACTGAATTTGAAATCATGCTGCAGACTTACATGTTGAAAATGATAATTGGACTGTCTCATTTCCTTCCCTACTGGTCCATTTACAGCCATTCTACTGAATCTTGCTTGAGTGTTGAAAAAGATAATTGGACTGTCTCATTTCCTTCCCTACTGGTCCATTTACAGCCATTCTACTGAATCTTGCTTGAGTGTTGAAAAAGAAATGAATTGACGAAGAACATTTTTCATAGTATAACATCAATTCTGTTCAGTTCAGTTAAGAACATCATCGGAGGATTTTAAATGTATATTGAATAGTTTCAGCGCTATAGTTGAGACACAAGACATATTTTGAATCTTTGGTCGTTTGCTAAATTTTTCGTTTTACTTTTTTATTTATAACCAATTTAATTATTAACCAATTTATTTATAAACAATTTATTTTTCCATGACCCCTATTTCAGAAAATTTTTGTTATTAACCTAAATATAATATTTCGATTTCCACACTGTCTCCTCCTGTAGTTGCCCACATTTTAAGGAGTTTTTAGTTTGTAATTATGTTGTAGTGGGCGTTTTATGAATTTTATATTGTACTAGAGCACATATTGCTTTTGATATCTAAGAAAACTAAATCTAAAAACTTAATCCCTAAATACGTGTCCTGGCAGGTCGTTTCTGAATTTTTATTGCCTGCTGGTTTGTTGTCAACGCACTGGAGGGGGTGCTGGTGTAAGGGTCCTGAACAGTGGACTTGTTTGTTGCTGTAGGGAGTCGAAAAACTTTATGTGCCTTCGTTGGATGAACTCAGAGACAGCGGGTAGTTCGAAGAGCTCGTGCAGTTGGTCCGTCTTCATCTTCATCAGCGATGTTTGCTGCCCAATCATCTGCAACACAGTCTTCTGAAAGCGTTCTGGATGGCTCTGTGTCCCTTTTCTGAGATGAGTGAAGAGCGGAGCACCATACAGGAGCGCTGGTCTCAACATACTTTTGTAAATTTGGAGTTTTAGCCTTATTGAGAGTATGGATGAAGATAAAAGGTGCCACGTGGCGATCTAATTTAATGCTCAGATTTACTACACAGTTTGAAGGCCTTAGTACGTAGCTTGCCACTTGGAGCGGGCGAGGTAGTTTGGTTTTCTTCTCTTTCTGCAGTACGAACACCACGCAATCTGTTTTTGCTGGTGATGTTAAGGTGGTGTAGTTTTTCAACTTTCTCCTGGCATGTTTTCTCCGCTCGCTTGAGGGCATGTTTGGCGCTGGAGCTGCTGCTATAAATTGCGATTTCATCTGCCGAAGCGGCAATTGTTGCAATAGTTTAGTTTTGCCACAAGACATCCGCAGTTTATATGGAGAAGAGGAAGGGAGACAGAACCGCCTGTCGGTGTTATGGAACAAAATGAGTTGAGTTGTTCTGGCCAGTCGATATTCGCGAGCTTACGGCATAAAATACCGTGAGACACGGAGGTGGAAGCCTTCGTACAATCTATAGAGATCATAAACAAAAGTACAAGTAAATTGATAAATGTTTCAGAACACATGATAGTCTTGGGAAGGAGCCATCCAATTTGTTGTTAAATAGTAAATGGGAAAGAATGAGAAAAAAAGAAAGTAATGTGTATTCCACAATTCTTTATTTAGTAATTATAAATGTTATTTAAGTTTATAACTGCAGTATAACTGCCACCGCTTATTCCCGGGACCAAGGCATCACCGGCTGATCCGTAGGTTATAAAAGGATAAAACTGGAATTTTAATCTAACTCATATATCAGGTAAAGATTAAAGTGCAAACCTAACTTGATATGTAGGTGATATGTATATTAATATATGATGAAATTAAATTTATTTCGAGCAATTTCTAATGATTTAAAAAATAAATGTGTGATTTAATACAAGCGAAAAATACTTGATTTTTCTAAAAGTCAGTTATTTTGTTTGAAATTTGGAGGGAAGACATTCCACCCCGATCATCTTCTTTTTTTAATTATAATAAAATCCATAGGGTTTAACAATACGGGATAATTGTGTTAATGTCCACCGGATGGATAAGACAATCATTTTCATATAATTCTATTTGACATAAAAAAAAAGTTAACAGAAGATAATAAACAAGTAATTAACTTTCCACAAAATAGATAGACAGAGTGGAGGGGGGGGGGGCAACCGACTTGTTCAATGCGGGGCGACCACTCTACAAAGCCCGTACTCGCATGAGCACGCGCTCACTCTGATGTATCGACAGCCCTCGACTCGAACTGGCCAGAAGGGAGGTATAGAGAGCATAATGTGAACAGGCGAGGTTGTGATAAAATTCTTACTGCTACAGCTTGCAAATTAGAATATGTAAGTCGTTAAAGGGGATATTCTGTTCCACTAAAATACACACCCCACCAAAAGCAATTCGACCAGCTGTATAATCCTTCCTCCTAATAGCATATCCTCGAATTCAAACATCTCAGTAGGTTTTAAATTTGTTTCTTGTAAGCAAGCTACAGAGCAATTATAGTAATTCAGTAAGTACTTTAATTCATTTCTACGATACGATAAACCATTTAAGTTTCATTGCATTATATTCATTTTAAATAAAACATTCTACCCATACAGCCTGATGAAGAAAAGGATCCGAGACAGCTTCGTATAAAGATATTTGTGTTAGAGTTAAGATTATGAACCATACAGTAGTAGTGAAAATAAAATGTAACGGTTGGCAGCCATACAGATAAATAACGAATTACCATTAACAGACAAACAGAGACAAATGCAGAAAAGAAATAGTCCCTTATTATAAGAATTATGATGCTGAAGAGCATAGGCTGAAGATAAAGAAAAAACATATTATTGGCCATATTGAGGTAATTGTGATTATTAGAACAAATATCCAATGACAGTAAGTACAGATAAAATACACAGTTAATTTAATTGGCTAATTTTTTTTTTGCCGATACTGCTTTTTTTTTATTTATCGAGGAATAAGACTCTTGAGTTTTGAGACACTTGCCTGTTTTTATTTAAATTATTTTCTAAATTAGATGTCACTGTGGAATGACTTTGGTTTCCATTTGTTACTTCTTGGAGGTTGGCAATATTAGTTTTATTTCCAATTTGTTCACTATTGTTTTGTGAAGTTACTATCGATTCGTCGTTGCAGTTAATGTTGTCTTCTGTGTCATTGTTTACCAAATTGGATTCCAAAGTACTTATTCTTTTACATAAAATTTCGACGGTGTTGGCCAACTTAGCTAACTGTTCTACCAGAGTCTCGGTTATAGATTTTTCCTGTGGCGATGGAGAGGGAGGAGCCGATACAACATCCGCGTGAGTTCTCATCCTACCATTTTCTTTCTCTTTTTTTTAATACTTGCTTCTGCTTGACGATATGACACTTTATCCTGTACTCGGATTTTTTGATCATGTTCGCAGTTTAGGCATTTGAGGGAATTATTACAGGTTTCACTATTGTGTGTATTTTGTCCACATTTACCACAGTTCTTTTTTGGCAATTTTTACTAGTTTGTCTATACTTGAAGCATAAGTAACAAAGAAGAGGCTTCGGCTCATACTGTCTGATTCTAATGGAAAGAAAATCTAAGATTACTTTTTCTGGTAGGTCACACTTCTCTAAAGTTAAAATCAGTAGAGGTGTAGCTTTCTTTTCATTATTAATTTTTTTATAGATCCTTTTAACATTAACAATGCCCTGACTTTCAAGTTCTGAAACTAATTCTTCCTCTGTGCAATACAGCAACTCCGGGACATAAGCAACCCTACGAGAAAAATTCAATGTTTTATGTAGTTCCAATACTATGGGAATATTTTGGAACGTTAAGATATTATTCAAATTGAAAAAATCTTTTTCATTAGTCACCACTAATAATATTGTACCGTTTTTTAAAATGTTGACATTAATTTGGGGACAGCAACTTTTTATAAACCGACATACGCCAAACGGGCTGAAATTGTTAAAATTTTTATTGTCCGAATTTGAATCTAAACGCATGACAATATACTTTTTGGACCATTCACCTTTTAATTTAAACATGTCCCGCGTGTCAGGCGGTTTAGGTTGTAAGTTTTTCCCAATGTGTAACAGAATAATAAAATGAATAAAGAGAATAAATGATTAAAGAAAAAAAAAGAGAAACAGCACTTCCTGCCTACACACAAATTCCGGGAACCAATGTTAAGATTGACACTTTACCAAGCAGTGTTGATAACCTTCATCCAGTCAGGTCTGATAGGAAAATGTAACAAAACATTATTTTTGCGTTCGATTCGACAGGAAGCTTCACTCTCTTCTAGGAACCGAATTTACACAGAACAATAGCGCTATTGTTATCCGAGATCACAAGAGCAGACCGCGATGTGCACACTTCGAAATCTGGAAGAGAACTGCATAACTATCTTATGACCAGCGAATCTCCAGAACGCGACTTACTGTTAAAAACATTTTGATTGAATGCCAAGCATATGACTCCCTCTAATCTTTATATGGTTTACCAGCGGATCTTCCATTCGAATCTTGCTGGATAACGAACAATCTGTGGGTGAACTTTTTGATTTTCTCCCCCATTCCAAACCCTACCATAAAATTAAATCAAATTTCACCACAGATTTCCATGTTGCAGTAAATTCACATTTCAATTAATTCATTTCACAATTTTTTTAATTAATTCGAAATTTCTGATTTCAATTCACAATTAAGGCTATAATGACCCATAAGTGGTTTCTGGGTTATAATAGTTTATATATATATATATATATATATATATATATATATATAAGAGCGGAGCACCATACAGGAGCACTCACCATAGTTAATGTCCAGTCTTTCCTCTTCTTTGATATTGATTGTTGGGACTGCAACAAAATAATTATTTAATTTAAAAATGATTTAGTA
>NW_027104949.1:997443-1014035 GCF_000696795.3 Halyomorpha halys | reverse complement strand
TGTGTGTGTATGTATGTATAACAGTATGTATAAGTAAGGAAATATGAAGAAGGCTACCAAAAAACCCAATACTTACCTTAGTGTTGTCAGTAACATTAGCTCTGCGTACCTTAGTGTTGTCGGTAACATTAGCTCTGCATACCTTAGTGTTGTCGGTAACATTAGCTCTGCATACCTTAGTGTTGTCGGTAACATTAGCTCTTCGTACCTTAGTGTTGACAGTAACATTCTGCGTCAGCTACGAAATTCCTATCGCTAATGTTAGAAATTGTTGGTCTAATCGAATTCAAAAGCCACTTTCATTCTCTATCCAACCACTCTAAAAAATGATTTGGTCGAGAACGGTATGATTTTTTTTATTGATTTTTTTTTTTTATCATTATTGATTTTAGCAACTCATTCTTTGAAGGCTTCGTCGTTTGTCTTGATCAAATCCATTTTGATTAATTTGGAAAGTAACGAAATAATACAATACACCTTCGCTTGATAACAGATCAAACTGGAACCATGGAAGGTTCCTTGTGTGCTTACCTACTTAAACTTAGGTTTGCTCTTAATCTCAGTTTAACCGGCTATCATTGGCCTTTCAAGTTTACCGCCAGATTTTAGGGTTAACCTTTCAGGTGCAACGGATAATTATTGGGTTTACCAGAGGTTTTGCTAATCATAGATTACACTGGCCCTTAGTTTATACATTTCGTAATAAAATGTTTCATATTTTACAAAATTCTGTCGATCGCAAGGGGCACCATATGTCCCATGGAATGATTTCTTCACTTTTTCAATTACCAAAATATTTGGAACGTTTTTTGCATTTGAGGAACCAAAAGTGAGAACCCTAATTATAGCTATATTGGTCTATTTATTTTATTTCTCCATATTTTTTTCTTTTTTATATTGTCTAGAGCCACTTTACGTTCGGTAGTTAGAATTAGAAAATTGGCAAGAGGTTGCTCAGACTAAGACAGACAAAATGTTTGATTAAAAATCTTTATTCATGGATTAAATATATTTTAATTATTCACATACATTGCTCTCAAATATTTGTACTATATGGTTGAAGCGCTTTGGGTAAAGATCTCACTAAGGATGGTTGCAATACTTAGCTCTGGCTGATATATCTCTGGAAAGTAGTTTTATTTTGTTGGTTTATCAGTTTAATAATTCGAAATTATTAAATTACATCTGTTATTACTCACTCATTAAAGAACCGACAGCATTTCCTTTTACCACAACAATATCTACCATTAGGGCAACATAACAAAGGGCTATCAGAGCAGCGCATTCCTCCCCTAGCTAAAAATAACACAATGATTTTCATATTAGAAAAGGATTTATATTGAATCGATTTTTTTCCATTTATTTATTGCTATTTACAACTGTACATTATAATACATTTAGTAGATTTGATCTCAGTTAATATGGAATGTTGCAGGCGTGTAGAGAAACTACCCATTGGTAAAGAGGCATGGTATATAGATGGTATAGATATAGGTGCTACGTTTCTTTCAAAAGTGGGCACACGTCTATACTGGCTCAGTAATGTATTCAATAATCATATCTTAATTAAATAAGTCACCACAATGGTACACATCAAACGGAGTGAACTCTATTATACTAATCAAAATTAACAGTCATGATGCAATAATATCAAAATGACCATGCTGCACTGTATAGTTAAACAATTAAAATGGATTTAAACCTCAATGGCCAAACTACCACGCAGACAGGTCTACATAATAAATTGTAATAACCACAACTGATATTCATAATGTTTACACAAACACAAAACGCAGACTGGGCTGGTAATGTGTTGTCTAATTAGCAACAACAGATTTTCATTTTAAATTTTTATTGCGATATTACGACAATAGGGATCATAGAGCTCATTCACACTATATTTAAAAATATATAAATAAAATAGTGACAAAATAAGAAATAGAAGGAAAATAAAAGTAATAATATTAATTTTAAAAAAAATATTAAACTTAAAGCAAAATACGTGGGGAGCGAGAGCAGCGGCCTCTCTATTATCGAAGTGAGAGGAGTACGGTGCTTGGTTGATACAGGAAGCTCCAACACCATCGTGGGTCGAGAACCATTGGAGAAGCTGAGAAACGGAGAGAGGACACCCCAACCCAATGTTCAGGTATGTCACTGTAAGCTAATCACCCTGGGTGGACCCTGTAACGTGGACGGGGAAGTCATTATAGATCTGGGTGAATGGGGGGTTAACGGAGGGAAATTAATGATGCACGTAGTGGGGAACGTGCCACGCGAGTATCATATCATAATTGGTTGCGATTTATTGTCGAAGGTGGGGACGCGAATAAGGAATGCGGGAAACCGATGGGATATTCGGTTGGGAGGAAAGAAATTCATTTGTCAGCGACTTGCGAGGGGAGGGATACCGCGAGTAGGGGCGGTTAACAAGACTGGTAACTGGATGGAGTTAATAGCGGAGAAATACACAGATATATTCTTCAAGCAGGGAAGTAGGTTGGGGAAGACAGTCCATGAAATCCCATTAAAGCGAAATATGGTTACGTACGTGAAAGAAAAAAGATATCCTCAGGCGCTTCGACAACACATTCGGGAAGAATTAGAGAGTCTAAAGGCACAAGGCATAATAGTGGATAGTACGTCGCCATACAATAGCCCTTTGTGGGCTGTGAAGAAGAAGAGTCTACCAGGGGAAACGTCTGAGAAATACCGAGTCGTGATAGATTACCGGAAGCTTAATGAGAATACGGTGGACGAAAAATATCCGATACCGAGACTAGAGGACATTCTGGACAGATTGGGAGGAGCAACCATATTCAGTACCCTTGACCTCAAAGCCATCAGCTGACTAAGGCTGTAACTCCCCCCCACCAGTTTACGAACAATCCTCGTAAACTTCAACTATACAATAAATTAATATAAAATACAACAACAATAACTATTTACAATAAACTATAAACAATAAAGAAAGCAAAAGATAGATACTCCTCGAAATTGCTTATTACAAACTAAAAGTAAAGCCAAACAAAAATAAAATCATGAATTTTACAACTAAAAAAAGTAATTTATTCAGTACATCGCCATAATTAAAGATAAATTGATCACCACTTAAGAAAACATAAAAGAACTGATAAGTTGAGATGAAGACACTCCGGATTACTCTTGCGCAGGTGTTTCAGTTAGTGGGACTTTAAGTTGTTCAATATGAACGGTCCTGTGCTTTTTGGGTTCTCTAATACTCTCAGTAGTTACAATATTATGTTATCTTATTATTATCACCCTGAATGGTCCCTCGTATCGCTGTATCTCCTTACCCCTGTTTGATCCCAAAATTCTATATACAATTGTCCCAATTTTTATCATTCCCTTCCTATCTGTGAGGTTTAAATTCTCCCGAGCTACTCTCCTGGTTTTTTCCCTCTCCAATTTTTCCCGGACTTTTTCCCATAGCTTTTTCCTAGTGACATGATTGTTGCTTATCTCATCCCCGTCCGCCGCCGTGCCCTTGTAGTCTTAATTATTATATACAAAAAAGATGAGAAATAAAAAAATGTTCAAATCCTTAAATAGTAAAAATGTATGTATGGAATAAATATGCAATAATAAAAGTAGGAATAAATGAGTAAATATGTTAAAAAATAAAAAAGGGGAGTATATTTATATTTAAGAGAAATACACATAAAATAGGAATAAATTAATTATAGATTTTAAATATATAAAAAAAATTTTGTGTTGTAAGCAGAAAAATTAGCAATAAATGTTAATTAAATTATATTGAAAATGTAAATTAATGATTTCAGAAAAATTATGTTATATGATAAGGTGATAACAGAGTCCTAACCTGTTGAAGGTAGGTTCTGTTTTAAGGTTGCAAATGTAAATGAAAGAAAGAAGTGGATTGTAAAAGTTTTAAATTTAAGAGTGAATTATAAAGAAAAGGTTATGTAAGTAGGAATCTATTTTTAAAAAACAAAAATTTTATAATGTTATTATGATATTATTTTAATGATTAATTTATTTAAAGATGGAACAAAGGCAATTACCCGGCATTTTTAAGATTTTATAAAAGAAAATTACATCAAAATAAAGGTAGGGCCAAAGAAATCAGTATGTAAGTGAAGGAAATAATGAAATTGTTATATAAAAATTAAAAAAACTTTTTGTAGGTATCCTTGAGAATGACCTGAGGATCAAAACGTTGGAAGGTTTTGAAAAGAATAAAGTTGGCAAAAAAAGGATCAAATTTGTTTTTAAATAAACTAAACCACTCTCAAACAAGAATATATTAATAAAAAGTAATCTTATATTTATACTTTTTTGACCAAGGAAAGTAAAATATTTTTTTATTAAAAATCGTGTAGAAGGTTTTTGAGGACGCTAAAACTAAATTTAACCTTATTTTATCTTATTTAACCTACTTCTTCCGAAAAAATGATTTTTAGCGTACTATATGGGAACGAATTTTTATTTGTTCACTATTTAAAATGGTTTAATACCATTGAAAATTTTGTTTTTATTATTGTAAACTTCAAAATAAATAGTTTGGTATATCATTACCCCATTATTCTATAATAAGTAAAAATTTACAAAATGGGACGAAATATTTTTTATAAAGCGAAAAACGGCATGAAACCCTCCACCCCCGCCCTCCATGGTAGCCTTACTAATCTGACTTTTCAAACAGACAATTATAGCGAATAAGTTGGTCGATATACGACATGTCACAATCTCACAAGAGGAAATCATTATTAGTTATTTATTATAAGGTATAATCCTTATTTTTTGTTTTCTTGTTTATATTACATGTCACAATCCCACAAGAGGAGAGATTATAACAAAAAATGACAATCCTGCCCCAATAGGGCCCCCGGAGAGCGAAGGCCCTACATCACTTTTGAAATATTAGCTTAAAATGGGAAGAGGAAACTTTAAGATAGTCAAATCGAGTAATATTTAAAAAGCGCCTGAAATTGAAAAACGGCATGAATTCCTCCACTCCCGCCCTCCATGTATCATAGCTTTACTTATTGCATATTTGTTGTACGCACCGAAAAAAAACTTTAAACACAAATTTTCGAAGTAATCAAAACATAATTTTTTTGAGTTAAAATTTTCGCCTTACTGGGTTCTTCCACGTTTTTTTAAATTTCAAAATTCACTTAAATAGCAATAACTTCAACACGACTTCACTAATACACACGAAACTTTGTAGGATCTTGAAGAGATAAAAAGCAAGCCTTCGCAAAGAAATTAGAACCGACGATATAAAATAAAACGCTTGAGAAACTTTTCTTTATTGGAGAAATATTTAATGGGAGGTTTTTAGAACAGCCGTTATTGAAGCAATAATAGTCAGACTATTTCAATGGGAATAAGATCTAGTTTAAATTAAAGAACATTTGATTGCACATCGATACATCGAATTTAATCAACACAAATGAGAACCGTTTTCGAGCAAATCGAAAAAGAAATGTGAAAAATCGATCCTATGAAGTGACAATCACGGTCGGTCGATTTTAATCGTAAAAGTTGCTGTCACATCCCAGGCATAATCCGCTTTCAATATATATTTTCAGTTTCGTAGGACTTTCCGTTTTTAAGCTAGGCTGTTCCAGACTATATCGGTACCTGAAAGTAAAAATCAGTTCTGAACCACTACAAGAAGCATGGCGTCGCCTTCGGTAGAAGATACCGACAACGAATAAAATATTTGATGCATACTCAACCTTTACTACAAAACCAAAACTATTGTAACTGGACTAAGACTAAGACAGATCAGACTGACCCGTGAGCACCTCTTGAAAGGTCATCCTCCAGTGAGATGTCACTGCTGGAACTATATCCTCTCCAGCGAGGACACGATGCCCGCCGAGGAAGCATGACAAGCCGATCAATAGCACTGTTGTTAACATGACTCTAATCTTTACAACTGGATTCTCGCTTAAATAGGGTTTAAGTCCTTTTGACACTTTAATCTCGTCAATAATCTTGTTAATAAACCTTTCAAATAATCATTCCCCTTAAGTTTCATGCTTCTCAACTTTCAACAAAACGTTAAAATAAATTATTCATTAATAATACATCGCGACGTATATGTCACTAAGTAACATTAATCAACATTTTTTTAAAAATAAATCAATTGGTATCCATGTTAAGTCTCAATACTCTTTATTACATCATCGACATTCCAACGTTTCGGCCATCCTCAAGGACATTCTAACAATTAACAGCTTATTATACATTCGAACATACATTTTAACAACATTATTATTAATTATTTAACATACCTTAAATATAAATTTACACCTCACATCCTATTATTTAAAAACGTTTTACAGGCTATTCTTGCCCAGGTCATTGATAACAAGTCAATTATAAAGTTACCCAATGAAACAATAAATTAATAGGGAATCTTATTAATTATTAATAAGCTTATGTCTAGTTACCTGTTTTGTGACAATTTCATTAATTATTAAAAACTTTTAATTTTATATCAATTTAACACTACTAACAATCATATAAACAAACCATTTTTAACTTTCCATGCACTCAGGTCAGGCTGATAATTAATTGATTTCATATTGCATTTTGGTCTCAATTTTTATTTATTTTATTATTAAAATTAATTTTAAACAGTAACATAAAATTTTACCTATATTTTTCATGAATATATTTTGCTTGAAACCTCTGCATAGAGTTGATTCAAATTTCTTGTATGTATTTTAAAATTTACTGTATAATTGATGTTCTCTGATATATAAATTGGCTCAGGTATTTTTCTTTTGAACATGTTTTTTTTTATGTAAAATTATGATGTTATCAAAATCAAATTTGTGAAAATTCTAAATTCACCTCCCTCTCCATTGGAAGCCCAAAAAGCTGCATATGTAGTTCACCATTATACTTAAATAAGCCATTTTCACAGCATATTTTTATGCTCTCTAAAAACAATTTTTTATTTTTTATGTTAGTATGTAATTTTATTTCCTCTCATTTATCACTTATAATTTTACAAACCAATTTGAATGGAATATTTTTAAATAAAGAAGGAACATCATAATGACATAAGATATTATCTTCAATTTTAATTTTATTAGTTTTTCTTTTGCCTCAATTACATCTATTATATCAATATTATTATATTTATATACATCCATGAAACTATTTTTAAAATATTTAGATAAGTTTTTTAACGGTCCATAAATAATATTTTACCCAAAAAAATTAATTTACAAAATTTGGGATATAAACCTCAAAAATAATTACTATTTACAATTAATTTCAATTGTAAAATAAATAAAAATTTAGACCAAAATGCAATTTTAAATAAATTAATTATAAGGTGACCTAAGTTTATAGAAGGTTAAAAATAGTTTGTTTGTATGATAGTTGATAGTGTTAAGTTGATCTAAAATTAAGTTTAAAATTAATGAAATTGTGACAAAATAGGTAACTAGACATAAGCTTATTGATAATTGATATGATTCCCTATTAACTTATTGTTTCATTGTGTATTTTGACTTGTAATTAATGACCTGCGCAGAATAGCCTGCAAAACGTTTTTAAATAATAGGATATGAGGTATAAATTTATATTTAAGGTATGTTAAATAATTAATAATAATGTTGTTCTTAAAACTGTTACAAATGAATGTATACATAATTAAGCTATTAATTGTTAGATTGTCCTTGAGGATGGCTGTATTGGTCGAAACGTTAGACTGTTGATGATGTAATGAAGAGTGTTGAGACTTAACTTGGATACCATTAATTTATTACCATTAACTTGGAATTCATTTATTTAAAAATAAATACCAGTCTTAAGAAATTGGAAAGTTTATATATAAACTATTTTAGAAGAAATAATTTCTTCAACCAATTATTAAAAAACTACATGTACATAGTATAATTTAAGATTAATAACTATTATAATTAAAACATTACTTACAATTGTATATTTCAGTTTTTTCTACATTGCTGTGATACAACTGACTCAAGGTCTGTGTCAGAACTGAATAGGGTTGAAATGGATAAAGGTCTGTTGGATTTTTTTTCCAACAGAACCATTCTTTCTAGCAGGTAGTACATCTGCTATTTCTGTTTAGAATTTTGACTGTTTATATTTAACATTGTTAATTATGCCTTATGAAGTTATTAGGTTTGAGTAACATAAACTTAAATTTTGTACATCTAACTTTTTGTTGACAGCCTGATTCTTATATTTTTTATGGTAATAATTTCCCTTTTAGTTGTTTGTTTTTTTCCAATGTATCAAAATTGAATTTATATCCTGTTTGTCTAAAATGTGTGATAAAATCAGTTTGGTCAGGTTTGTTTGTTATAGAGGCTAGTATGTATTTTCATTTTAACAATTCTCGATATTATCAAAGTTTTTCACCACATGTTCCGATACCTGGCCAAGGTGGGATATCTTTCAAGGGACACTTCACAGTGACGCTGTGTTTGTTTACCATAGGGGTCCCGTATCAGAGCTCTTAACACCTTAGTACACCATAGCCGAAGGATCAGAAGGCAATTAAGCAGGTACAAACCCTTCCTAGACATGTCCCACCTAGGGGGTGTGGTGTTTTGTCACCTAAGGCCAATGAGGATTAGATTAAAAAAAAAAGGTAATGCCCCTAAGGGGAGGTAGGAGAAAAGGACAAGGACAACTAGACCAGGAAAAAGGGCATTGAAGATGAAGACAGAAGAGAGAGGAAGAAAGACAGTCGGAAGAGAAGAAAGCCACCAGAAGGATCAGATGACAACCAATCCATCCCATCTACATCTTTCATATCTGCTGATTTTGGAAAGTAGTTGTAATGAAATATTTTATGGCAAAAAAAGCTATCTAAATCATTTCCCTAAGTCATTTTAATATAATATAATTTTCCCTAAACTATTGAGTATAAATATACGTTTTGTTCCTTATTATACTGCATAAATCTATATATCAATTTACCACTCCATTATGTACCCTATGTTTAAATGGTAACAATATTTTATTAAATATAAAGATATTCAATTACTGATAAATTGGTAAACAGGTAAACACAAAAAAGCGTTTGGAAAGGAATTCAATTATAGTAAGTTTTGCAGGACTCAATATAAATTAATTAATTAACTTATTCTTTTGTATAATTACCATAAGCGATTATCCTGACATCCCAAACAGATAAATAGCAAGGCACGACTATATTAGTGTTGATAAACCTTTCTTTTGAGGTGCTATTCTGAAGAACCAAAATAGGATTTCCTGCAGTTCTCTTCGCATGGAATTTCATACACTATATTAGATTGTAGTACTATTTTGTTTTTGTCTTTCATATTAGTGTAAAGTTTGGATAAAGTAGCCGTGTTTTTGTATGTAATTGTGTAATCGTTTTTGTTATTGTTTAGAGTTTTTGATATCCTCTCTGTGAGTGTTGGCAGTGGTAAGGAATTGTGCAGTATATTTTGCTCTTGGTTTCTTCGGGTCAAGGTTGTGTCGATGTTAGTGTTTGCTTTAGTAATTGACAGAATAGTTTATGAGGATACCCCATTTGCTAGAAGATCTACTACTTTATTTTCTGTTGTTTTTTTAAATTTAGAAGATGTTAATTAGTGTTTAGGGAAGTCCTGGCGCAAGCCTCAGGTTAGTTGTATCAGAGCAATGTAGAACAAACCGTAATAAACATAAGTAATGTTGCCAAATTTTTTGTTTTAACTTTTCAAAAGAGAGAGAAAGAAATACTTTATTCATTCATGCTGCCCAAATACATCGGGTTGCCACATTACACAGCATACTGATCAATCCGTGACTGGACATATATAAATTACATATTTTTACATGATATAATATAATAGAAAGATAGCATTTTTCTTTTTTTCACAGTTTTCTTTTACAATTAATACCAGTCTACAAACTAACTTTAAGATTTTCGATTTATTCCCCTTCTTTTTTTTTTTCTTTCCCTTCTATTTCACAACCCCTATTTCATTTGATCAACAAATTCCCTATATAACAAGTATTAAAATATTTAAAATAATAAAGTAATAAAAGAATAAATAATCACTTTTACAATGAAATTGGTCCATATGGACCAGAATATAAAGAAAATTTTTCATTACAAATATTAATTAAATATTGCCAAACTTTTTTCAAAACAATGTTTTTATGGTAAATATAAAATATATCTTAAGGTGAGGTATTTTTAATTTTACACACTCCTTAAATTTGATACATGTGCACTTCTTAAGCTTTAAAGAGCTCTTTATCTCAAGCATTACTGGGTTTAAAGAAAAAAAAATTGGTTTCATTATTTTTCATGGTAAGTCTACTTTAAAAAAAACATACACAGCAACTTTTACTGAAAAATAGATTCTTCAAAAAAAGAAAAAACTCTTAAATTTGCTTATTTGGTAAACTTTTTGAAATCTTAGATATTTCTGATCACAAAGAAACATAAATATGGTATCACTTTGTACAAAATGTAATCCATTATTAATAAAAGTAAATTACTAAACAAAAAAAAATTTTTAGCGGTTATTGTAAATTTCAAAATGGTTTGTAGATCTGTCACATTTGATTACCTACAACATATAAAAAAACTCAGAACTACCTCATTTGAAGCTAGATAAGATGTAACATTTCGTTAGAATATGATGTGGGGCATCATAAATGCGCGTTAAAATATGCAAGAAAAAAAATTTTGACATATATTGTATCAATAGTTTTCTGATTTATTGAAATAGTAATTAAAACATATAAAAAAATAATAATGATATTTCGAACTTTACCATTATTAATCTCTGAAAAAGGAACAGGATTAACATTGAAGGAAAGTGTAAAGCAAGTTTTAGGTTGGTAACAGCTTTAATTGCAACAATTGAACATTTATGCATGGGTAATAAAAAAAAATAAATAAATAAATAAACACAATTTTAAAAGCTTAAGACAAAGAAATGAAGGAAACAATTACTCGATTGATTAAATATTTAAAAAAAATTTAAAGGAAAGACAGAAAATGAATATTGAATAAATTACTTAAAACCTATCAAACTATTGACATTTGTTCTTTAAGAAAAAACTTATAACTAAGATCAACCGAAAAATTATTTAAATTAACAAAGTAAACCAGAATAAGTAAAACCACACATACATATAACATATATGTAGCTAATTATATTTATAGCTAAAATAGGAAAAAAGGAATAATTCAACTAATATTATATATTTCTCAGAAATTGAATAATTAAATTTATGTTTTGGACACAATTCTAAATTTTTACATTAATGTAATGATAATTATTAATAAATAATAACCAATAATTTTTATACAAATTGTTTATAAAAATTAGACTTTAGTGAACATTTAATTCCTTGATCCTTGGCAGTAGGTCAGATGTGGTAAGAGTTTTGATTTGCCAACTACAGGAAATTATCAGTCAAGTGAAGAATGTTTTCGTTCATGACATTAAGTTATTTTCTAATAGCATTTTTGAAAATGGTAGAAGTCAGCCATGCTTAACGATTAACCTTGCAATCGATAGACTCACCAGTATGACGGGCCATTATGTGTTGATCTAAATGACCAAGTTGTCGTGATTTATATTCACAATGAGGACAATGATGAGGTTTCTCACCAGTATGACGGGCCATAATATGTATTTTTAAATTACTAAGTGCAACCGATTTGTATTTACAATGTGGACATTGGTGAGGCTTTTCACCAGTATGACGGGCCATTATGTGTTTTTTTAAATTATATTGTTGAACTGTTTTATATTCACAATGAGGACACTGATGAGGCTTTTCACCAGTATGACGGGCCATTATGTGTTGATTTAAATGACCAACTTGCAGTGCTTTATATTCACAATGAGGACATTGATAAGTCTTCTCACCAGTATGATGGGTGATTATATGTTGATTTAAAGCATCTTTTCGAACTGATAGATATTCACAATGAGGACACAGAT
Source organism: Halyomorpha halys (assembly GCF_000696795.3). Classification (NCBI taxonomy): domain Eukaryota; kingdom Metazoa; phylum Arthropoda; class Insecta; order Hemiptera; family Pentatomidae; genus Halyomorpha; species Halyomorpha halys. The sequence continues at coordinate 1,002,072 of NW_027104949.1, read as the reverse complement.
GAGGCTTCTCATCATTGTGATGTGCCTTTTTATGTTTATTTAAATTACTAAGATGAACTGCTTTATATTCACAATTGGGACATTGATGAGGCTTTTCCCCAGTATGATGGGCCATTATATGTTGATTTAAAACTCTCATATAAACTGATTTATATTTACAATGAGGACATTGATGAGGCTTTTCACCAGTATGACGGGCCATTATGTGCTGATTTAGATGAGTAAGTTGTAGTGATTTATATTCACAATGAGGACAATGATGAGGCTTCTCACCAGTATGACAGGCCTTAATATGTATTTTTAAATTACCAAGTACAACAGATTTATATTTACAATGTGGACATTGATGAGGTTTTTCACCAGTATGACGGGCCATTATGTGTTGATTTAAATGACCAAGTTGGAGTGATTTATATTCACAATGAGGACAATGATGAGGCTTCTCACCAGTATGACGAGCCATAATATGTAATTTTAAATTAGCAAGTATAGCCGATTTGTATTTACAATGTGGACATTGGTGAGATTTCTCACCAGTATGACAGGTGAAAATGTGTCTTTTTAAAAGATTTTTTTTAACTGATTTATATACACAGTGCGCACATTGATATTTCTTGTCACCAGTATGATGAGCCATTATATGTTTATTTAAAAAACCTATTTTATTTGTTTTGTAGTCACAAAGATGACATTGATGAGACCTCTCACTTGTAGGATTACACATAACAGAAAGGATAAAGTTCATCTTTCCTTTCAGGTGATCCATCTCATTGGGCACCTCTTGAACGTCTGTAAAACAATAAATATAATGTTTTAAACCAATGTGATCCGGGTTGCATTTAAAAAACAAAAATACGTATCATGATAATAAATAATTGTAATGTTAAACTAGCACCCAGGAAACCTCCTTCATAATATCTAAAGTGTTTTTTTATGGAAAAGGGGAGAAAAGAAATTTAGAGAAAAAAATACAGAATATCAAAAAGGTGTTTAATTAATTACACCCATCTTATTCGCAGTAATGCTATAGCTTTAATTATATTTAACGGGTGCAGTTCACTCAATTCAGTGTTGTGTAGCCTTCTATATTTTCTAGTAAACTCATCTTTTTTTAGTCCAAATATTTTACATACTACTTTATTTTAAAAACCTTAATATGCTGTTCTTCCTTAAGTGTAAGAGGCCATGTTTCACATTTGTAAACTACAATAGGAAGAATAATACTTTTCTAAATTTTAACTTTTAAGGTTCTGGACAGAAGGCACAAAGTTAATCAATTTCAAAATTGAAATATAATAAGTATTTCCCACCATTAACTTCACTATTATTTTCTCATTAATTTCTAGTTACAGTAGAACCTAAATACTTAAACCTATATACCTGGTTCAAATCTATTTCCTCCAAAATTTATAATACCAAATTGCTCCTTTTTCTATTGCTAACCACATATCTTGTTTTATTCGTATTCAATTTGATTTGAGTTTACCCGCCCTCATCCAATAACAAATTATGAGTATATCCAACTATGGGCATTTTTCTTTTTACATAAAAAATACTTCAAAATATACAAAGACCAGAAAACCTTTTATTTATAACGAGTTGATCCTTGTTGTGGTCAAGAAAATAATTAAAAATAATTGATTTATGACTTCCTACTCAGATTACATTAACTATATCCATTTTACTCTACCTGCTGTATTACATTTTCTACATTGTTCCCTTCTACACTACAAATTTCTCTAACCTGTAATATTACATTAGTTATCAATTCTATTATTTGTCATCTACCACTTTAACAGTGATAATTATCACAACTGTGGTTTGATCAGTTATGTTTTCATATCAGTTACTTCATTTATCACTTTCATTACTTATCATTTTTTAATTATTACTACTTTTTCAGTATTATTACTGTCAGTTAATAAATATTTTTGATTTTCATTTCAAACTTTCTATTTTGGTTTTAATTTTATGCCAGTTTTATTTAAATGTCTTTTTATACTTTTATTTTTATATCAGTTTCATTATTGCTTCAACTTTAAGCCCATACTAAATAAATGTAGTTCTAAATATTGTTTTATAGTAGTTTTCTTGACTGCAACCGGACCATCATCTTGATTCACATATGGTTGACCAACAATACCTGATGCCAGATATTCACATATGGTTGACCAACTATACATGATGCCAGAAATAAACATCTGGTTGACTGCCCATCCATGTTGCCTGATATTTGTAATTTTCATTTTTGTAATTTAATAAGAAACAATTTTTAGTGCAATGGGAGAATTTTTAATATCAGACAATTAATGTCGCCACATATTGACAATTCAAAGGCTGAACTAGTCTGGTCGTTGCCCTGTTTGGACTAAGTAACATGCCAAAAGTTCCTACAAGTCTCATTTCTCAATATCTACAACTGTATATCTCACAACCATATCACAGGTGAAAGAAAAGTCAGACAGAAAATTATTAATAAAACAAAATGTAGAACAATATTCTAGAAACCACTCACTCAAAGATTACATTAATAATAAAAATTATTCTCACCATTATCCGGAACATGTAGCTCTTCTTCCTGCTTCACATGAACAAGGCCATCTGTTAACAAGTAATTAATACTTTCAAAAAGAGGATTCAAACAAAATAACAATAATAAAAAAATCTAAAGCTTTTAATTATAAATTATGTTCTAATAATAATAATAATAATAATAATAACAACAGAGACCAAGAAATGCAAAGAGGATGAAATGGACGCCAGATATGAATAAGGCTGTCATCCGGGCATATTACTTGGCAAAAAAACTAGAAACTGACAAAACAGGATATCTTAACCGTATACAGAGATACTGGCATGAGTCCTTTTATATATTTATGTTTGTCTCGCCATCACAAGGATGGACTCTGGTTTAACTACACTTAATCTGAGCAAAGGTATTGAATCAACAATCGTATCACAAAATGAACGATTGGTAGAATAGAAAAGCAAGTCTCTGCATGGGAGATTCTATAGCCAACTGAAAGAAGCCTCCTTAGACAAAGAGAGATCAGTCAAATGGTTAAAAGCTGGAAGGCTATTCTCCAAGACAGAGGGATTTGTGGTTGCTATTGAAGATCAAGTTATTGCCACGAGATCATATAGGAAGCATGTGTTAAAAGATGCAACAACACCAGATAAGTGTCGATTATGCTCAGTAACGCTCGAATTAATCCAAAATATCACTGGAGGATGTGGAGTGCTGGCTGGTACTGAATATCTGCAGAGGCACAACAATGTGGCCAAAATTTTGCATCAGGCTCTGGCGATAAAGTACAACCCAATTGAAGATAAGAGCCCTTATTACAAGTACCACCCAAATAAACTCCTCCAAAAAGGTTCTCTCAGGCTATATTGGGATGAACCAATTATTACAGACCATACAGTATGCCATAATAAGCCAGACATCCTTCTTATAGACCTAAGAAAAAAGAAAGTGGAACTTATTGATGTTGGGATCCCCAACGATAATAATGTAAGCTCCACTGTGGGAGAAAAACTGAGGAAATACCAGGAATTGGCTATAGAATTGAAAGAAATATATAAATTGGAAGGTGATACCACTACTCTATTCATAATATCAACAAATGGTCTCATACCAAAATCAACAGTGGCAGGCATGAATGGTCTGGGGGTTCCTATAGACGTACTAAGAGAGGCTCAACAGTCAGTTCTCTTAGACACTGCACGTATAGTGAGAAAATTTTTAAATATTTGAAAAAAAAAAAATATGAAGATGGTTGGACTTCTAGATCCTCCACCTCAGATATTCAACCCACAATAGCGAGAAAAAAACGGATAATAATAATTTAATTGACAATCAACAAGCCATACTCTCTTTAACCATCCTCGCTTCATTTCCATTTTACGAGGTTTTGGCTATTTATCCATTTTTAGGCCTACAAAGACGGACCCTCACCACTATGCTAAATTAAGTTACACATTCATAATTCAATTATTAAATATCATTCACTTCCATTATATATACTCTCAAATGCAACCCCACACCTAATACCACTATACCGCAATGCCAGTAAAAACTGTTATGACAGCAACTTTCATAGTTTAAACCATTTTATTTATAACATACAATCAGGCAATGAATCAAACTTTTCGCCCGATTTATTCCAAAACCTCAAACATATTACCGATAATAAATCTGATGTAGACCTACAATCAGAAGAATGAAATTTTTAAAAAAAATTTTGAACGCACCGATTCAAATGAGTCCCCCTTAAAAGCTAGGGTTGGCGGCTCATTTGACATGTTATCAGAAATCGACCTTTCGCCAGGTACGCATACTAGAGCAATACTAAGTACCAGCAATAACAATACTAACCCAAATGCTCAGCCCAATACAATAAAAATACCTCCGATATTCCTATATAACGCTAATAATTACAGGCTACTGTTAAACGATTTGAATGCATTGTTCATCGGACCATTTACTGCCCTATCGGTAGCAATACGAAAAGTATGTTAACGAATATCGAAGATTACAGAACTATAACTAAGTACATATTCATATATTCATATTCACAAATAGTTAATTTATTAAAAAAGTAATTTTCATTTTTTTTTTTTTTTTTT
>NW_027104949.1:985421-996593 GCF_000696795.3 Halyomorpha halys | reverse complement strand
TTATCTTGTTTTGTTTTTAGCCCTGAAGAAGGCTAGAAACTCTAGCCGAAACGTCGGCACATTAAAATAAGTTAGTCATACTTATTTGTGTTTCATTGACCGCACCCCCAACCATCTTCTCCTCATTTATCATCCACGGTCAACTATCTCTCATAACTATAACTAAGTGCTATGATGAAGAAGAAACTAAGTACTATGATGAAGAAAAAAGTGAGTAACATTTTTATTTTATTTTATTTTATTCAATGGATAAAAATAAATATTTGAACAAAAATAAATAGTGATAAGGAAGGTTCCTTATAGTAAAACCGAAGACAAATTAAAGACCGAGTGAGACTCAAAACAATTTGAAGTTGCCTATGTATCCAGAATATTAAATAAAGATAAAAAATCAACTCCACTCTGTTCAGTATCTCTTAATAACAACGAAAAGGCCAAAGATATTTTTAATCTTAAACATTTATTTTCTGCCCTAATTATAGTAGAACCCAAACACATAAACACTGACGTTCCTATGTATACTAACTGCCGAAGATACGGTCATACAAAGAACTATGGTCATTTGGAACCGAGGTGTGTTAAGTACAAAGGTAAACACCACTTCTCATAATGCCTGTTAAAATTTACGGATATGCTATTTTGTGTAAATTGCGAAATGGCTCATGTGAATAATTACAAAGGATGTAAATATTATCAAATCCTTAAAAATAAAATAAACTCACATTCAGAACCAAATATTCGTAAATCTGAGATTAATTCAAGAAGGCCAGCCACGAAAATCACTGCTAAAAAACTCATATGCTGATGTTATTAGATCAATATCAAAACCACAGGAACCAAAACCTCAGTTCACAGTTAATCAAGACAACGAAATAAATGGTGAAAATTATTGTCTTCAATAAATAAAATTATAATCGAAGCTATCAAGCTGTATTTACCACAAATTAAGACTCATCTATCTAGGTTAGTAGTGTCTTTCTTTACAAATGGACCATAATATAAATAACAGCTTATCTACAGTTACTAATTCTCTCCTGACCAACTGCGCTTTAATACAAATCATATATTATTCAACAAATGCTCAAATATTCATTTTTCGTCTGTGGGTAAGAAATTAAGAAAATTAAAATTTTTAAACTGGAATGCTCATGACATATCTAATATAGCCTGTATAACTGAGACACATTTATCCCAAAATATCAAATTGAAGATTACGGGTTACAAAATTTTACGCAATGACAGAGATTGTTACGACTCCCTCTGGTGGTGTAGCCTTAATAATCAAAAATAATATTGATTTCACTGAAAATATCATTACAAACATATTTAATATAGAGGTTGTTTCGGTTTGTTTAAGCTCGTCTCCTTCTACCGTTGTCTCAGCTGTTTATAAACCACCAAATAAAAAACTAATTCAATACAAAATTTTAAAACTATTACCACCAGGGAACCATACATTAGTTTTAGGTGACATAAATTGTAAAAACATTTACTGGGCATTCCAAAAATCAAATTCGAGTGGAAATACTTTACTTGATATTTGCTCAAGGCACAATATCCAAATACATGCACCAAATGAAAGACCAGGCTGTAAATCTGACATTCCGGATATTGTATTAACAAAAAATTTTAGTTTTCACCACTCTTCTCAAGTGATCACAGCTTTAAATTCGGACCATATCCCTGTATTAATTAATTTCGCAACTGAGATAAACAATGAAACGGTGAGAAAATCCCTCATTAATGGAGTGATCAATTAGAAAATGTACAAAATTCTTGTCGATGAAAAATTACAAATGAAAAAAAATTTCCCTAACACTCTAGAAATAGATTAAAGTATAACAACGTTAAATGAATCGATTTCAAACACTTTACATGAGGAACTGTATGACCTTCCTATTTAAGGGGAAAAACATTTTGTGGCATCTGCCCAAAATCAATACTGCTAAAAATTAAAGAAAAAAATCACGCAAGGAAACAGTGGATGTGCACACTAGAAACCCTGTTCACAAAAAGAAATGGAACCACCTGAAACATGAAACTAAAAAGGATCTGGATGAATGGGCGTATTCTAAATATCAGGGATATGTGGAGAATTTAGACCCAAAGGATCGTTCATTATGGAAGGCTATGTGAAGTCTATTCGATAAATGTGAAAAAATTCCAAGTCTAGTAGACCATGATGAATTCATCACCCGTGACGTCAAAAAAGCTGAAGTGTTCGCTAATTTCTTTGAAAAAACATTCTCCAATACAGAGATAAGTCTGAGTTTAGTCACTGAGGAAATTGACAAGTATTTAAATCTCCCCCTTGAAACAGTTGAGCTCCCACCTGAATTCATGTCCCCAAAAGAAATCCAGGACCTGATTAAAAAGCTCAAGGTAAAGAAAAGTCTTGGCCATGATTTGATCCGTCATAGCAATCTAAATGTTATCCAGGAAAGCTGTCATTTTCATCACGTCAATTTTTAACAGTTGCCTTCGTACTGGATATTTTCCTGATATGTGGAAGAAAGCCGAACTCATAGTAATTCACAAGCCTGGTAAGAATGCTAAACAAATCAGCAGCTACAGACCTATCAGTTTATTACCCATTTTTGGAAAATTACTGGAATCAGTTATAAAAAAACATATTAATTACTTTTTTCAGAGCATCGAAATTATTCCTGATTTTCGATACAGTATTTCCACTTCTCACCAACTGGCAAGACAATCGGAATTTATAATTATCGGATTCGAAAAAAAGACACCCTGGTAGTGTCCTTGAATTTCCAACAAGCATTCAATAAGGTCAGACATTGAGGTCTTCTATATAAACTAGAGAAAGCAGGCACTCCAAAATACCCACACAATATTCTCAGCTCATTCCTCAACGGTAGAACATTTCCTGTCAGAATTAATAACAAAAATTCTACCCTTAGACAAATCCATGCCGGTAATCCACAAGGTTCAGTCCTTTCTCCTATTTTGTTCAACTTCTACCATCACGACATCATCCAGTCCACACACACCTCCAAAGCTATGTTCGCTGACGATACAGCTGTGTTCTCTCAACATGATGACATAATAATCACTAGAAACACTTTGCAAAGTCACCTTAATGATCTAGAATAATATTTCACTAAATGGATGATTAGCTTGAACATTGATAAATGTAATTCAAAAGTTTTTACTCTTCGACGCCCACCAGACCCTAATCCTCAAAGGTAAAAATGTGAAATGGAATCCTGCCAGTGAAACAGTAAGATATCTGGGAATTCACCTAGATCGCCACCTTACCTGGAATCACCATATCAACATCAAACTAACTCAAACCTACGCAAGGTTAACAATGCTATATTCTATCCTAAACAGAAATTGCAAACTAAAAGCAGAAACAACTGATCTTATATTTAAAACAATTCTCAGGCCACTGCTGATGTACGGCAGTGAAGTCTGGGGAGCGGCATCCTTTTCGAAAAGGAAAAAACTACAATCTTTTCAAAATAAAGTCCTAAGAATAGCAGTTAATGCTCCTTGGTTCATAAGCAATAGCCAATTGCATCAGGAATTCCAAATGGAGTCAATATGAGGATTACATCAAAAAACGGTTCATAATGTTCCACTCCCAGTTGCCGACAGTTAAAGGAACAGTGACCTACAACCTGGGAAACCCAACCTCAACCCGAAGACTAAAGCCCAGGCTAATGCAGGACATTCTGTAATAAATTCTATATTTATTAATTCATTATTCCCACTACCTCTATTTTACTTATTATTATTTATTTACTTTTTCTTCTCGTCATATTTGTACACTAAACAAAACAAACAATGGCCCTCTAATGGTAAAAAGTAACATCATTATTTTTTGTTATTAATTTTACTTTTCTATTTTATTAAGAAGCATTATTTTTATCTATTTTATCTTTTTTTTTAAATTATCACATTGTATTTAGTTAGGGGTGTCTTTTGTACGAGACTATACCACCCCCCTAATCAACTGTTAAAAAAAAATTAAAATATAATGTAACGGTTATATCAACCATCTAAGGCCAACCAGGCCGATCTGGTATAAAATAAATAAATATAATAATATGAAATTTCACTCACCATAGTGAATGTCTACTTCCTCTTCTTTGATATCGACTGTTGGGACTGCAACAAAATTCAATAATTATTTAATTTAGAGATGATTTGGTTCCGCTATAACTAATAAATATTATAAGAAATAGCCAGCATTATAACATATTGTAAAAATGAAAGTTTAATAAAAAAAAATAATAATGTAAAAAAGTTTATTATATAAAAAAAAAAAATTCATAAAGACAAACTAAGATAAATCCAGGATGTGAAAACTATCATCAATGAACTAATCATCATACTATCATCATGAATGAACTAATGAATCATACTATCAAACTAAGTTTGGAAGACTATAATTTAAAAATGATAGCAAAACAAGAGATAAAAAGAATGATTAAAAAAAATAATTTTTTTTTCTTACCAGATACAATTAAAAAAAACCTCAGAAATCAATAATATAAAATTACAAGAATTAGATTATGTTAATAACTTTTAAAAGGAAAAAAAAAAAAAGAGAGAAGAAAACTTACCAGTTGATTGGTCAGTTCCAGTTGTCATTTCTTCTTTATTAGACATGTCCAAGTTACATACACCTGAAATAATAAGTTAATAAAAACACTATTTATGATTAATGGTTCAATTAAATAGACCAATTTTCTAAAGGTTGAATATCACAATAATTTAATATGTTATATAAATAATAAATATTATAAGAAACAGCAAGCATTAAGAAATATTATAAAAATGAGTGAAAAAAAAAAAAGAAAGTAAAAAAGTTGTTTATAACAAAAAATTCATAAATACAAACTGAGATAAATCCAGGATGTGAAAACTATGGAATGGTTCTCACACTATCAAACTAAGTTTGGGAGACCATAATTTAAAAATGATAACAAAACAAAAAATAAAAAGAATGGTTAATTTTATTAAATTTATTTGAATGATATATTGTAACATTATACTAAGATTTCTTTAGATAAATTTAATAATAATCATGAAGGCTTAGAGAACCCAAATGTTCGAAGCTGTTACCATCAATCCTTGTATCAGTTTTGATACAATCCTCCTATCTACACCTACACCTCAAACATTTACTCATCAGCTGATAGTTCAATTACATTTTGGGGATTCATTTGTCACCAAGCTCTACAACCTTATACACCCATCTTATTCGCCACAATGATGTACCTGAATTATATTTACTGGGTGTAATAAATTTTTAATAGTAGTAAAAGTAATTTACTTCAATTAGTTTTACCAAACTCGGCAGTTCCTAACTATTTAAAGTTTAAACACAATCGAAAAAAAAATGACCAAGAAAATGTATCAAAGTTAATTGTCCGTAATTAACTGATCCATTTCTCAGTTTATTGTGCAATTAAGAAAGAACTTCCAGAGTAAAAACTTGAATAATCAATAAAAATATAAAAACAATATAGGTAATATTGTTTAATTGAAAAAATAAAACGCACCATTAAGTTCCGTTTCATCAGTAACTTCTTCTTTTATAGAAATTCCAAAGCTAGTCATATCTGGGAAAGAAAACAATAAATAAACAATTATATGATAATAAACAATAAACATGATAGGATAGTTAATAGCTACCAAAACAATACAGATAACAACACTTAACTAAAAAATAAAACGTACCATTAATTTCAACATTGTCACTAACTTCATTAATAGAAATTTCCAAGCTAGTAATGCCTGAAAAAGAAACAATGCATAAACAATTTGTATGATAGGATAACAAATAGTTACAAAAGCTATACATATATACATGCAACTAAAAAATAAAACATACCATTAGGTTCAGTTTCATCCAGAACTTCTTCTTTTATAGAAATTCCCAAGTTATTCAAACCTGGAAAAAAAGGAATATATAAAAAATTTGTATGATGGGAAGTTTTGTAATAAAACAACCCAATCTTTCAATGGTTAAAGAACATAAATTTAAACTGAATGCTCTCCTATTGAACAGTATAAAAATAAGTGTTTTATTTTTAGAAGAGTAAATAGAGAATTTTGCTAAATAATGACTAAATATTGAAAAGCAATAATTAATTTTTGGCAACCAATGTCAGAATATCAGAAAAGATTCTGAAGTTATATATGCTTGCATTTAACTCTCCAATAATTTTCAAAATTCATTTGCATTCTTGAGATTAAAATAGAAAAATAAGGTTTCGGATTTACAGGTCTAGGTTTAAGTTAAAAAAACAAAAGTAATACCATGGGTATGTACTAATAGGCATTGTTCAAAATAATAAACACATTTCATGCCATCGACAAAGTAAAAAGGAAGGCGTTTTAGAAAAAAAGAAAGAAAATTAATAATGACTAAATTCTGAAGTTATACAGCGTAATACGCGTTATACTAGGACCCTAGTAATATACCTTGAACACAAAACAAAGTGTTTTGTAAGTGTTTCAGATCTTTACTAAATAGTAGACATTATTTTAATTCAAAAGGTAGCAGCACCATTTTCAGGCCTAAAAGCAAAATTAACGTGGAAATACTTACAGAATATTGGTGGATGAACCTAATTTGTACATAAATAGATTAGAATTCATAGTTGTTTCAATGATGGTAGTTACAAACAATAAACCATCAGTGACCATTCAAGGAACATTAAAATAATATAAAACAAAAGTAAGAGGAGTTGTTCTTGCACAGTTTAGAGGTCGTTACACTATTCAATAACAGATTAATATTATAAATTAAAGGAAGTGAACCTTTTTAAATCGGTCTATAATTTCTGTGCCCCATTACATAGCGAGGACAGTTATTAACAAATATTATTCAAGTCAAAGAAAACAACTAATAATCACTTACTAGTTCCATCCATGTCAAACTAACAACGATATAACCTAACGCACTGTTATAGACAATATCAAATCCTCGCATCTTAATAAAGTCTAAAATTCTCTTACAATCTCCAACACAGGATCCTTAAAAACAATTACTGTTTTATAAGTTGAAAATATAAGAATTTTATTAGTAACAGTTGTTTAAAATTATAATCACGAATTCATTAGAATACATATGTAGTTATTTTGGTGACAAAATATGTAATGAGGTTTTTGACAGAATATAGTAGGCCTGTTCCAACAACCGCTTCTGACTATCTATAACTGTCTGGAGATACTCGAGCAGTAGAATTGAGAGGGGAAAACCCGTACTACGCATGCTTCGTACAGTCAGAATTGGTTGTTGGAACAGGCCTATAGTAATATAGGTGATCTTAGACCGTTGTGTAGAAATATTAAAGTGCCAATTTTTTAAAAAGTTATTATGAATGAATGAAAAAATAATTTTATTCTGGGACATATGTCCCCTAAGAATAATTACATGGTTCATACATTATCATTTTTGTCTGGGAAGCATTTACAAGTTTCCAGTAAGCAAAATGAAATTACATTGAGATCTTGGCTTAACTATTGTTTATAATTTTAATCAATATATGCTTAATTAAATTGTTTACAATGATGCGGAGGTTTGGTTATGCAATAAGTTAAAGAATAGGTGTTCTTTAAAGGAAAGAATGGATGAGGATTGGAGAATGGAGATGGGGAAAGAATTCCAGAAGGAGGTTGCACGTATTATAAAGGACTTGCTGAAAAAGGCCATTCTATATGAGGGTACATATAAATCAATCGGTTGGGATCTGGTGTTTGATGGATGGATGGATGAACCAAGACTGTGAATGATATAGGTATGTTTTTTTATTTTAAAAACTTGGAATAGAAAAACACCAAGGCGGCATTGCCTTCGGGAGGTTGGATAAAGCCACTTCAACTCGGTATACCAGCGGGAGACTTGAGAGCGCCTTGGAAACCCAAATATAAATCTTACGAAGCAATTCATGAGTCTCTTCAGTCTCAACTCTAGACCTGGAAATAGCTCTCCATAGACCAAGGAACCGTAGTCGAAGTGAGGGAAGATGAGAGAGAATACTAGGAGCTGACGGGTGTTCTGAGGAATCAAATTACGGAATCTTGGGAATTGTTTGAGTACAGTTATGGATTTGCGTGTAATTTGAGAAATATGATTATTTCAGGAGAGGTGTTGGTCGAAGGTGACTCCAAGATTTTTTTTTTTGTAGGATAGAAGTGAATCAGTTGGTTGTTAAGGAAGAGTAGGGGATAATAAGGGATGGAATGAAGGAGGCGCTCTGGACCAATAAGAATGGCCTTGGTTTTTTTCAGCATTCAAGTTCAAATCATTGTTTAATATATAAAGCCCATGCGTTAATGCTGTCAATGTCTTCTTGTATTTTTTGGCCTCAAGCATCTTGGAGGGATGGAAGGATAGATAGATTAGATTTTACTGGATGTTGAATGTTAAGAGGTCATTTATGCAATCAAAGTCCTGAAATATATTTTGTAAACAGAAATTGCATGCGGAGATTTTCAGCTTGTTTTAAGTGTGACAAATAGTAAAAAATGTGTAATTGATTCTAAAAGTTACTTATCTAGAAATATTGCGTTTATAAAAGTACATAAGGAGAGTATATGTGAGAATATTTGTGATAAAAAAAAAGAACAAAAAAAAACAAGCGTATTTTTCATTTATGCCCTTGCCTAGTCACTTCTGACATGGGGGATTATCTGTAGATTATCATCATATTCTAACACGAAGGTGAGGGGTCAAATTTGTTGAACGGGTGAACACAAATAAAAGGTTTTATTTGTTGCGGTTATATAACACAAAACGTTCAAACTATAATGAGAACAAAGAACAATAGTTTCGAAGCGGTCAGAACAAAGACTTTACATCAAGTACGGTTCAACAAAAGACTCAAAACGGCTAGTGATCTATAATAGTTTGCTATAGAGCAAATTGTATACAATAAAAAATGAGTTTTTCGATGGACCACAACAGAAATAAAAGTCGATACCCCCAGACCGGATTCGGACCTGTGCCGCTGCAGTTCCTGGGTTGCAAAGACCTGCGCCTCAACTCCCTGAGCTACGGACGGTTCAAAAACGAGCGTCTGCTCCATTGGCCTGCAAAAATAGAAATAAATCAACTTCGGCGAACCAAATGTGTCTTTGAGTACAGAGCATATACATCTCTCTCCCTAAAGTGAGTATCATTAAAATTATGTCTATCATAAATAATCGTTTATCACACAATGAGGCACGAAATTGTCCAATAATTTTATGTCTCGGCCTTTGTGATCCTAAATAGTCCACCAACAAAGAAGTCGTCAACGAATGCTGCCATATGCCAGGCCAGTGATTTCGGTTTCGAAATATGTGAAAACCCAAGGGTTGTGCTAACAGCCGGTCATTAGTCCTTCTGAGAAACGATGTAGCTGGCATGACGTACATAGACGAGTGCCGTGTGTGCAAAAACATTTTGTCACAAGTTAGAGGTGTCCCTCAATGTTAACCATGTCAAAACAGGACACGTCACAAATACGGCTTTAGTACTGAGCAACAAGGATATGGTAATGTTACCACTCGTTCATCGGTAAAAAATAAAATAAACAGCTTAATATGCAATATAATAGTTTGCAAACAAATTCAATATTGCGAAAAATCCTAAAATAACAGTTTTTTTGCCTTTTCTTTTATTGTAGATATCCTTAATTGAAAAGGTAAATAAAATACATGTATATGAAAACCTAAGAGACCTATAACCTGATACAAAATAAATCTATAGATATGGAAGCAATAGTAAAAGAAGAGAACAGAGGAAATAAAAACTCCCCCCCCCCCAAAACAATATTTTCCATTTACATCAAACCACCTACTGCTAGAGTTTTTATGTTTAATTACTTGTGGTCGTCTGCTTCTAGAAAATTGTAAAGAAGAAATATGTGTCTTCATGGATGATATTTTGGTATCAAGTTGTTGGGACCACAGCCTGGTTGTCCTAGAAACACCCATACATTCTGGATGGATGACTTCATCTAGCTACAAATCTGTCGAAAACATCAATGAATGCTTCGGTACATAGACCATGTGCCAACTCAAGATGGATTGCCTTGTTGAGAGGCAGATAAACAAGGACATGTACACCTTGATGATTGGTGACCTTCTCCTTGAACTTTCACGTGCTGAAAATGGTCCTGCAAAATCAACTGCTGCAATATGAAAGGCATTGATTTCAGAAAACCTGGTTGGTGGTAAATTACCCATCAAAGGGTGTGAAGTAGATTTGGAGAACCTTCTGCATGTCAGACATAATCTTTTTACCTTGGGGTAAAGTTTGCGTAGGGAGATAATCCAGATTTTTTTTTTAATAACAGCCTGAAGGGCAGCGCAACCAATATAAAGCGATATCTCACGATAGTATTTTACCAGAAGTACAGTAAAGTGCGCCTCAGGTGGTACGAGAATTGGATGCCTTTGGTCATAGGCAAGCTGAGCATTGTCCAATTGCCGCCCACCCTCAAAACTCATTCATCCTGGAAAATTCCAAGGCGCAGTAGCCGATTAGACAGGATAACTGGTTGCTTGTATGCCTCAGGATTTAAAAATTCAATAGTGTTCCTGAATGAGTGTCACTATCTTCATGAGCGCAGAATCCAATTCAGTCGCTGTGATAATGTTGTCGAAGTATGCTGATGTCTGCATATGTGGATAAATCTTAAAGCATAAGCAAAAGACCTAATGAGTCTGTTATAATTAGAGAAACGTCCTGTCCAAGATATTAATTCAGACGCATTGGAAGTGGTCAAAAGAACAGTAAAGGTAGATTTGATCTCTTGCGAATATTCACAACTTAAAGTGTTTTCCATTTGTGGTGTAGCAACTGGCCGTTGATGATGTGGTAGTGATATCCATTCGGGTCCCGCCTATCATAATGCATGATCAATGAGTTGTGTTGGTTCTAATCCACTGGATCCACAATCTGCTGGGTTGTCACATGCCGAAAAGACACATGCCTCCACCACAATGTCTCAGAGGTCTCGAGGATACTGGCCACTCGATGAGCGACAAAGGTTTTCAAGGTGTGAGGCGGTGACGATAACCATGCCAAAAACACTATTGAATCAGTAAAAAGATGAACCTTGTAATCCTTTAAAGTGAGTAGCAACGGTTTTATGGAAGCAATCAGACACGTAAATAGTACAGCTCCACATAATTCTGGGCGAG
>NW_027104949.1:955610-983025 GCF_000696795.3 Halyomorpha halys | reverse complement strand
ACTCATCATCTTCCGCAATCACTTCTGTAGAGTTGCTGGCCCATTCGATAAATGAATACAAACCTTCAAAAGCAATTCCTTGTAATTTGTTTTTTTAGGGCTTTGGTGCTAGCGATGTCACTTGAACCAGTGACAATGTCAACAACATACACGTTATTAATGAGTGCAGATGATGCCTCTGGATCTCCCTCGTCCTCAATCAATTGATGAATGACCCGCATGGCTTGGTATGGGGATGACTTCAAGCCATATGTGATGGTTTTAAATTCGTAGATATCCACCGGTGCATCAGGGCTGAATCTCCAATTCAGTTGGTAAGTTCGATCTGAGGGACGAATCAATACTTGACGAAACATTTTTACCACATCAGTGGTGAATACAACTGGGTGCCTTCGAAATCGAACAATGATGTCCTCTATATCATCCTGGAGTTGTGGCTCGGTCAGCAACTTATCATTCAATGAACCATTGGATGTTTTGGCAGAAGCGTCAAAAACCACTCTGATTGCATCAGAGCCTCCTTTCGGAACGGCATGGTAAGGTATTATACATCTAGACGATCCTATGGTTAACTCCATATGTCCCAATTTAAGATACTCTGCCATTAATTCGCAATGCTGTTTGCGAAGCTTATAATCTCTGGACAGTTTATTTTCCAAGGAGTAAAGGCGTGAGAGAGCTTGCGTTCTTGAAGAACCTAAATCAGGTTCGGATGAGTGGAATTGTAGTGCAACCACATAAAACCCAGAAGTGTCCCGGTAGGTCGTTTCCTTAAAAACTCTTCACATTCCTTGTCTTCTTTAGAAAGTGGAATAGGTCTACCAACTTCCTCCATCTCCCAAAACCGTTAAACTATATTGTCGATTGACTTGGTAGAAAGAAGACAGATCGATCTATTAGTGTTTTTTGCTATGGGTCCCATGATTACCTCTCCAAAAACAGTGTCTAATAATGAAGGATGATTGCGGTGAGAGGTGCATATTACTTGCAGAAAGAGATCTACTCCAAGAAGAAAATCTACTGTGCCTGGGGTGCTGAATTCTGGATCTACCAGATCATGAGTAAGAAACTCCTGAATTTCAATTGGAGGTGTAGGTTCTTGAGGTAGTGGAGCTGTGATGATTGGGATAACGAAAGCATTGGTCATGAACTGGTGGTCCGAGCTTCTTGGCTGCAGAGTACATTGAATCAAACCTTCTGGAGTTGGAATGTGGGTGTTATTTAAACCAGATACCTGACAGTCAGTCCTTACAGGTGTAAGTTGAAGACGTTTGGCACAATAAGATGTGTTGATTTAGGAGTTTTGGCTTGGTGAGTCCAACACCAAACGGATATCTTGGAACACACCTCTGTGGTCCTTTAT
This sequence comes from Halyomorpha halys, assembly GCF_000696795.3. Lineage (NCBI taxonomy): Eukaryota > Metazoa > Arthropoda > Insecta > Hemiptera > Pentatomidae > Halyomorpha > Halyomorpha halys. Next base: position 981,662 of record NW_027104949.1, on the reverse strand, counting down.
TTTTGCCAATGTAGTTCCCAACAGTACTTTATAGGCAGATGAATCCATACTAGCCAAGGCTACTGCTGGATTCTAATCGTTGGTAGATGAAGTTGAAATAGATTCTACAGGTGGGTTACCTTCAGGTGTAGGAGTAGGTAGGTGGAGCATGGAATGGTGCCTTCCGTTACATTGTCTGCAGGTGAAGACGGATGTACACTGGCGAATTTTATGTTTGGGACATAAGCGATTTCTGCATCCTGGCCAAGTTATTGACATGCTTAATCTATTAATTGGAGAAGCCAAACAAAATTTAGGGCATTCCTTTATTACATGAGCCTCTTTACAAATGAAACATTGGAATCCCTGAGGTGATTTTGTGATGCTGGTAGGTGAATTCATGGTGTGCAGTGAGGTAATTGTTCAACTCACCAGATTGATTGCCCTTTGGTCTTGGTGGTGCAGCATGAATGCATTCTGCATGCATGCATGGTAAGTGGTGTCTAATAATGATCGTGTCAGTTGCTGGAGTTTGCCTTCAATAAAGGACCTCAGATCCACATAAGACCGGTGTACTTTGTCAGAATGTTCCCTCTCGAACACTTGACATAAGGGTTGATCTAGATATCTAAATATAATTTCAAATAATAAGTAATTTTCTCTATCTTTGATTTCTAGATTTCTGAAGCTGTCTACTGCTACCAATACATTAGACGTTAAATTTTCTAATGCTTCAATTGAGACCCGCTGAATGGGTTTGCCATTAATAAATTTGTTTATGTATGCTGAGGACAAACTTCTCTGGTTATTGTACCTTTGAAGTAATCTAGCCCAAGCCAGGTCGTAATTGGCTTCAGATCTTGGGATTGGTTTGATACAATCCAGTGCCGGTGGTTTAAGTACACCAATTAGGTAGGTGAATTTGTCTATATTAGAAATTCGTTTCTGGTTGTGAACCGAAGATATAAAAGAAAAGAAAAAGGGCCAGTCCAAAATACTGCCAGAGAATGAGGGTAGGATTGATGGACGCTGACATGAACCATTGTTTGGATGGTAGAGGTTTCTGCTTTAGACAACCTTGTACCTTCATCCTGTTCTTAAAGGCATTAACTCTAAGCAACAGCTCACTTAGAGATTCTTACACTGTTGAAATACAGTAAATTTGGAATTTATAGTTTACAATTAATAGAATTGGGGTAATGGAATAAAAGTGGCCTGAACACAAATTGTTTAATAAATTCATCCATGCCACTATTTGAATTAGTTCCAGAATAAGTAATATCATTGGGTGTGGCAAAAACATCACACCCAGTATTTCTCCATTAGAGCAGGTTATTCATCTGAAACCAGAATGATGTTATTGATTGACTCTAGAAGTTTATCAAACCATAATGTACATAAAACTTAATAGATGTTAGGAAGATACGTTTATCTATAGTTGACATGGGTTTTAATCAAACAGTTCAAGGCCTTTAACTAACTTTTTAATTTGAGTTTTCAGTTTATTAATAGAGGCTAAAAAGTCATTCTTCAACTAAAGAGTATTTTGCAAAATTAAGGTAAATAATATCTATTATATCATCCACTTATGTTTGATCTAATTGTGAAACTAAAATAAATTTCACAACTGTGATACTGACCCCACTCAATTTTAACTGAACTTCTACTTGCCTAAATCAAACATGATCTTTCCAGCCAGATTGGTGGTATGTTAACAGAAACTTTATGTAGTTTCAGAGGTTTTGCTTCTGAATGTAGATAATCGTCCAAATTATTTAATTTGTCTTCTTTTGTCATTTTAACAAAGTAACAAACTAATACCCTTGAATTACACATAGTATATAACGCAGTAAAGTATCAATTTTAGTTCTTTTTGATTTTTTGAAAGTATTTTACCCAATTAACCATAAGATCTTCCTCAATAAACTTCAAAACCTTTCCATGTCAAATAATGTCCAGAAGTGGCTCCTTCCTGTTTCATAAATCCCAGTCATCATTCTGAACAGATCTCCTTCCTCTCCCCTTCTTCTGACACAAGGTGTTCCTCCGGGGTCCTTCAACTTTCAACCCTTTTTTTCCATTTAAACTAACGATTTTCCTGATTCCATCCACCACACACAATACCAGCTATATGCAGACGATCTCCAAATTTATCTATCCCTCCATCCCTCCGATAAGCTTGAGGCCATCCAAAAGATACAATAAGATATTGATAGCATTAACGCATGGGTGTTAAACAATGATTTGAACTTGAATGCTGAAAAAACCAAGGCTATTCTTATTGGTTCCAAGCGCCTCCTTCATTCCCTGCCTTATTATCCCCTACTCTTCTATGTCTAACTCTACTAGCAAATGATGTTATATTAGGTTTTTAATAATTTCAAAGATAGGGAGCTCCGAAAGAAAAATTAATTGTTTTTAACATTTTGAAACAGTCACCATTTTTTATGCCCCCTAACTATACTTAGTAGACTCATCAATTTTGACTAATAACTATACACAGTTTTTTGTAGGAAGATAGTCTGGGTGGCAGTCAATAAAGGTATCAAAATAGTAGAAAAAGATATTAATTGTCAATCAAATTTTACCCCACTTAGCAGGGCTTTCAGATTGAAACAAAGATAACTAGACAACTCTTTAGTTGTCATCTATTTCAATTAGACAGCCCTGCAAAGTGGAGCAAAACATTGCTTAACAATAAATAGTTTTTTCTATTATTTTAATACCTTTATTGACCTCCACCTGGACTATCTTCCCACAATCTACGGTCAACTATTATTATTATTTCTTCCGATATATATATGGTTTTCATTAATGTAATGATAAATTGGGGTTAAATAACTGCCTTTTGTTCCATCTTGTACTATAACAGAATAAATAATTATTTGCCACAGTTGGATTCGAACCCATTCGTTAGTTGCACAGCACCTTACAGAACTAAGAACAATTATTTTCTACTTTACTAAAGCCAGCCTTTACTGAACATAAAATTCCTTGATCCTGATCCTTGATAGTAAGTCAGATGTAGTGTTTAATGGAAAAAAAAAAAAAAAAATTATATGTTTTAAATTGTCACCTACAAGGAAATTATAATAATCTTCACTTTAAGATTACAGTCCCATTTCCTAATCACATTAATAAAAATGGTAGAATTTATCCATGCTTTACAATTGAATCCAAAGAAATGTTTTCATACACTTGAAACAAAGGTATTTTAAAAACTTCTGAAAATAATTTTCAATTATTAAATATCAAACAAATTGATTTTGAAAAAAAATAAGTTTGACCGCAGTGAAGCAATATTATTTAAAATAAATACATTGGACTACATTTAACCAATATTATTTAAAATAAAACTATATAATAATAAATATGTTGGACCACATTTAACCAATATCATTTAAAATAAAACAATATAATAATAAATTATTTTTTATTCACAACAGTTATCTTCTAAATTAATATATATATTACACATTCCACACATTTTTGTGATTGGTTCATTTTATTGGTCATTTCCCCACAGCCAAATTATTTAACTTATCTATTTAGATATATACAACTCCAGGTACAAATATTTATAACAAGCTCTCAAAAAAATAAACAAGCTTTTTCCAGCTATATTTTTACTAGACCACTTTTTCTTGGAGCTATTACATCTTAAAAGCCCTCAGAAAAAAAGGCCAATCATGAATATATTAAAATTTTTGATCCACTGATGTATATTTTATATTGCATGTGATTTTAGACAACCAAGTATAACCAATTTATGTTTGCAATCGGACTACCCTGTGTAACAGACCATTATATGTAATTTAAGTTGAGCAATATTTTCTGCTTTATAGCTACAATGATAACATTGGTAAGGCTTCTCAGCAGTATGTTGTGCCGTAATGTGTCGATTGAAAGGCCTAAGATGAACTGATTTATATTGATGCAAGAGGCCTTTCTCCATATGACGGTTTCTAATATGCCTTTTCAAATTACTATTACAGATTGATATATATTCACAATGAGGACATTGATGAGGCTTCTCACCAGTATGACGGGCCATTATATGTCGATTTAAATTACAAAGTTGAACCGATTTATGTTCACAATATGGACATTGATGGGGCTTCTCACCAGTATGACGGGCCATTATGTGTTGATTTAAACTGGCAAGTTGAACTGATTTATATTCACAATGAGGACACTGATGAGGCTTCTCACCAGTATGACGAGCCATTATGTGTAGATTTAAAGGACTAGGATGAACTGATTTATATTCACAATCAGGACATTGATAAGGCTTTTCACTAGTATGATGGGAAATTATGTGCTTATTTAAACTACTGAGCTGAACTGATTTATATTCACAATAAGGACATTGATGAGGCTTCTCACCAGTATGACGGGCCATTATATGTCGATTTAAATTACTAAGTTGAACCGATTTATAATCACAATAAGGACACTGTAGAGGCTTCTCACCAGTATGACGGGCCATTATGTGTCTTTTTAAATCACCTTTTCGAACTGATTGATATTCACAATTAGGACACTGGTGAGGCTTCTCATTAGTATGTCGAGCCATAATATGTGATTTTAAACTTTTACGTAAAGCAGTTTCATATTCACAATGTGGACATTGATGAGGCTTCTCACCAGTATGATGGATCATTATTTGTTCATTTAAATTACCAAGGTAAACTGAATTATATTCACAATGAGGACATTGATAGCCCTTCTCATCTGTATGATGACACATAACAGGAATGTTAAGATCCGTCTTTTCTTTGAGCTGATCTGTCTCATTGAGTGAATGTTTAGTATCTGTAAAACAATAAATATAATGTTATATATGTATAAATATAATAGTTAAACTAATTTTAAATAAGAATGACCTGGGTTGCATTAAGAAAAATCAAAATTTATAAATTGTGTTAATAATGATAAATAATTTTTAAATTTTTGTTTTTCAGGCAACAGCCTAGGTCAGATTAACAATTAAATTATGAAACACCTATTATTCAAATCATTCTAAAGAACATTATTTGAATTTCATAGCTCCAATATTTGTTAATATTAATGATTCAGTATTCTAGAATTTAAAAAATGAAAATATACCCAGATATTCCAGAAAAAAAAAATTGTAGAAACCCATTAATAATACTCGAAGTCTAATTTACAATTCATGAGAAATCCCATTGTAAACCATTAATTGCCAAACTGTTCTATTGGAGTCAAAGAGGTGGTGCGAAAACTGAAAAAAAATATTGATGCTTACCGTATCGATATATCTTCTCATCTGTATGATGGAATCTTATAAGTTCTTTTAATTGACTAATCTGAACTGATTTATATTCAAAATATTTTGAAACACCTCTTCCTATTTGGCCCAATTTTGTAGGAAAGTGGTTAATTATTGTAAACATGGTCCATTTTTAATTTTAACTACTATTTTTACCTACAAATGTGAAAAAAAAGGAAATTTCCTGGATATGCTTATAGTTTAATAATTAATATTGCAACACAAAAACAACCGGTAGTTCTTGAATTTTTAAAACAGTATTTTTTTAGGGGGAAAAATAAACTTAATTTTCCTTTTCCTCCTCCTCCAAAACCCCTGTAATACAAATTTTCAAACATATCAAAGACTAAACATATTTTTTCAATATTATGTTTCAATATGAGCCCAATCTATGTTCCATCCAACTTGTAAGAACGTACTTGGATAATGATGTCTGAGTCGAAATCTATAAAACCCAATTTGAACCGTCTCAATCCGCCAACTAACCTCACCTAGGTTTCTGAAACCTCTTAAACTTTAAAATGACTTTTATTAAAGGTCCAGTAAGAGTTAAAGAATGAAAATTGAGAATTATCACTTCTCAATAAAATTCTCTTTCATTTGATACCTCAATCCATTGCACTGGAGAGCGGATAAGGTATATATCGTACTGTAATGTGTGTGTGTGTGAGAGAGAGCGATAAGATAATAAAGTAAGGCAAAAATTATAAGCAAAAAATAACTGTTTTTCATTGTTTAAGTTTGTATTACTGGGTTTTTGGAGGTGCAGAAAAAGAGTTATGTATATGAGTGGTGTGAGGATGCTCTCTATAGTACTTGGACCAAGTGTCCCCCTCCTGTACCAGTTCAACAATCACTTATCACTTCCTGGATGGATCTCACACGCCTTCCTCCCTGGTGATCAGTGGTCTTCTTCCCTCCACTTTTGTCTTATGTCATTCTGGCCGTTTTTCCAAATTCATTCTAAAGTGATGCCCAAACCATCTTAGTTTAATCTCTTCAACAGAGGTTTCAACTGGCTGTACCCGGAGGTATGACATTATGGTCATTTTATGGATTCTGTTTCTCCTAGCCTTTTCTTCAGGCTTTTTCAAGTATCTCATCTCCATTGCCTAGATCTGCCTCTTTTGTTTGGAGGTAAGGGTCCAGGACTCCAAGAAGTAAGGATGGGCAAGAACGTTGACCTGTACATGGATAGCTTTCTTTTCTTTAACAAATCTCTTACGTTCAGAAAACCTTTCCAGATTAATTGAAATATTCTTTCAGAAGCTCCCCTTCTTTGTAACGTCTCTCCTTTCATATACTAACTTTCATTGATCAGGGCACCTATTTAAAATCCTACACCTGTTCCCAGATCATCACTCTGGATTAATATTTATGTTGAAGCTGGAAAGCTCTTCTTGCATGAATTTAATATTATACTGTATCATAGGTCTGGGTCATCTGCAGAAAATATGACAATGTGGCACAGTGTGAAGGGGGCGGCCCTAGATGGTACTATTAGAGGATAGCATAATTTCACAATAAATAATAATATTATCTTCAAAAAATTTGAACCATTTCATTTCATGACTTTTTTATTTGCAACCTTTACAATAAACAATAAATATGATTATTCTCGGTTAATTACAAAATTAAAGTATATTTTAGTATTTTAAATTAAAATACCTAAATAAGGCAACAGCAAAATTTTCCTTCTTCCACTTCTAAAGATGAATATAATCTATCTTATATTTTTCTTCATTGTTATACGTTTTAGGATAACTGCCCCATATTCATGCACCTTTACAATCTTGTCATATTTTCGATTTCACTATTGAAATCATGTCACTCAGATATCAGGGTTGAAAATTGTTTTACACTCCATTATTTATTTCATTTTCCTTCACAATAATGAAGAATTTCAATAGTGAAATTGAAAATATGACAACATTGTAAAGGTACAGGAATATGGGACAGTTGATCCGAAACGTTGTACAACAATGAAGAAAAATATAGAATCGATTATATTCATCTTTGGAAGTTTTTTAATCTCAACAATTTATAAAAATTAATACAATCAAACTTCCTAAAAAGAAAATTCAGAAAACAAAATAATTTTCAGCAATACAAGTATCTACCACTAATTCTATCATGAACCAAATGGTACTGCCAATCGTTTACAACCAAAAATTCAATTTAGATGTATGGGACAGGAAAAAAAACTTAGTTTCTTATTCTCATCAGCTAACAAGGAATCATAATGTTCGGTCAAGAGTAGTGAATAATTCTAGTCCAAACTTGTTTTTTGTATTTCCAAGAGGCTTTGCATTAGTATTTGTCATTATAGAGCCCCAGATAGAGAGAGTACTTATAATATAAATCAAAATAGTAAAACTTTAGCGGACCCAGTGATATTATATTACAGAAAATTACAAAATTACATGACTAGACCCCAAATAGTAATGTGAAAATCCCACTTTAACAATTTTTCCATACATCTGAGGAGTTATTGTACACTCCTCATGACTCAACATTCCATCCCACCAGTGCCGCTTTTGAATCTGAAATTTAGATGTAACATTAAATTTTCATTTAGCGTTTTAGTTTATCACTGTCCACATTTCTAGGTGCATGATTCTGGGTCTGAGATTTTGAAAGACAAATACTGATAGGATGGGAAAACGAACAGCGAAAAACAAGCTTGAATTAGACGTGCATACTCCCCATAAACCTAGACTCTATTCCTTGTGATAATCTAATATGAATAAAAAAACTGAATTGCTTTTTTTTCCCCCTTAAGATTGAATATTTGGCGGGAAACCTTGGCTTATAGCTCATGACCTCTCCGAGCCGGAACTGGCTTTTTCTACTTACTACTTGTATGTTTACTACTTTTCAATGTGTAAAGACATCTGATGCGTATTGTTATTGTTAATCATTTCTTGTTTCACTTCCAAATGTGGAAATTCAGAGTAAACATCTTCTTAAAAGCCTATGGGTTGTTGGAGATTATTTCTAAAGATTTTGAGCCTCTCAGAAACCAGCAATGTAAAGAATATAAGGTGTATGTACCAAATACTGCTGAAGCCCAAAACTTAATAGTAACAATAGTGAACCAGAGAGACTGCAAGTCAAATGTATTCTAAAATATGTAACATATATGAGAAAGATGTTTCTCAACATAAGTTTGAACTTTTGTAAGAATTCTTTGATTTTAAATTTAAGACTTAGATAGACTTGTCAAGCTATATAGGCTCAATTAAAAATTTAGCATTTAGATTGAAGTCAGTAGGCAATGATATACCAGGGCCCTGTTTCATAATAAAGTACAAACTAATACTATTTGTCTTGTTGATTTAACTTAATACAATTACGACTTGTACAATAGTAACTAGTACTTTAGTACTTTTTAACTCCTGTAATATCACTAATAGTCCCCCCTATTATAAAAAAAATAAGTATTAGTGTAATTAACACGTTATTTCTATACTTGTATTTTGAACTAATAATATTAGCTTTCATTATGAAACAGCGCCCAGATGATATGATTATTTTCAAAGTAATAACTACACTTCCAGAGCAGTATAAATATTTTATAAGTGCTTGAGAAAGCACAGGCTCTGATTTGAAAACTCTTTCCAATTTAACTACAAGATTGATGGCTGAGAAAAGAAGCTCTTCAATTTCTACTGAGGAAACAGACATTTCAGTTGCGTTTAGAACATATGCAAAAAGAAATTGGAGAACTGCTTCTAACAAGAGAAAATGTTTTTCTTGCTCTAAAGAAGGACATGTGAGTAAAGACTTCACAACCAAGAAAAAACCCTGTGGTGTTTGTAAAAAAAGAAACCACCAAGAGAAGGACTGTTTCTTTCGTTAAAAAAACAATGTGAAAACAACAGTTTCTTTCCTTAGTGAAAAAATGTAGTAAAAAATCAACTGAATAGATCTTAGATTCAGGTTCCACAAGACATATGACCAACAACATAAGTGTATTGTCGCAGGCACAACCTATTGATACTGAGGTACATCTTGCTAGCAACTGTGCATCCATAACAGCCAAAATGGTTGGTTGTATAAAAAGTGACAATTGTCCACTAAAAGATGTGATGTACATCGCTGATCTAAGCAGCAATTTGTTGTCTGTTGATAAAATACAAAATGGTGGATACGTAACTTTTTCAAAGGCAAAGTGAAAATTGTAAAAAAAAAGATACTGTGATAGTTGGAAAAAGATGTCAGACTTCATGTTGTGGACTTGAAGATTGAATCAAATGTGAAGGCTTATTTTACAAATGTACCTGAAACCAAAAAAATGAAAGAAGACAATGAAACATCTGCATCTGAACCATTAGATTACCTTGAAAAACAGGAAGATACTAAAAGAACATTTAAAAATGAGGTTAATTGTGGTTCTGAATCTGAAGAAGAAATTGGTGGAAATATTAGCTTAAAATGGGAGGAGGAAACTTTAAGATAGTTAAATTGAGCAAAATTTAAAAAGCCCTGAAATTGAAAAACGGCATGAAACTCTCCACTCTCACCCTCCATGGTAGCCTTACTTATCTGACTTTTCAAACAGACAATTATAGTGAGTAGGTTGGTCGATGAGCGACGTTTCACAATCTCACAAGAGCAGATTATAACACACAAAAAGGCAATCCTCTTGAAATATTTGTTTAGAGTGGGAAGAGGAGACTTTAAGATAGTTAAATCGAGCAATGTTAAAAAAGCGCCTGAAATTGAAGAATGGCATCTTTACATGGTGACTCAGAAATTTGTGTCGAAGATGAAGAAATAATAGAAGAAAAAATTAAGATATATACTGGTACTAAGAAGAAGAAGAAACCCAGAAAGAAAAGGGGATTTAGTGATCCAATGAATACTATTAAACCTGGTGAATATTATAATTCTGACTGTGAAAAGTAAAGATGTAGTTGAAAGATGAGAAGTCCAAATAATCTACAAAAGGACAGAAGACCAATTGGAGATGTTTGAACCAGGGACTCAATGAAGTGATTGTGAAACATTGAAATAAATAAAAAAATTGTAACTTAAAAGCTTTTTACTGTTTTTTTCTATACACAAAACTAATATTGTAATTCAAAAATTATTTTGTTAATGTATGTAAAATGAAAATTCTGCTAAATCTGTTTTTGTAAGAAAAATTATTTAAAACTAAATTTGATAAAAAAATTAGTATTTAAGAGGGTGTGTTAAAGTAAGATGAAAAAATTCAATTTTTATTGTATACATGTTGCTCTGTGGCAAACAGTGAATATATTGATTGTAGTTCTCTAACCATTATGTACTTAGTCTAATGGCCAGTAGTCAGTTGGTAATTGCCACCAAGACTTAGTAATGTGTTCTGTTGGTTCTCACTACAGTAAGAAAGTTTTATTTTATGTTATCTAACCGTAACTAATAAAACAGTAAAAACATTTTATTGTATCTGCCACACCCCCGCATTCATGTGCATGTCATATTATTTAGAACCATTTCTGACAGTACATTTAACACAATATAATTTTAGTTCTTTGAACTTTTTCCGCATAACTGCCAACGATAAGAAAAGGAACACACACTAAAAGTTATACTTAAGAGAATTTAGTGAATTGACTCTACTGTAAGAAGTGGTTATCAATGTGAAAAAAAAAACAATTAAGTATTTTGCCCCAACCTTTTCAGCAAAATAATTTATATTTAAGTTGAAATAGGATATCTCAGGATACTTATTAAATGGTACTACTCATGAGTTAGTTCTAAGGTTAATTTGAATAGCTACAAAATTTGTCTAAAAAAGTTAGATCATTTTAGGAAGATTTTTTGGGGGGAATTAGAACCTTTCTAAATCGTTCCCTAGCCTGGAATTACCACATCAACATCAAATTAACCCAAACCTATACGAAATTAGTGATGCTGTATTGTATCCTTATTACAGAATCAGAACCAAAATCTGATAAAACTATTCTCATTTATAAAACAATAATTAGGCCATTACTGATGTATGGTTGTGAAGTATAGGGAGCAGCATTCTGAAAAGAAAAAATTGCAGGCGTTCCAAAACAAGATTCATCATCTTGGGCAATCTAACCACATTGCGAAAACTGAAGCCCAGGCTGATCCAAGACATCATGTTATAAACTCTTTATTGATTTATTTTTATTATTACTAAATTTTACTTCATTTTTTATTCTTTTCTTCTTCTTTAATTATTTTTCAGGACAAGTAATTTTTTTTTAAATTTATTCTATATATTTTTTTATTTTGTTTCTTATTTTTCTTTGAATTATTATTTTATTTTTTAATTGATCCTGACTATTTTTAATTATAATAGTTTGTGATTATATCATTGTCAATAGTTAGGGGTGCCTCTTGCACGAGACTATATCCCCTCTAATATCAACTGTTAAAAAATAACTTACAAACAGTTACAAAAACCATGTAAGGCCAACCAGTGCCGATCTGGTAATAAACAAAATAAAAAAAAAGATTTAAAGTGTAGAATCATAATTTCATCAAGCATGGAATCAATATTTTTAAAAATGTAAGATAGCTTCAGAGTAGGATTTCCTATATATATATTTTTTTTTTTTTTGGAGTACTAAGTTGAAAATTAATTATTTATAAAACAAAAAACACATAGTGACTTGTCTACTTCTGATGATATTTTTTAAAAGAAATTTCAGTTAGCTGAGTGTGCCCGACTCCATAAGTTCTCCTTTCCTAGTTACAGCCGTGGCTATAAAGTGAATACTGTAATGACGGTAACTATCTTACAGTTTACACCATGACAGTGGCTACAAAATTTGCTATAATGGTTTTAAACTGTTGCCATGATGGGCCTTTACTGTTTCTGTGCAATTGTAATAAGCAATAAACCGCAGTACACTCTAACCAGTTAAGTCTTGCACCAAGTTATTATTAAGATATTTCCAATATTCATGGATTTTAAATGTTTTTTCAGATATGATGTTTTGTGTATTTGGTGATTTTAAGATAATTATAATTTCAGAATTATATTACAATATTTCAATGAATGTTTAAAATATCAAATAATAATTTCAAGAAATAAATACAGGTAATTATTTTATTGAGATGATTTCATCAAGTGATCATTACTTTAGAAATAATCCTTTAATTTATACAATACATGATTTAAACAATGCTCAGGTATAGTTTCAAAGATTCATTGCTCAGGACACCAGAGAAACGAATATTAACTGACCCAGTTGGGAACTGAATCCACACTGTTTTGAACTTAGCACTCTCCCCTTAACATGCATGGCCACATTGATGCTGAGTTCAATTTTGAATTTTCGTTAAAAATTTAAAACAATATAAGATTAATATAAAATTTCACCCACCATCATAAATGTCCAGTTTTTCCTCTTCTTTGATATTATTTGTTTGGACTGCAACAAAATTCAATAATTATTTAATTTACAAATAATTTAATAACAATAAACTCATTGTGTTGCCTTTATGTCATAATTTTATATGTTATATAGTAATACAACTAATATAATCATATAGTATAGTATAAATATAGTAATATAATAAATATAATAAGAAATATCCTGCATTAAGATGAACTGAAATTATAAAACTTTAATAAAAAAAAGTTTTTTATAACGAAAAATACATAAACACAAAATAAGCCAAATCCATGATATGAAAACTAAATAACTTTATAATCATGAATGAAAACCTGTCATGATTAAAATTAAGTTTTTATAACTATAATTTTAAATTAAAAACTAATAAGAATGGTTAAAGATATATATATATATTTCTCATACCATATACAATAAAAAAAAACATAAGAAATCAATAATATAAAATTGTAAGAATCAGATGATGTTATATAATTTTCAAAATAAAATAATAAAAAAAAAAAGAAAACTTACTGGTATATAGATTTGATTGGTCAGTTTCATTTGTTTCTTCTTTAATAGATATGTCTAAGTTACTTATACCTGAAAGAGTAAGTTAATATAAACGTTTTTGATTAGATATTTAACTAAATAACCCAATTTTCTGAAGGTGCTTATAGTTAACCATAGATTAATATAAGAAGATGGTTGGGGGTGCAGTCAGCATCAAAAATACACAAATAAACAAAAAATTATTTATTAGTGCTGATGTCTCAACCTGAATTTCAGGCCTTTATCAGGACTGAAAAAACAAAAAAAGAGTAAACAATAACAACTCAGAAAACTAAAAAATAAAAAGAAAATAATAAATAAACAAACTTGGAAATATACATAACAATAAATATTTCCAAGTTTGTTTATTTATTATTTTCATTCTATTGCTTCTTCTCCTTCATTGATCTTCCCATTTAAATGGCCAAGTCTGGGAATAACAAAATAAATTCAGCAGGACTCCTGAGATCATCCAGGTCGCCGTACAGCTTGGTCACCAAGACAGAAGGTTAAGGTCATCTCTCCTTCCGTCTTTCCTCTATTAGGACACATGTTTGGAGAGTGTGCTCGGCTGTCTATTCAGTGTCAGCACAAATAAATATGTTTTTGTTTATTTTTTGCTGACCACACTGCCGACCATCTTCTTAATTTTGTAAAGGTTGAACATCACCTGTTAAAAGATATATATATTTTTTTTTTAAACTGACTACAGGAAACTCACTTATCCATCACAGTTGGGACTAATAAATTGCTAGTTAAGAGTGAGGGCTGGTTAATCCAGAGTTTATAAAATAAATATAAATTCATAATGTACAAGTCATATGTAGACTAATATATGATCTGGTTAAATTTATTGGATCAATTTATAATAAAATTAAAGACATGATTAAACTTGAATATACAAAGAATAGTTCAATTGTTAATATATAATGTTCACAGTCAGTTATTTTTAATAATTTTACCAAACATGTTTCCTCACTATTAAAATTTACTCCTATGAGAGGTTAATCACAACTGCAAAAATGTAAAACCTTTCTGCAAAAATGAGTGACTAATAATTGTTGGTAATTCACTGAGTGATTATTCCGGTTTACTAGGCAATTAATAAAGGACATTCACTCAAAAACTTCAAGAATCAATAATATAAAACTCAATATTATTCAAAAAATAATAATAAAGAAATCAGATGACAATGCATAATATTCAAATAAATTATAAAGCATACCATTAGGTTCAGTTTCATCAGTGACTTCTTCTTTAATAGAAATTCCTAAACTATTCACACCTGGAAAAGAAAGTAAATAAAAACAGTTTGTATGATAAGAGATATATTAACTAAATAACCTAATCTTACAACTTAAAGAACATGAGTTAAAAACGATTGCTCTTCTATTCAACAATATACCTATAAATGTTTTTTTTTTTTTTTAAAGTACAGAGAGGAATTAGCTGAATACTGAATAAATATTTATAAAAAATTGAGATTTAATATATAAAAATAAGGATTTAAAAAAACTGAAGAGCTGAATTCACCATAATTTTAATTTTTATTTTATTTATGGTTTGTTAGTGATGATCATGTATCAATTATCATCATTCAAAATGACTAAAACATTTCATTCCATCATCAAATGGAATAGAATATATTTTTTAAAACATATAAATGAAAGAGAAAATTAGTAATAACTAAATTGAAAATTTATTCAGGAAAATATACTGTGAAAAGCCATTAGTAGGACCAATCTAACTAATCCATAACGAAAAAAAAGGTATATTAGGTTTCTATCAAATTGTAGATTTAAAAAGGCAACACCAACATTGTTCAGCCTAAATGCAAAAATAGCTAGAATATTGGCCGATTGACTTTATTTGTACTTAAATATATTAAAAGTAGTTATCTTTTCAATTAAAGTTATTACAAATAATTAACCACCAGTGATAAGGAGAAATTAAAATTAATTTATTTTCTTTCTCTCAATTTTTAAATTATTAATAACTAATATATTCATACTTCTTTGCATTATATAACTTCATTTTTATTTTATTTTCTTAATTGTGTTATTTTACCTACTTATTCAATTACCTATATATACATATTTTCCTCTTCTCTCATCACTTCATTTTATTAATTCCATTCTGTAAAATTATTCACTTTATGTCATTCTGTTTATATTTTATTTTCTATATTAATTGGTTGTTATCTTGTTCTGTTCTTAGGCCTGATGAAAGCTAGAAACTCTAGCCGAAACGTTAGCACGATTAAATAAGTTACATCAAATTATTTGTGTTTTATTGTGACCGCACCCCCAACCATCTTTTCCTCATATGAGAAATTAAAATAATATAATATAAAAAAGTCTGTATAGTTCTAGGTCACTTCACTATTCAATAACATTAATATTGGACAATTAAAGGAAGTGAACCTTTTTAAATAGGTCTTTAATTTGTGTGCCCCATTACATAGCGAGGACAGTTATTAACAAATTTTATTCAAGCCAAAGAAAATAGCTAATAATCACTTACCAGTTCCATCCATGGCTAATCAACAACGATATAACCTAACGCACTGTTATAGACTGGCAGAGCGGCTGCTGGCCAATATCAAATCCTCGCATCTTAATAAAGTCTAAAATTCTCTTACAATCTCCAAGACACGATCCTTAAAACATGTTAAAGCTATTCTGTGCTCAATAATATAAAAAATAAATAAATCAGATCAGATCTTTGCTTAATTAAGTAATGCAACAAACGATATCATGCCAGATGATATTTTAATGTGTGATGTTAACCCTAATGTGGCAAAAAAAGTAAATTTAACATTAAAAAACAAAACAAATTGTACAGCCTTTTTTTCGTTTAGGTAAGGTTAGTGGATCAAAAAGAAAACTCAAAAATCGAGTTATTAAATACGTCTTAGTTTTTGATGAAAGGAATATGGTCCGGGTGCGGTCAAAAAAACTCAAATAGTAGAATTATACTATTTTATTGAGCCAACGTTTCACCCCACGTTGGAGGGCTTCGTCAGGGCTATTTTGACGGCAGTCAAAACAAAAGTCTTAGTTTTTGACTCACTAAGAGTGTACAATGCCGTGATAAAGCCAGCTTAGATATACGAGTGTGAGCATTGGCTCTAAAAGATACCCTAGAAAGCAGGATCGAGAAATTTGAACGGAAAGACCTCCAGAGCGATAATTACAGAGCCTTAATACTTGGATGAGAACTGACAGTGAAATGCTTGCATAGACTGGCCAGTCAATATCACGATATGAAAGTAAGAAGGTTAAGATGGGCGGGACATATTGCTCAAAGCAATCCATCAGTATGCCTCTACACAACAATGAATGCCAGTATAGTTGGCAAGAGACAACTTGGGAGACCAAAAACCAGAAGGATTAACAGAATCAAGAAAGATGCGAAGATCTTGCAACAAACTGGAAAGCAACAGTCCAAGATAGGCAGGTTCGGGCGACCAGAGATCTACAAGGTCTGTAAAGAAAAATTGAATAAAAAATAATCGAATTGAAATAATTTAATTGATGATCCTGCAATCGTAAAGTCATTACTAGCCAAAATACAACAACGAGAATTAATCCGAAAAGGAATCACAAACTTGGAAGGAGACATAAAGTAAAAAAAAACATCAGAGCGAACGGTAGCACAGTGAGTAAAGACTCTGTGCTACTGTATCTCGAGCTCGGATACAAAACTTATCAGATAATTATTTATTTTGTTACATTCTGAGTCAACTCTGTGGGTTCGGGAGCACACCAATCCTCAATAAAATGATAATATTAATTGCTTTATTTCTATTTTTTTAAAAAGAATTAAAAGCCTTTCCATTGGAAGGTATGAGTCTGGTTTATAATTAAATTGCCACCTCATTGATTTTTTTTTAAACATTAATTTAAAATGAAGTAATAATTTTCCAGGTATAATTAAATAAAATATTTTCTATGCTGTGTATAATAAAATATTTTACCTTTTTTTTTTTTTTTTTTAACAACTATCTCCATTAAATCACAAACAAATTACGTATTTGTATCAAACTTTAGATTTAAATTCTTTCCTCAAAATAAATGAATTTTTAATTAACTGTTCCTAGAAAACATTAATTAAAAATTTGACTAAGTTAGTTCAATTTTTAATTCAATCCTTACTTTTTAAAACAGGATATATATTTGGGGATCCTTAGTATTCACATTGAAATGAGTATGAATAAAACAGGGAAGAAGCAGGAATTTCTCAAAAACGGCTCAATGGATTTTCATTATAGATTTATAAAATTATTGGAAATAACATTTACTACAACTTCTATTCTCTTCACCTTTGCGTTGAAACGAACGGTTTTATAAATATTTACTTTAATGTGCGAAATCCCTATTAACTTTTAACGTAAACTTGCCTTCAAGGGGCGTGGCCTAATTCACACCCCCTAGCGCAATTTCTGCTTCGAATTATTGGTACCTTGAGATTTGAGTATCCACCGGGGTGTCTTCCCACTCAATATTTAATTTTTTTGTCAGTAATATTAATTATTATTATATAAGATATTATATTAACAAGGGTTTATTATTTTACATTGAAAATGCTGGATTTACTTTTACTCGGACCCAAGAAATTTGGCCCCCCCCTCTGTGCTTCTCTCTGACTATGGGTTTGTAATTCGTGTTTCTTTGAACGTGAAGTATAAATTATGAATTGATAAACTAGTATGTAAAAAAAGAAAGATATAATTGAGTAGCAAAATTGAGAATTTATTAATTTGATAAAACTAAAGGTTTTAAGTCATTTTGGCAAATGATTCAAGTTTTCAAATAACGAAAGGTCAAATTCATATTATATTAAAGTTCAACAACTAAAAGTTGATATTAAAAAAAAAAAAATAATTAAAAAGGTCAGTGAAATATCAGAAGTGGGCGTGGCTTTGTTGTTTTATAACCTACTGGCTTGTTTGGCAGAGTGTTGTTTAGTGTCAGTGGAAGTTGGTTTGTGTTCTTGATTATTTGCATATTTTTTAGTGTAGTAGGTTCAGATATTTTTAACTGTTAATAACTGTAGTTTTTTTAGTATTACTTTTTCCTAAACTTTTCCCTTTAAAATGTAGTTATATATTGCCCATGATATATAGGTTGTCTTTACATTATTATATGCTACTTGTTCAAATTATATTTTATTCTTCCGCATAGTTCAATACATTACATGTGGTGCATAAATCTCATCTATTTAAATGTCTTCATTAGTAGCTTGTATATCAAAATTAAAAATTATTTAATTAATAAAAATAATCATAAATTTATCTAATATTTCAAATTCCTTACTCCCCAGTTTATTTGTGAGCTTTTGGATGTATATATAATCGTAGTATGATATTCAGTGTATTGTGATATTCTATATTATTAGCATTGTTTTTTTTATTATTCATATTTTAACAATAATCTATTCTTATTCTGAGTTTATATGGGTGTTTGCAGGAAAAACGTCAATTCAACAAAATGTTTTGATGAATATTTCCAATTTATTCTCTCTTATTGCGTTCATGTGGCTTACCTGATGAGGTCTGTCAAGTTGGCATACACAGTTATTACTTTTTCAGATAATAATATTTTAGTAGAACAAGATAACAGAAGAAACAGAAAAACAAGACATTTCTGTCAAAACTTTCTTTATATTTTCATACAGATATACTCTAGTCTCAGCAAAAACGCTTCACAAATCACAGATATATCAAAAGTTATAAAATTAATAGGAGTATATTAAATGTCTTGATTCTCAGTTACAATTAGAAAAATACATATTTCACTATATACCAAAAAATATTCATCCACACACTACTGCTACTTGCAACTGCAAATATAATCAAAAATATTCTTTTCTGTGGGTAGAACCTCTCACCCCTGGTCCTTCAATTTTCAAGGTAGACCAGAGAGAACCAGGAAGAGAGAAATTGAAGAAATAAAATTGATTGACAACCTTACAGTAAGGAAAAGAAAATCTGGTTTTTGGGAATCCTGTTTCTGCCACATACTGCTTCTGTATGTTCGTAAAAGTTATTAGATATGACTTAACTTGATACAATAGTTGATGCTAGAAAAGAAAGGCATAATAAAACCAGAACATGCTTTTCTCACTTGTCCCAATTAACAGGAAGCCTAAGCTGAGGTTTCACAAGTAAGACAGGCTCATTTTGTTACTTCTTGAAGAATTGCCACACATTGTTAAAAATGAAAAAAACAACCTTTTTTTATTATTCTGGAGGGAGATTTAAAAAAGGCGAGGATAGAGAGGTTAGACCCTGGGGACATTTATTTATTGTGCTGTAATTCCTAATCTGGAAATCAGTGGGAAAAAAATCAACCAGTAAAGGTGAAGACTGATGAAATTTGAATTGAATAAATATTTTTTCCAAGATTTAAAACTCGAGGTAAACATTCAAAAGCATTAGTGAAGTGGTGACTTTTTAGAGCGGAACAGCCAGGGTAGAGAGGTTTTTGATAGTTGATAACTGATAACTGAGTACTGATGGCTGATTGATCAAGTAACAATTTTCAGCATATGGGAAAATACTAGAGGAATATGTTTTTTCCTTTTAAATCAGGAATTTCCAAACTATTTTGGGCTAGAGACCCCTTTTCCAAAATGAACTGGGACCTTGGACCCCATAGCCAAATTAATTTAAAAATCCTGTCTATTTTTTTCCTATTGATACAATATTCTTACCCATTTAAAAATTTGTGGTTGGTTAAGTGAGTAAACTTGATACCTTTTTCTCATCAAAATTTAACAAAATAAATAGACATAAAATACAGTAAATATTAAGTGTATGTTGTTTATGTCAATGCCTAAAAAACCAGTCTCGACCCCAAGGGAAAATTTTGAAGAGGATCAAAATTGACCACTTTGGGAATCCCTGTTCTAAATCATATGCAATAGAATGCCCACAAACAGCTCGAGATATGAATTTGAAATTTTTCGTGTATTTACCCATATCACCTTTCCCCAGCTTTACAAGAATATAGTTTGAAATGCTGTTTCCATATGAATAAAAACATGCTTAGTTATTTTTAAAAGCATGTGGTTCCCTTTAATCCATTAATGGCCATAACTTTTTTCTAAGAGTTTTATATTAAAATTCATGTAGAATGTCCAAAAAAATGTATTTACCAAGAAACTTTAAGTAGTAATATCAAACTTTTAAAAAAGGCCATCTGCCCCATCAGACCCGCCCCGCTAAGACCTCCAGGGAGTGACGGTCCTATATCATTTTTGAAATATTTGCTTAAAACTGGAAGAAGAGACTTTAAGTTAGTTTAATTGAGCTATATTTAAAAAGCCACTGAAATTGAAAAATGCTGTGAACCAGGGTCTTTCCTCCACCTTACTTGTTCCTTGTTTCCTCTTCTAGTTTATTTTTTGCTGTTACTTTATTAGAATTTTAAAACGTCCAAAACAAAAATAACTCGAACTATGGGCAACTGACCTATCAAAACGACAACCGACAAAATGGTTTAGAGCTCGGCTGATCTGTTGTGTGACATCATTCTCCATTTAACAGACTCTCAACCATGTTAAGTGTTATGTCATTTTAACATGCTAAAATCAGGAAATATTTATCCAATTTAACACAACTTTTTCCATTTAACACACTTCAATATATTGAACTAAAGATCATTAATTCCCTATTACAGGGAAGTACAATTATTATATGAAAGAAAAAAATAATTTATTGCTAGAGAATTTTAAATGTACTCCCTCGTGTCCAGTTTCGATAACACTGAACTTTGAAGTCTTAAAATATAATACGAAAATCAGCATCTCCTCAAAGTAAACTCACTGGAAATAGGACTTTCTGTAAGCCAAAAAAATTAAAGTAGCCAAATTACAAAAAACAACTGTGATA
Source organism: Halyomorpha halys (assembly GCF_000696795.3). Taxonomy (NCBI): domain Eukaryota; kingdom Metazoa; phylum Arthropoda; class Insecta; order Hemiptera; family Pentatomidae; genus Halyomorpha; species Halyomorpha halys. The sequence continues at coordinate 960,583 of NW_027104949.1, read as the reverse complement.
GCAAAATGAGACACATTTCATAGAGAACGAGGGGGTAAAAAAAAAATAAACAAATTAAAAGAGCTATTTTATACTTTAATAAATAATACATCATTAGATACATTTATACAAATAATAGTCATATATAATTTACCTGCTAGAAGTAAGAATTTTAATTAGAACAATGTGCTTTTATTTCATAAAACAAATTTATTGAATCGAAGTTAGCATCTGTTTTGTGATTTTTCAATTAATTTTTAATAATGTTCATGTTGAAAAACCTAATGTTTATTCACAGATGTGTGTTAGAGGTACCAAATTTTTCAACTCATTTCAATCCAGCAATTTTTTCAGTCTTTGAAGACAATTTTGTCTGAATTTTGTAAATTTTTAGTTGTAGTTAGCATCTTACATGGAAGTGCATGTTTCTCTTTGTTGATTCTTAATTAGAGCACCAAAACATTCATTTTGATTTCTATAACTGAGGCATTCAGTCGTAAAAAATGATAACTGACAAAATGAAAACTTGTGGGAAATTGATCGTTAAGTTTTGAGGATAATATTTAGTACTTATCTCCTACAAAAATCACAAAATTATATTACCCATTTATTCTCAGTAAAATTTTTGTTGTTGCGGGAGGAGTACTTGCAGATACCTTATTTTTCATCCAAGTATGAGTTCCTGTTACCTTGCCATGTATCAGATACTATATTTTACAATATTATAAGCCCTAGGTCGTGAAACAGGTTATATGATATTTAGTGTGATTTGAACTATCATACAAGTCCTAATGCAACAATGCTGCCACGGTAGTAGATACTGTCATGATAGACCTAGTAAGTGTAAAACATGGTAATGGCAACAGATACCATGTTTACTTGACACAAATTCATATTTTGTTGAATATATTGAAACATTTATAGGTTGGCTCAAAATTATACATTATATTTACGTTTTACCACCTAGTACAGTTACCACATACTTCACCCATAGTTAACGAAATAAAAGTTAAAAATCTATTTTCGTAAAGTTGGCTAAATGATGAAGGGGCTATAAAATTTGGCTGTAAATCTTTATAGGTAAATTTATTTATTTTTATATAATTTCTCCCCCTTATTATGTATATTATCATTTAATATTTTCTTATATTATCTAATATTATCTTACTTTAGTATTATTTTATATCTTTTTGTTTTCAAATGTAATGTCATTTGTTAGCTGTGAAATTCCTCCTCTTCCATACCTTATTTATACATTGCATTTGCTTTCTGTCGTTTAGAAAAGTGAGTGTCTTGTTTGTTCTTTTTTCTCGACCTTTATTTTATTCTTATTTTCCTTATTTTAGTGTGCACTGTATTTTTATATTTCCCATTTATTTACTTTTTATTTGTTTCATTAATTGTCAAATACTTGTTTTGTAATAATTTTTTATTTATTCTTTTCACATCCTATTTGCTTTGTTAAATTTTGTATAATCTTTCTCATATTTTAAATCATTTTTAGCCATACCTTAGTTTAGGTTTATTTCATGTTATGTATTCTCTTACTTTGTTACATAATTTAAATTTTTTGTAACTTTTTTAGCCTGCTAAATGGGGCGAAACTTTGGCTCACAATAAATATTTTAATTACTATTCCAGTTCTTTTAACCACACTCAGACTATCTTCCTTTTATATTTTGTCTTATCTTTTTTAGGAGTTACTTAGATTCAATTTATTTATATTCATATATGAAATCATAATTCAGCTCTTCATGATTGCTATCACCAAAAGAGCTCTTGCCAGAACTGTTACTGACATTTAAAACATTGGAATTAATTTTCTTATTATTAAACAATATACTGGGTCAGGCCACCATGTTTGTCAGTTATCATGAAGAAAAAAAAAATTCTACACATCCCAATTAAAAACCAGTGAAATCAGCTTTAAGGAATCATATATTGCCAAAATCTTCAACCAAAATGTCAGAACCATAACTTTACGACTGAATGCCTCATACCTTATTTGCCATGTCTATCTTGTTCCTTTTACTTTTTTTTGAGAGAGAATCAATAATAAATTGCAGAATTCCTTTTACTTGTCAAATGTCTTTAAATTTGTTCAGTAAAGATTCATTCATTTTTGGAAACATTTCTATCAATTATACTAACTTGAAAAATGCTGTAAAAATACCCTTTCATTTCATTGCTCTAAAGAACTAGTTTTCTTTTTAAAAAATGATTTATTATAAACAATTTTATAAAATAAAATTCATAAAATGTTGATTTCTTGCTGTCTGGACAAAAAGTTTCATTTATGATAAAATATATTTCAGGAATTATAAGACTTAGAGATGTTTGCAAGCACTTAAATTAAAGCTAGTTAAATGTACTACTATATTACATTTATCTTCGTAGGAGTTGTGTTTTTTATGATATTTGACAAATTTTTATCTGAACAACTAGAAATCAACGTTTTGTTGAATATCATGAAAACTACAAAGATAAACATTACAAATTACTTTAGTCCATTAAATTTGCTTTAATTTGAGAGCTGATATACATCTATACGTCAAATGATCTTAGAGATATAGATTTTTTAAAATAAATTCACTAACTATTGATTTTTCAGTGCAGTCCTCATGTAATGTTGCTTTTTAAAAAGCTATATCTCGAGAACTATTGAACCTAAATAGCTCTATTAGGGCTCATATTTTAGCTAATGTACTCTTCTTTAAATGGTGTTGCATTTGATTTATTAGAGTTATTGAGATAATTTTAAAGATATGGATGATTCGAAAGAAACATTTTTTTTTTAATGTTTTGAAATGACCGCCATTTTTTAATCCCCCTACCTCTACTTGGCAGACCCATCAATTTAGACTATTAATTATTCATAGTCTTCATTAAAGTAATAAAAAAATGGGGGTGTAATTACTGCCTTTTTTCTCCTCTTGGGCTCATGTACTATACATATCCTTTTACGAGACAAGGTTATTTGGACTCAGGGGGCTTCAAAACTTGTAGTTCCGTTAAGAACTGGAATTTTTCACTTTTACAATACTATATATTTCATATATATGTAAGTGGAAGTAAAAATAAAAGCCCTAAGAAAAAATGTCAAGTAACACTTTCATAGAGTTGTATTTATGGTACTAAAGAATTTAATAAGACCAATGGGGTGAAGAAGTAGAGAAAAACAAGTTTAAGAAAGGTCAAACCTAAATAAAATGACCGAAACGTCACCAATTTGTCTAAAATATGTACATATAATATAGATATACATGTATATCTATTATATGATAAAAAGCCTTTAGTAATCAATCACCCAGTAATTTTTTATTTTACATCATGAGTGGCGCTATCTGTTAGGACAGCGTTGAAGCTGTCAGTTCTTTCGCTCGATCATAGATAGCGACACTACAGTCTTAAAAGACAAATTAGTACAAGAACTGGGGTTTAAAAAAAAGGCAGTTATTTCACCCCAATTTTCTATTACTTTAATGAAAATTATGTATAATTACTAGTCAAAATTGATGAGTCTGCAAGTATAGGTAGGGAGAATAAATGACAGCAGTTTCAAAACAAAATTAATTTTACTTTCGGAGCACCATATCTTTAAAACAACAAATAGAAAGCCTAAGAGAACATTATTTAAAGTAGCGTTAATTTGCTAAAATACGAACCCTAATGTAGCCATTTACGTTCAATAGTTCTCAAGATATTGCTGTTTAAAAAGGAAAATTTCTTAAGAAATGAACTGAAAAATCAGTAGTCAGTGTATTTATTTTGAGAAATCTATATCTCAGGAACTATTTGACGTACAGATGTCAATTAGCACTCAAATTAAAGCTAATTTAATGTACTATAAAGTACATTTCTGGCTGTTCGGATATCTGCCAGCACTCTAATTAGAGCTAGTTAAATGTACTATAAAGTAGTTTATAACGTTTATCTTTTTAGGTTTCGTAGTTGCAGGGCAACATGAAGTCTTCATGTGAAGCAGATACGCTTACTTACGCTCAATAAGCGCCTAAAGCGCCTTTGCTCTCTATTTCACAGGCGGTCCGCCTTAAAATTGAGTCAGCGACTACATAAATATATTTATTTACTGAAACCCATTTGGACATATGCTTCACAAATATACGGGAAAACCAAAAAAACTCGCCTAAACAAACTGCAAATATTTCAATCAAAAACACTACGCCAGATTATACAATCCAATTCAAATAAAGAAGAACTTTTAAACGATTTGTAGGTAAAGAGATAAGAAAACTCAAGAGCTGACTTGATTGTCACTGCTGTCTTGAATCAGCAATAATCAATACCTGAAGTCCCTACAGATTTATTTTATACCTCTAGGTGGCTGAGTCATATTAAAGTTTTTTATATTTTTTACCAATTATTTATCATATAATGTTTACCGCTGTATGGCGCTTTTCACCGAATGAACTTATTCGATCCTATCGCCTTGATCAAGTCTTGATGGTCGGATGGTCTTGATCATTAATCCAATGTGTAAATAACTAAATGTATTGATTTAAATCAAACTTTCAATTGTATTCAATTAATTTATCTTCATACCTAAATATATAATTGCCGGGTCTGCTGTTAAGTTATATATAATGTAATTATTATCGATACATTTTTTAAAAACTGTGCGACTGTTTACTGTCTAAGTGTTTACATGTAGCCGTTAGCAGTCATTGCTGCGATAGGTGCTGTCAATTACCACACTAACAGAAGAGACAATAGTACCGTTTTTAAAAGTATTCTGGCATTACCAGTGATGTAGCGAGAGGGATGGGCTGGGATCTCTTGAGCTCTGCTTTACCCCTCACACGTGGGGGATAGAGTGGACTCAGGGATCCTCAGGTCGATTCTGTAAATATTGTATATATTATTTTATCATTATGTTATTTTATTTATTTATTTTTCATACAGATAGTCTGATTATGTTCATCTTGTCTATTCTTTTGTTTGTATATATTTTAAGAGAGTTTTTTATTTTATTT
>NW_027104949.1:954049-955560 GCF_000696795.3 Halyomorpha halys | reverse complement strand
TTATTTATTTTATTTTAGTATGTATGAGATCATTCATCAATATTACCTATTGCCCAAAACTGTGTGGCAGATTTTAATATCTATCAATAAATAAATCTATCAATTAAAAAAAAAAAGTATTCTTTCAGCAAAACATATTTTTCAAGGATGTCCTCATGTTATCTCTTGTTATCAGCAGGTGACTAATGCATCAATGTATCATTAATTGATGTGACTAAGCCCATTTACGAAAAAACAAAACAAAATAAAAATAGAGTTCGAATATAGGTAATTATGTACTTCCAAAAAAAATCGGGGATAATCACTTCTTGACCAAACTGTGTAAACCTTTTAAAAATGAACTACATAAATATTATACTATAATATAATATTATATATTATGTATAATTCATAGTATAATATTAACATATTATCATTTTCTCCTCTGGGAAAATTCAAGAGGGCAATGGACGTAAGAACGTAATACTAAAGGAACAAGGAAAAGAAACAGTCAAATCAAGTTGTCCCAATAAATTCAGGAGAATCTACGAAATTGGATTAAAAAAGTAGATTAAGAGTTCAAAGTCAGTCCTCAGAATTAGGATCTTAATAGATACAGAAATACAGGAGAATAAGAGGTAGAGGTTAGATGTACTTTGTCAATTAAGAAATTTTAAATCCTCCCCCCCCCATCAGCCACAAACAGTTGTAGTGACGTCCTATATATGTATACACAATATATGTACATATGTACAATGTATGTATAAGTTCTTTTAGAAAAATGAATTAAAACATTAAAATATAAATTACCTATTAATTAATTATAAAATAAATGCTTCATTCATTATGTTGTCCGAGGCTTATTTCATAATGTTTGTCCGAGCCAGAAATCAAGATTTCGTGAATTAATTTTGCCGAAAATCATAAAAACTACTACTCGAATAATAAACGTAATAAACTACTTTATAGTACATTAAATTAGCTTTAATTTGAGTGCTAATAGACATTTGTGCGTTGAATAGTATTTGATATATAGATTTCTCAAAATAAATTCACTAATTACTTAGTTTTCTGTGAAATTTTCCTTTTCAAAAAGCTATATCTTGAGAACTATTGAACGTAAATTGCTACATTAAGGTTAATATTTTAGCTAATTTACTAAACTTTAAATGATGTTCTTTTAGGCTTTATATTGTTATTGGTAATTTTAAAGATATGGAGCTCCGAATGTAAAATTAATTTTGTTTTGAAACAGCCGTTATTTATTCCCCCTACCTATACTTGGCAGACTCATCAATTTTGACAAGTAATTATACATAATTTTCATTAAAGTAATAGAAAATTGGAGTGAAATAACTGCCTTTTTTTAAACCACAGTTCTTGTACTAATTTGTCTTTTAAGACTGTAGTGTCGCTATCTATGACCGAGCGAAAGAACTGACAGCTTCAACGCTGCCCTAACAGATAGCGCCACTCACGATGTAAAATAAAGTATTACTGGGTGATTACTAAATTTTTTTTTTTTTTTTTTT
>NW_027104949.1:950682-953544 GCF_000696795.3 Halyomorpha halys | reverse complement strand
GCCACCTCGCAGGAAGGGGGGATGGGGTGATAGACTGAAATACTGGATTGAAGGAAGCAGGGAGACTGGGTGATTACTAAAGACTTTTTTTTATATAATATATATACATGTATATATATTTTAGACAAGTTGGTGACGTTTCGGACATTTTATTTAGGTTTGACCATTTTTAAACTTGTGGTTTACTGATTTTGCAGTGCATTTTTTTAAATGAAATTTTCCTTTTTAAAAAGCTCGATCTTGAGAACTATTGAATGTAAATAGGTCTATTTTGGCTCATACTTTAGCAAATTTACTCTTCTTTAAATGAAGCTCTATTAACTTTTCTAGTGTTGATAATGTTGAAGATATAAAGTTCCAAAAGAAAATTTTTTTTAAAAAGATTTTGAAAGAACCGCAATTTTTTATTCCCTCTAATTTTAGTTAGCAGACTCATCAATTCTGACTAGTATTTATACATAGTTTCCCATTAAAGTTATCAAAAGTTGGGGTGAAATAACTGCCTTTTTTTAACCCCAGCTCTTGTACTATGTCCTGAACTTTTAACTAAAGCGGGAAAGAAGTAAGTGTGAAGGAAAAGTAATTTTCCCTCTTGAAAGGCGGTTAATCGAAGCGGTTAATAGTTCAAGAAATTATTGTTTCCACTTTTTTTGGAGTAGTGATGATAAACAATTACCCACTTGAGTTTTTAGGTGCTCGTAATTTCTTATCAATCCCAAACACAGCTGATTTCTTGATTAGATATTATGTCAAGTCATTTTTAGAAGTGTTACAGTTTCATTTGTACTACCTTTCCGAATAAGATGTAAGTTGAACTACTGCATAGTTTATTTAATCTATAGTTATATAATTCTTGTTTAGTTCTTTGTTGTAGTCTTAGTTATTTTAAGAGTATTATGATTGAAAAAAAAATGTGGGTTGGCAGGCATCTGTACGTCATATGGTTCTTGAGATACTGGTTTCCCACAATAAATTCACTTATTGATTTTTCTATATACAGTGACCGAAGAAAGTATTTGCTCACCTTGTCTTTTATTTATATAATGAATTTAAATAATAATAAAATAGTGTGAGATTCCTTTGTAAAAAGTACAATTAAAACTTGTTAAAAAACAATATAAATTCTATTGAAAATATTGATAATAATAAAAATTTATTTAAACACAAGGAAAAAGGTATTTGCACCCTATGTTTGTTTACTTGCTCTTTTTTGTATGTTTGAATATAATCCTATTTTTTTCAATCAGTATTATAAAATATTTCAATCTATTAAGTTCGTTCTAATTTAACCGATCATAATGCCGAAAAACAAGTGAACTAAGTGCCGCTAGTAGCGAAAAAAGTATTCGTACACCATTTATTTTTTAGTTTAATAAACTTTATTTTCGTCAAACACTATTACATTTTTCACTATGCAACTCTCTTTGAAAAATAAATATTTTCATGGAAGAAACAAGACATAAATTACAAGTATAATTATTATATTTAAAAAAACACATTTTTCTGGTGCCACAAAAGTATTCATACAGCTTAATATTATCAAAAAATTGTAAATAACTAATATATATGTACATAACTTAATATTTTGTGTGAAGCCCCTTGGCATTTACTCTCACACCTCCACCAGGCTTTGAGTCACCTTTCCGATTTCATTCCATGCTTCAACTTTACTATTAGTTCTTGTCTATTTGAACATTTAAAAGTCCGAACTTTTTTTTTTTCAATAACGCCCTATAAATTCTCAATTGGATTCACATTAGGGGACTGAGAAGGCGCAGGAAATATCCTATGGCCACTCTACAATAACCATTCACTTGTATTTCTTACAGTGTGTTTGGGATTATTATCTTGTTGAAATAAATAAGTTTGTTCAATCCCTAATTTTGCAACACTTTTATTTAAATTGGAACGCAATGTGTCATAAACATGACAGAACCGCCTCCGTGATTAACTGTGAGAAGGATGTTCTTTGGATCCAATGCCATCTTGAGTTTCCTCCACACATATCTCTTTCCATCAGATCCAAAAATGTTAAATTTGCTCTCGTCTGAGAACAAAATATTTTTCCAAAATTGCAAAGACTTTGTTAACGTTTTCTTTTCTTTAGCGAAATTCAACCTCTTGAGCCGGTTTTTCTAAGTAATAAATGGCTTCTTCCTGGGTGATCTTCCTTTGTAGTCCCCTCATGAAGCACATTAGTTATAGTTTGGAATGTAACTGATGCAGCAGACGTTGTTTCTAAATGCTCTACTAATGCCCTGACACTAATTTTTAATTTTTTTTGCAGTTAATCGTACAATATTTCAGGCTTCCCTAGTAGTTATCATTTTAGGCCGCCCTGAGCGTTTTATATTGAGAGTAGATCCAATTTTAAACTTTTTTATAGTATATTGTACAGTGAAATGACTCCGTTTAACGCGTTTACCCATCTCCCTAAAACTGAAATATTGCTGGAATAACAATGAAATGACAATGAATGAAACAATTCCACCTTTAATGACGGAACTGAGCTTACATGTTTTACGACCCATTGTGGGAGTTGCGAAGTCATAACTGGCTTGGTTTGTTTGGTTGTTTAGTGGCGCCAAACTTCATTGGTCATCAACACCACTTATATTTTATTTAATTTTGCTAATATTCGTTAAATTTTATTTATTTGATTATTTTATTTATTTGATTATTTTATTTATTTATTTATTTTATTATTATTTTTTTCCCCTTCCGATCAAGTTATATTTTTGTCAGTAAATTTTGTGATTTCAAAAACTGAAACACCAATTCTATTGCCTTATCATCCTCTCCAACGCTTTTTAAGATATCTTGGCTTAGTCCCAAGCTATTGAGGTGTGGTGTAAAATATGG
>NW_027104949.1:944529-950600 GCF_000696795.3 Halyomorpha halys | reverse complement strand
AGTGGGTGAGCCTCGTGTGACCTATTCTCAGCCTGGTCAGTACAACTTCCTCTCCACGGCATTTGCGACTGGAGGTACCTCAGAGCTTGACATCTTTTTTAATAATTTTTAATTTACTCATTGGGCTTTCGTTCCATAAAGATTGCCATTTATCTTTGACTTCCTTTACAAGAGGCCTGCATATCTCAGAGGAGTTAAAATTGCTTTATCCTGGCTTAAAAATTAGCTTTAAATTTGCTTTAAAACTGGCTCGGTGTATTGCTATTAATGAGTACCCTTCGAACCTACTGATCCACAACCAGTCCTGAGATTATTTTGAACTGAGTATTATTTAAAACTTCTCAATGTTCATTTGTATGAATATTTTTTTAAATATAATAATTACATTTTTAATTAATATTTTGTTTTTTTTCATGAAAACAATTATTTTTTAAAGAGAGTTGCACAGTGAAAACTTTACTATTTTTTTATGAAAATAAAGTGTATTAAACTAAAAAATAAATGGTGCACGAATACTTGTTTTAATCACTGTATTACTTTGAAATCCAAGAAAATTGTATCGCGATATACAAGGTATTTTTGCAAGGTATTAATGTTTCTACTGTCAGATATCTAACTAAGAGATTTGAAGAAAGAGGCACAACTGTAAATAATCGGGGAAAAGGTCGTCCAAAGAAAGTAAATGAGATGATGAAAAGAAAAATCAAAATTGAGGTAATAAAAAATCCAGTTTCATAATAAAGTACAAACTAATACTATTAGTCTTGTACATTTATCTTAATTCAACTACACAGACTTGTACAATAGTAACTTATACTTTAGTATTTTTTAATTCCTGTAACATCACTAATAGTCATCCCTATCATGAAAAAAATAAGTATTAGTATTATTACCAGACTAGTTTCTACACTTGTACTATGAACTAATACTATTAGCTTTCATTATGAAACAGGGCCCTGGTGTCTTAGTGAGCACCACAACAATTAAAAATGTTTTAAATTCTGAAGGAATTTAAAACAGGATCCCGAGAAATAAACCATATATCAGTGAAACCAATAGCAAAAAAAAAAAATCCATTTACTATGGATTTCATCAAAAACCCCGTCAGTTTTGGGGAAAATGAGAGGGGAATACAAAACAGTGGCTGTTTTAAAATGTTAAAGAAAAAATAATTTTTCATTCAGAGCTCCAATTCACAAAATGTTGATTTTAAGCCTAATGATCTTTTACTGGAAGAATCTCTGGAATTAAACTGGATTTGGTGAATGACACAATTCTTCCTTTTTGAACTGCAATAATTTAAATTATATTATTTCAAAATTTTTTGAGACAAGGTAATATTTATTAAATAAATCAATTTTATATCCAAATCGGTCTCAACACTTTATTTATTCATTAGTCCAACGTTTCGGCCTTTCTAGCCATCTTCAGGGACATCTTCAATACAAAAATCCTTCTCACATTAATTTATAATTTCTATTTGCAGGCTATTCTGCCCAGGTCATTTTCTTTATTTAAAGTTCAAAACCTCTTTATTTAAAATTTAAAAACATTAACATTTATTAGTACTGATCTTTAGCAGTACTAATCTTTCCCTCCTTTACGACACAACCCCTGATGAAGACCTGAAACTCAGGTCGAAACGTCGGCATAAAATAAATAAATATGGTTTTGTTTATTTATGTTGTTCTTTGCGTGCGGTCAGCAAACTTCTTCCTACCAGCAAACCCCCCGACAAACTTCTTCAAGCATTAACATTTATTTTTTCTATAAGATTATCAACAGTATAAAACACCACACCATATAACAAACCATTTATTCATATAATATAACCATATAAATGGTTTGTTATATGGTGTGGTGTTTTATACTGTTGATAATCTTATAGAAAAAATAAATGTTAATGTTTTTAAATTTTAAATAAAGAGGTTTTGAACTTTAAATAAAGAAAATGACCTGGGCAGAATAGCCTGCAAATAGAAATTATAAATTAATGTGAGAAGGATTTTTGTATTGAAGATGTCCCTGAAGATGGCTAGAAAGGCCGAAACGTTGGACTAATGAATAAATAAAGTGTTGAGACGGATTTGGATATAAAATTGATTTATTTAATGCAATAATTTATTTCATATAATCAACAACAAAGTTTCGGGAAATATCCCCCATCTTCAGGTTGCTGATAAAATATCCTATATATAACTATATAATTATTCTCCTAAAAATGTATGACTGTTAATAGTAAAAAAGTTTTGATTCATTAAATGACAATAATATTATTAAATATTAGCAATAATGACAATATAGGAGACAATTATATGTTATATATAGGATATTCTATCAGCAACCTGAAGATGGGGGATATTTCCCGAAACGTTGTTGCTGATTATATGAAATAAATTATTGCAGTTGAAAAAGGAAGAGTTGTGTCATAAACCAAATACAGTTGATTTTAAGTCGTTTGGACAAAATCTTTGATTTATCACTTCATCTCAGGAACCATTAGACTCACAGATGTCTGATAGCAATTAAATTAACGACGGATTAATGTACAATAAAGTAGCTAATAGCCGTTTATCTTTGTAGGGGTAGTAGTTTTTATATTTGCTTATGAATTTGAATTTCGCATACCATATTATGTCTGAACAACTAGAAATCACTTAATTTTAGCAAATATCATAAGAACTACTACTCCTACGGAGATAAACGTCATAAACTACTTTAGAGTACATTAAACTAGCTTTAACTTGAGTGCTAATACACATCTGTACGTATCATAGTTCTTGAGATATTAATTTCCAACTATAAATTTACTAAATATTGATTTTCTGTATAATTTCATGAAATGTTGCTTTTTAGAAAAATTATATTTCGGAAATTATTGAACGTATTCATTAGTGCTTATATTTTAGCAATTTTACTCTATTTTAAATGATGTTCCATTAAGTTTTCCAGTGTTAGTAGTTTTAAAAATGTGGATCTTAGAATGAATTTTTTTTTTTTTACTTTTTGAAACAGTTGCCATTTCTTATTCTCCGTAACTATACTTGATAGAATCATTAATTTTGGCTTGTTATTATTCGTAGTTTTCAGTAAAGTAATCAAAAACGCGTCAAATAATTGACTTTTTCCTCTCCTGGGCTCTGGTCCTATATGGGTTGATGCAAAAAAGAACTTATTGTGAATTATTATGTATAGGCAAGTGTTGGAACACAGCATAGAAAATATTTTATTTAAGTATATTTGGAAAATTATTACTTCATTTTAAATAAATGAAATGGCAATTTAATCATAAAGCTGTTATTATTATTATTTTATTGAGGATTAGTGTCCTCCCGAACCCACAGGGTTGACTCAGAGATAATGTAACCGAATAAATAATTATCTGACACAAAAAGTTTCAAGCCCGAGCTCTCAGGATATAGTAGCATAGTCTTACTCACTGTGCCACCCTTCACTCTGATATGTTTTTTTTTACATTATGTCTCCTTCCCAGTATGTTATGTCTCCTTATTCCATTTCGGATTAATTCTCGTTGTTGTATTTTGGCTAGTAATGACTTTACGATTGCAGGATCATCAATTAAATTATTTCAATTAGATTATTTTTTATTTAATTTTTCTCTACAGACCTTGTAGATCTTTGGCCACCCGAACCAGCCTCCTTGGACTCCTGCTTTCCAGTTGTTGCAAGATCTTCGGATCTTTCTTGATTCTGTTTATCCTTCTGGTTTTTGGCCTCCCACGTTGTCTCTTGCCAACTATACTGGCATTCATTGTTGTGTAGAGGTGTCCTGATGGATAGGTTCGAGCCACATGTCTCACAGAACTTAACCTCCTTGCCTTCATATCATGAGATATTGACTGAACAGAATAGGAAAATTACAATATTTAAATAACTAATATGTTAAAATGAGATGTAAAAATTCATTTTTTATTGTATGGATGTTGCTCTGTGGCAAACTGTGAATATATCGATTGTACCGTTTATAACGGTCAGTAGTTAAAAGGTTGCCAAGCATTTGTTATGTGTTGTTTGTTCTCACTACAGTAAGAACGTTTTATGTTATTTAACGGTAAGTAATAAAACAGTAAGAACATTTTATTTGTGTCCACCACCCCCGTGTTAAACATAATACACTTTGTCACGTATAAGCAATATAATAATTATAATTAATATGATTATAAATAATATAATTATTATATATATTTTTTTAAGAATGGAACAAGTAGCTGTTAATGGAGGGACTAACTCACTGGAGGAGGTGGCGGCAGAGCAAATTCCAACGATGTTGTCTCAAATGCGAAATCATTTTCCTGAAGCAATTCATGTAAGTTTTTATTGACAATATTTCTCTTCTTATTGAATGGGAAGACAATAGCTTTATTATCTGTAGTCTATTTGGTATTACTTGATTGATAAATTTGGCCTTACTATATATTAGGGGTATTCATGACCTTTAGTTAAACATGTTAAAATGGAAAACTCATGTTAAGTGGAGAAATATTTCCTTCTTTTACTGTGTTAAAACCATATAACATATAACATGGTTGAGAGTCTGTTACTAGGTCGGTTAAATGCAAAATGACGTCAGGCAACAGGCCAGCTGAGCTAGTCATCAATTTGTTTGTTGTAGTAACAAGAAATGTTGTATTAAACATATTACTTGCTCGTAGTTTGTGTTTTGATTGTGTCAGTGTTGTTTTGGATGTTTTTGTAACTAATAAAGCAATGTATGACAATAATTGTAATGTAATGACAGTTGTCAATTAGCTCATTTTGATTCTCTTCCTCACAATTTAGAAAATCAACAAGACATCCAAGGGCCATATTTTCTCACAAGTTCCTCTTTAGCCATGTTGTAATAAATTACTTAATCAAAACTTAGAAGTAAAAAATAATATGAAGTTTATGAAGGAAAGGTTATAAAACAAGATTCTCAGAAAATCCGGCAGGAGCTCTTATGCATTTAACTTTTAATATGACTTTAAATAAGGCTGGTAACAACCATATACTTATAACATCTAACATCTAACACAACATCATGAATACTCCTATTTGATATACAGGTAAGTGGAAGTAAAAATATCAACAAATTCTTTCATTGAGTTGTATTTATGATACTTAAGAATTTTAATAAGACCAATGGGGTGAAGAAATAGAGAAAAATAAGTTGTATTTTTTCAAAACCTCTACAAAATTTTAATGGCGTATCTATAAACAATGTAATTTCTCCTTTTACTGTAGAACATCTACATTTTAAGTAGTCTTTTGGAGTATATTATTTTTGTTGTGCGTATTTATAACAGTGTATAATGTGTTGGGGCACACATTATTTTGGAATTTAACAAACTTAAATCTAATAAAAACTTAATCCTAATACTATGTGACCTTACGTAGTGTGTTGCCAACGCACCAGAGGGGGGGGGGCAGGTGTTAACGTGTTGAATAACGTATTCGTACAGTACTGAAGGGAATCGACAAATTTAATGTGTCATAGCTTGATGAACTCCGGCACAGTGGGCAATTCGAACAATTGATGCAACTCCGGTGGCCTCTTCCTCCTCCACGATGTTGTGCGTACGATTTTCCTCAACATCGAATCCTGAAAAGTTTGAAGAAGGCGCTGGGTTCCATCTGATATGCGGGTAAACAATGATGCCCCATCTAGTAGTGCTGGTCTCAGAATACTTTTGTCTATCTGCAGCTTCAATCTCAATGAGAGAGCCGGAGAAGTGAGGAAGTGATTAAGACGATATGACTTTTGGCTTACTGTTCTCGCCTTCTGATATAAATGGGCAGAAAGCTTAAGATAACGGTCTAGCTTTACACCCAAATATACGATAGAGTTGGAAGGTGAGCTCACCGTATTATTCACATGGAGTGTCTTTGGCAGTCTTGATCTCTTGTGCGTTGTGTGCGCGAACACAATACAGTCCGTTTTGGCATTGACTGAGATGTTCAATTAGCCCAGCTTTTGAACAATCTCAGAACATACTGCTTCAGCCTGATGTAGAGCTGTCTCGGCGTTCATACAGCTGCTGTAAGTTAAGGAACCGGTATTATAAATTTAA
>NW_027104949.1:942124-944107 GCF_000696795.3 Halyomorpha halys | reverse complement strand
AGATATTTACTTCTAAGGCTCCCCCTAATTTCGTAAATTATCTGATTGGTCCAAACCCCTTCTCTTATTTCACTATTCTTCCTACCCCCTCTTCTCAAGTATTCATATATATTTCCTAGACTAGATAGCTAAGAAGTTAGTAGAAGAGAGACACTCTGTAACAGTAACAGTAACATGTAGTTCTTGTAAATATGTTAGAATAAAGTCATTTTAGTCTTCACTGATTTTTTTCGATATGTAACTTGTTGATGGCAATGTCGTCAGCGTAAGCGGCAACCGTTACCTTCCTGTAGTTCTTGCCAACCACATCAGCAGTATAAATTGAAAACAAACTGGCGAGAGGACTGCTCCTTGAGGCACTCCGCAAGTCAGTGGGATAGATGTTGAGTGTTCCTCACAGCCCGAACAGTGGGAACCCACACAGCGACGGTCCTGCTGTTTAGAAATGAGGCAATCACACTGTAGAGCTGTGAGCCGGGCACTTTAGGTCCGCGAGGTAACGACATAGAATGCTGTGAGACACGGAGTGGAATGCATGAAAAAATGTATCTCAGAAACCATAACACTTACAGACGTCCGCCAAACTCAAATTAGAGCTGGTTAAATGTACTATAAAGTAGTTAATAACGTTTATCTACGTGGGAGTAGTAGTTTTTATTATATTGACAAAATTAATTCACAAAATGTTGATTTCTAGTTGTTCAGACAGACTTTTAACTTAAATAAATTCAATAATAAAAAAAAAAAAGTCTTTTGAATATGTAAAAAATATTATTGAAAGTGTGTAAAATAGAAAAATGCACAAGTAAATAAATTTATATGATTCGGAAAACAAACTTAAATAAATAAAAATAAACTTTTACTTTGATGGCAGTACCCAGAACGATCGTAGCTGGTGGAAACTAGGACAGTACTAAACATGGTTCTTGAACAATCCAAGGTGTATGGGAGGTGCTAGAGCTCTCCACCAACTCTCACACCAATAGCGAGTGACCTCCCTTGAAGATAGCTTATCCTTAATCCCAAGCCACCATGGCTTGGCTATAAAGTGTCAACCTCCATCATAGTGTTAATATAATTGACATAAAGATCCCTTAGTAATATACCTTATGAACAATCTCATTATATTATAACAAATATATTTAGTATAAACCAATTTAGATTCTGTTATATTTTTTAATTTTTTGAAATGTTTATAGGTTTTGATGTTTTGTGTGTAGGCCCACGAATATGCACGTATGCTTCTCAGATACAAAAAGATGAAACCTGATCTTCAGATTTCTTTTTTGGCTCCTGGAGGAGACTTCAAACTTGGTGTAATTTTTTATCTTGCATATGAAGTAAGAACAATTCAATTGTATATTTTTACTAAAATTTTGTTACTATTTAGGATATCTTTGACAAAAAAAAAAAAAGTTGCTATTTCAAATTGTTTTGATTTATTTATTGAGTTTGTATATACATGGATTTAAAAAAAAATAGATTTGATGTATTTTAGTGATTTTTTTTTTTACATTAATAAAATAAATAATGATAAACTTTATTAAATCATCTATAATGCATTGCTATATTTGTATTTCTTGAGTAGATGGTTGGGTTCAAGTGAAGAACACAAATAAGTTGGACTTATTTACTAGAGCCAACATTTCAGCCAGAATTTATAGCCTTCATCAGGGCTAAGAACAAAAAAGCTTACAACCATAATGAATGAGAGGAAATATAGAATAATGGGAAAATGAGAAGATAACATAAGTAGTATGAAAAGAAAGTGGTGTAATATTATAAGAAGATAAAAGCAGGCTACAGTACCATAATAAATAATCATCTGCCACTACTGGGTTCGAAGCTGGATCCTTGGAGTTAGTTGCATAATGCTGTTTATATTGAAGTCTCAATAAAACAACAATTTCTTATTTTTGAAAGGAATATGGTCCGGGTGTGGTCAAAAAAACTCAAATAGTAGAATTATACTATTTTATTGAG
>NW_027104949.1:907882-941429 GCF_000696795.3 Halyomorpha halys | reverse complement strand
TAAAAAAAAATAAAAAAATAAATAAATAAAAATGTGAGAATTTAGAAAAATAGTTGGCTCAATAAAATAGTATATTTCTACTATTTGAGTTTTTTTGATCGCACCCGGACCATATTCCTTTCATCTTTACACACGGTCAATCAATAATCTTCCATTACTATTTTTTTGTTCTTTTTTGACCGCACCCGGACCATATTCCTTTCATCTTTACACACGGTCAATCAATAATCTTACAATTTCTTATTTTATTTTAATTATGGTATTTTATTGAAATGTGTCATTTCAGAAGGAATTCTCTGGCTTAATTTATTGCGAAAATGAACTGGCTAGAAAAGCAATGGAAGAAACGTTAATGTCGTCAACATTAAATTTACCCTTCAAGGAAATGACATTGCTCACTGGTTTGAACCATAATTCTTATCTAGCTGCCAAATCTTTTATCGAAAAAAAAGAATGGTCTGTGCTTGGAGGTATAATGTACTGGATGCCATGGTACACCGCTAGGCAGATTGGCGTTCAGTAAGTTTTTATATGCTCGTACATATTGTTAGAAATATCATTAATCATTAATAACTATAAATAATATCATTTAAATAAAACAATTTTATCCAATTTAAGTGTCAAAACAATTTATATTTCTTTATAGGTCCAATGTTTCGGCTATCCTCAAGAACGTTCTTAATTACACATTTACAACAACATCAATTTTTTTTTTAAATATCTTTATTGAAATTTACAACTGTATATTATATAATACATTCAGTAAATTTGATAAAATGGAGTGTTACAAGCGTGTAGAGAAACTACTCATTGGTAGCACTCTAATGACATTTTACATTAGCAGGACTCGTAGTCATCTTCTTTTCAGGCGCCTCGGAGGATTGTCAGGAATGGAAGAGGATGCAAGGTTAGAAACTAGGGGGTTTGAGTGGTCTTCCTTTATTATGGAAGGAATGATATCTGGTTCAGGCTAGATCAGTTACATAGGGAACATTAAGGTCTTTATGTATGATTTTATTTGTGACAAAGTAAGGAGCATTGAGGATTTTAGATTGTGAGAATTGGATATGAGAGGAATTCAAAGGTTTAGTGGAGCCCCAAAGTTCAATTTCATATGTCCAGATTGGCCTTATTACAGTCATGTAGATCAGTAGTTTGTAATGTGTTGGAAGTTTACACCGTTTGTCTAGTAAGTGCTGTAATAGTAGAAACCGACTTGCAGTTTCCTGTCTTTTCAGTCTTGTGTGAGGATTCCAGGTTAATCGTTTGTCCAAATGTAGTCCAAGGTAGCGGATCTGGTCGACAGAGGTAAGTGTAAAATCATTAAATGAAACTGTAGAGCAGTCAGTACGTTTACGACGTAGAGTAAAGGTGATTTGATGTGATTTGTTGGAATTTATCTTAATCCTCCAATTACGACACCACTCTTCGAGGGTCGTGATATGGGATTGGAGATTTTCGGATACAATTAATGGGTTATTATTAACTGCGAGCACACATGTGTCATTGGCATACGTGGTGAGGATAGTGTTAGGATTTGTTGGAATTTCAGCTGTATAGACGGTGTAGAGGATGGGACTGAGGATGCTATCTTGAGGAACACCAGTGGACTGAGAATAGAGGGTTGAATAGGAACTATTGTGGTTTACTTGGAATAATCTATTGATGAGAAAGGAATGAATGATGAGGAAGTATGTAGGAGGTAGGAATTTACGCAGTTTGCAAAGCAGTCCCTGGTGCCAGACTCGATCAAAAGCATGTTCTACATCAAAAAAGACTCCTGTGCTGTACATTCCGTGCTCCAAAGAAGACGAGACTACGTCCACCACACGATGACATTGCTGGATAGTAGAGTGGGATGTTCGGAATTCAAACTGGTGATCAGGGATTATATGATTGGAATCCATATAGACATTTCAAAATGAGTTTTTCAAGGATTTTGCCCATGATCAGTAATAGAGAGATAGGGCGATAGGATATGGGTATTCTGGAGGCTTTTGGGGTTTGGGGGTCATTTTAACCATAGATAATTTCCAGGGGTCAGGAAAATATGTGGAACGTAGTACGGCTCATCAATTTTGTGATAAAGTATAATAGTGTAAATAGACTGTGATTAAAAGTTTTAATTTATTGTGAAGAATTGAAAAAATAGGGTAATTTTGGCTGAAATTATTGACCTGTGCAGAATTGCCTTCATAAAGTTTTTTAAAAAATTTATGTGTTTGTAAATTTGTAATTAAGATTGTCCTTGAGAATCGCCGAATTGGCTGAAATGTTGGACTTATAAAGAAATATACATTGTTTTGAGACTTCAATTATTTCATTTAAACAACAACAACCAGCCTCAAGAAAGGGAAAACATTATATATAAATAATATCATCATTAATTTTTTGAAGATGGTCAAAGCTGCAGTCAAGAAGGAGAAAAAATTGTTCTTAACTAAATATTTGTTGTCGATTTTTCGACCCGAGGTCTTCATCTGGGCTAAAATAAAAATATATAAAAATGATTGAGTCAAGGTAAGAATAAAAGAGTGACATTAAATAAAACCGATATAATGGTGCATGTATAAAAACTATCCAAAATTTAAGTAAAATAATAAGGATAAAGATAAATACAAAAAAATTATTAAATAACATAATAAAGAGTAGTGAACTGATACACCTGAATATATATTATTGAAAAGATCTATTAATTCTTAATTTAAAACAAATTTGATCCTTTTTTTCTCATTTCAGGAAATAAGTGAAATTGTTATATAAAAATAAAAAAACTTTTTGTAGGTATCCTTGAGAATGGCCTGAGGGTCGAAACGTTGGAAAAGTTGTAAAGAATTAAGTTGAGAGAAAAAAAAGATCAAATTTGTTTTAAACTAAGAATAAACTAAACCACTCTCAAACAAGAATATATAAAATAATTAATCTAAGATCTATTAATTTAATTAACTAAGGAGAAAAAATAACTGAAAGGGTAATTAATAATTTATTGGTTAATTCATAATATAGAAGCAATTGTAATAATAATTAATTAATTCTAATGAATTTACCAGTAAATTAATAATTACTGTGTCAGTTATTATGTTTCCTTAGTTAATTAAATTAATAGATGTTATCAATAGTATATATAGTAATGATTTATTTATTTTTTAAATTGTATTATTTGAATCTTGTATCTTTTGTTACTATGGTTACACTGTTTTTATTGGGTTGCTATGAAACATTTCATAACTAATATATCTGACTAAATTTTATTGACTCAATATTTGTGCAAATTTAAATTGAAAATTAAAAGTTTAATATTATTATCAGAAAATGTTTGGAGTATTTGACTGTAGCAGAAAGCATTGGTTATTTATACAAGATATGTAATTTCTTATATAAACAAAAACCAATTTAAAATTGAAAAGATAAATATAATACTCCGTAATATATTGTCACTTATCATTGTTCGGCGATTGGCATATTTTTTATATGCATTGTTCTAAATAAATAAAAAGATATTTATAAATAGTAAATAATTCTTAATTTACATGTATCAAATAAATTATGACTCTTTACATAAAAAATACATATATTTTCTTATATCGTAGGAAGATAGTCCGCGTGGCAGTCAATAAAGATACAAAATAGTAAACAAACTATTTAATGTTAACCAACATTAGCCACACTTTGCAAGGCTTCATCTAGGCTAAATGAAAACAAGATAAAAACAATATAAGGTGTGGTCAGAAAATTAGAATAAATATACAAAGAAAGTAAAAAAAGTATAGAAAAATATTTAGGAAAGCAAAAAAAAAACCACCTTGTATAATTGTTTACTGTATATCTTCCAACATCTACTTCATACTTTCAACTTCAAACTTCAATATTTTTTTATATCATTAAAATACCAATGTTTTCTTCACTTTATTAATATTAATTATTATTTCTCATAATATTCAGTACGTCATTTTTTATTTCCAATGGCTCTGTTCTGTTCTTGGTAACTATGAACATTTTTCGATTTTATTTAATTAGAGATGTTGGAATTGTCTCCATAAAGGATACTATTGAAAAGAGACAAATCAGATGGTTTGGACATCTCTGTCGGATGAGTGAAGACAGGGATCCAAGAAAATATTTTGAGGCCAGACCAACAGGAAAATGTCCAAGAGGGAGACCCAGAATGCAATGGAAGGATTACATCTCCAGAGTGGGATACAAAAGAGGGAAAACTGGGATGCCATGAGGGTGCTGGCTCGGGATCGAGGGGTTTGGTTTGTTTGTGTAAAATATCACTAAAATAATCTTATGCATCAGTTCACTACTCTTTATTATGTTATTCAATTTTTTTTTTTTATTCTTCTTATTATTTTATTTAAGTTTTTGATAGTTTTTATACCCATACTTTTATATCTGTTTTATTTGATGTCACTATTTTTCTCTTACATTGATTCTAGTTTCTTTTTATCTTTTAATTTTAGCCATGATGAAGACTTATATTGTGGGTCGAAACGTCGCCAATAAATAAGTAATTGTAAACTATTTTTTTTTCTTAACCGCAGCCCTGACCGTCTCCGTCAAATTCATTTAAGTTCATTCATCAATCCATATAACATAATTTTTGAATGAGTTAATGGACAATACATTGTCACTTTCACAATTTTTGATCTTTTGTGATACTGCTATAGATTATGGAGATATTTTACATTTAGGTGTAAAGAAAATATTAACTGTTCCTTTGAACAGAGTTTCGACAATGGTAAATTTATAAAATGAGAATAGTAGATAACTTTTATTTAAAATTGGATCATTTGATCTTAATTAATATGTGAGATTCAACGAAAAGGTTTTCATACCTATAGGAAAGTTTATAACTATTTGTTCCTTTTTTTGACCGCAACCCTGACCATCTTCTTATATTTAAAAATAATTTTATTTTTTTATTTCCCTAAACTAAAATATGTAAATAATTAAAATGGATTGTAAATTTAATAATTAAAAAAATAATAAGATACGCTTTCTAAATTAAAATAATGATAATGAAACTTAACAATTTTTAACATGAAAGAAAAACAACAATCATTGAATTTAAAAAACATAACTCTTGGTAAACAAATTGAAATCATAATCCATTTAAATTTAAAGGGATTGTAACATTTCACGTAATATCTAAAAATAATCTCTGATCAAGTTGTGTTATAACAGAAAGGAATATTACAATAAAGCTCACCTATATTGAATTGTCACTCTGTGATTTTCTTTCATTTGGAATAGGTTTGGAGCAATAGTTGCAATAAACAATTTTTCCATCAATTGTAAAAAACGTTTCATCTTTGTTTTTGGCCGACTCAATCCAAGATTTTACCTTGAAATAAATAACCTCCTTTTGGCATTAAAAGAAAAAAATATTACCTTTTGTAAGCAAAGTAATCAACAAACTAAATTTGAAGCAGAGTGTATTGCTTAAAATGGACACGAAAGAAAAGAGGGATTTTGGGAAATGAAAAAATTCATAATCAATTGTATGAAGTGAATAGTTGAAAATTGTTTTTTTATATTGTTTGTTGTATTACTAATTAAATGAATATGAACTTTTGATTGTAATCTGGAATTTCATCGTTATCCTTACATTTTAGTTTATTAAATATGAAGTAGATGGTCAGAGGTACGGTCAAAAAGGAACAAAAATAATTTACAACTGTTTATTTGTCAATGTATATAGGGCTAACAAAAAAAAAGTAGAAACAACTAAAACATTTTGACAATGTAGAGTTATAAGATACAAAAAATTAAATTAAGGTAGGGTTAAAAATTATGTAAATAAAAGTGAAAAGAAAATTATATACAAAAGGAAATAAAAATAAGATTTACAATAACGAGTATATTTACAAAAAATAACACAAACTATTAAATTTAAAATAAACAGAAGGTGTAATAACACATGAAAATAGAAAAGTTTTTACAACAATCTCCTTCATATTTTGAAAAATCATTTATATATAATTTTAGTTTATAATTTCAATTTTTTTAAACTGAAATAGACCACATATGCAAATATTTATCATCAAATTCTAGTAACAGTAGTTGATCTAGTAAAAGTACCTCCTTACATGTATACCACCTCTCACCCTTCATGGATTGTAGCAGTATAGATTTAATTTAATTTTTATTGTCAAATATGTAAAATAAATCTTGACAAATTGCATCTGAGTGCCCGTATTCATAAAGATTTTCAATCAGCCGCTTAAAAAAAGCATGCAAACAAAATATCCACATACAAATCCTGGTATTAGTTATAATCAAGTTTTATTACTCTTTAATTTATGTTGTATAATGCATTTGTTTTGATTTAATTTTATATATTTATTTCAATTTATTCTTCATGATAAAAAATCATTTTTCTTTTTACAAATAAAATTTTCTGTTTTTGCCATGAATAATTCTTAGAATCTATGAAAAAAACAAAATAAAATATTTAAAAAAGTAAATAATATGATTTTTGTTTAAAATTAATTTAATCAGTATTGATTTGAAAAGTTTTATGTAAAACTTAATATACACATAAAATAAATAATATTTTTGTTGTTGTAATAGTTTACCTGAAGGAGTGGAAATTAGACAACTAAGCCCAGAACATGCAGAAATAATAGACAATGAATGGCCACACAAGTCTCCTGGATCGAAGGAAGTGATCGCAAGACAAATCATGTTCAATTTTGGTCTAGGACTTTTCCGTGGGGATGATTTACTGTCTTGGGCAGTTCACTTTTTCTATGGAGGGATTGGTGCTGTAAGTTTTTTGATTTTTAAATCATATTATTTGTTCATGAGACTATTTTTTTATAAAAAAAAATTAGCCAAAACAGTGGTGTGGCATAAAAGCTTAGTAGGGGTGACACTTCTAGGTTCAGTAAAATTTCACAAGAAAAAATAATATCTTGTAAAAATTTGAATAATTTTGTTTCATATTTTTGTCGCACACTGATTGAAATGAGCACGGAATTTTTCATTACTTATTCTGTGGATTCATTAATTTTTAAAAACTGGAGTATCCTGTAAAAGAATTCAAGAGAGCAGCACAATATTTAGGACTTATAAATATGATCGATACTATACATCTATAAATAGTGAAAAGACTAAATATATGAAAACCTCTTGACAGACAGGGGAGAGAAGAGATATTGTGGATGTGGGGGAAAACATGTTTCACAGCTGCAGTACTTTCAAGTACCTGGGAGGAGTTGTGAAGGAGAACAATAATTTAGAAGTAGAAGTTAAGGGGAGAATGGTAGCAAGAACCAGATGTTTCTATGCTCTACAAAAAGCTCCCTGATACAAAAGTCTTTCCAAGATAGCAAAGCTTTTGTTATACAAAACAATAATTAGGGCAGTAGTAATATATGGCAGTGTGATGTGGACTTTAACCAAGGAAAATAGAAGAACTCTACTGGTTTGGGAGGGAAGGGTCCTGAGAAAGATCTTTGGAACCGTTAATGAAGAGCAAAGGTGGAGAATCAGAAGCAATGATGAACTAAAAGAATTCAACCCAATTCAATAAAGAATCCAGGTCTTGGTGGCTGGATGATTTCAGAGGGATGGGAATCAAAAACTGGAGGAGTCTCGCTGGAGACCACGAGACATGGGGAAGAACAGTGGCAGTAGTAGCCGCCACTCATTTACTCACTGTAGCGTCCAACAGTACTATTTAGCCCTTCAATATGAGCCAAAATGTTGGCTCAAATTTAGTTTAATTACTATTTGAATTTTTTTTTGACGCTCCCAGACCATTTTCCTTTTATATTTAGAGTTTTTATTTGTAACCTGTACAATATACATTAATTACTGTATATAAATATATTTAGCTGTTATAATTCATCTTATTAATATTAGTAGTGTCCAAGGATGCTTTTTTTAAATTGTCAATAAATGGTTATTTTATTATAATTAGATGGTAAAAAAAAATATTGTTTATTCATTATTAATTAATAATTTCCCAGGTCCAAACTCTTGAAAGTGAAAGAAGAAAAGGTTATGGCAAAGCAGTCGTAGAAGCTATAACAAAAAAACTTGGTGAAATGCAGAATGATGTTCACTTGAATGTGGTTGAAGGAAACGAGTCTGCTGAAGCTTTTTTTAAGTTTGTATTGTAGTGCTTTTTTTATTTTAAATTATTCTTTAATATATTGTAATATTGTATTTTTATAAACGAATGTAAATTATATTATCCAAATGTTGTAATTTTTGGATTTTCTTTTTAGGAAGTTAGATAAATTAATTTCTATAAATTTTTGAGTTTAATAAACTTCCAAAGATGGATATAAATTATTCTGTATTTTTCTTCATAGTCGTACAACGTTTCAGGACAATTGTCTAATATTATTTAATTATTATAAAACTGTCACTAAATATTTAAATACACACTATGCCAACATTAATAATAGATTCACCATATAAACATAAAAAAATCAGAGGAAATAAGTTAGAATAAAATAGTCAAATCATAAAATTTAATTTACAGAGCTCATGACTACTGAAGTAAATTTCAAGAAAAAAATAGTAAATACTGAATATGGAAAAATAAAAGTGATCAGCAAATTTAAGTACTTGGGAGAATTAATTTGTCACAATGGTTCTGAGAAAGAGAGCATCGCCAGAAAACCACCAAATTAGAAAATTTAAGCTTTCAGACAGCTAAAATTTACAATAAGAAGAACCTCTCCTCCAATGCAAAGTTAAGGCATTACATCATTGTGATAAGGCCTGTGAACTTATACGGGGTGGAGACCACATGCTTATCCAACTTGAAAAAGGTGCTAAAAAGAGAAAGGAGGATCTTAAGAAAAATCTATGGGCCCAGGAAAACACAAGAAGTTTACAGGCTAAGATCTATCCAATTTCTGTATACAGAAACATCAAAGCCCTGGAAACCGAGATGAGAATCAGAAGACTGATGTTTCTGGGCACATGAAGAAGATAAAGGAGGAAAGATTGAATAAGAAGATCTTTAAAAAACATTTTAGCTACAAAAACATGGGAGGATACACGAGGCAAATGAGAGAGGAATTAAAGAGACTTAAAATTTCAGATACCGACTGTCTAGGTAGAGATACTTATAGGAAAACATTGAAAAATCTTACTAATATTGGAAGAGGAAAAAAAATGGGTACGAAGTGGTCTGAAGGAAGAAAAGAAAGGAAGTCGAGGATCATGAAACTGCGATGGGAAGAAAGAAAATCAAGACTCCCAAAGACGCTTAACCATTGATATTCAAATGGTCTTGCGTGCCCGATACATGATAAAAACAAAAAAGTTTAATTTAAATCACACAATAGATAAAGTGGGACATATGAATTGGGAGATTACAAAACAGCACACTGGAGATGTAGATAAGGTCCAAAGAGGTAGTGTACAATATAGAGCAATGTTTGTACTATAGAGAGAGGAGAATGCACCAATAGTGAAGGATAATTAATTAAACAATACAGTGTGAAACAACTTTCAACCATGTTATATAGACGACATGATTTTGATTGTGAAATTGAAAGTATGAGGAAAATATAATTATATGAATTACAAATACACATATATGACATGGATGAGAATTTTTGTTTAAAATGAATTATTAAGGTGCATGAATATTGGACAATTGTCCCGAAACGTTGTACAACTATGTAGAAAAATATAGAATAATTTATATTCATCTTTGGAAGTTTTTTAAACTCAAAAATTTATAGGAAAAATTTGTTATTTTTGTTACTATGGTTAGTTACACTGTATTTATTGGGTTGCTATGGAAACATAACATAATACATCTGATGACTACAAAATTGTATTAATTAGTATTTGTACAAAGTTTAATTGAAAATTAAATATTTAAATTTGTTATTAGAAAATTATTAGGAATATTACCCGACTTAATTGTAATTTACTGGTATCGCTGGAGTGGACTGTGTTTGAAATAAAATTAATTATAGTGAACAAAATGGAATTAAACCTCTATTCTAGTAATCATGAGAGATAGTTGAACGTGGATGACTTATACGAGGAGAAGATGATTGGGGGGGGGTGTGGTCAAAATATAACTCAAATAAGTTGAAGTAACTAATTTAATTGTGCCAACATTTGGGCCAGAATTTCTAGCCTTCATCAGGGCTAAGAATAGAACAAGATAACAACAAATGAATACAGAAAATATAAACAGAATAACATAAAGTAAATAATCGTGATTAATGGAATTAATAGAATTAAAGTGATGAAAGAAGTGGAAAATAAAATGTATACATAGGTAATTGAATGAGTAGGTAAAATAATATAATTAAGGAAATAAAATTAAAATAAAAAAAAATTATTTCCTTAATTATGTTATTTTACCTACTCATTCAATTACCTATGTATACATTTTATTTTTCACTTCTTTCATCACTTTAATTCTATTAATTCCATTAATCACGATTATTTACTTTATGTTATTCTGTTTATACTTTCTTCTTTATTTTCTGTATTCATTGGTTGTTATCTTGTTATATTTGTACTATTTTCTATTAAAAAATCAGTAAACTTTGTTTTTTTTTTTTTATTATTCCTGGGAAAATATGAAATATATATAGTGGAGATTTTTTAAAAGGAAACAATTTCTTTTATAGATAAATTAATTTATACATGTAAAAATTCAAATTTAAAGAATATTGAAAACAGTATGCATTAAATAAAAAGTCAATTATACTTATTTCGGGATTCCAGCCCTATTATTCATCTTTTGGGCCAACTCCATTCTTTGTTAATTTAATTTTAAGTCCAAAAACAATTAATTCGGAAAGTACTTTAATTCATTTCAAACATTTTTTTAATATATTTTTATATTTATTTATTATTAGATAGGTCCCGATTTGGCCTTATTACTCACGGTCAATCTACGATCTTCCAAAATAAAAAACATTTTTTATCAGATGTGCCGCTATTCATGAAAAACTATGATATGGGAAATATGATTGATAATGAGTAATGGTGGTTGAAAAGGAAAAGCAGCAATATTTGCTAAATATGACAACAGTATTCTGTATAATGAATAACAAAATATTCATTTTAAATATATTATTTAAATTTCTTGAGACGGGTAATTATTTATTAAATAAATCAAAAATTGTATCCTTATTAGTCTCAACACTTTTTATTTCAACAGTCCAACGTTCCGGCCATTTCAGCCATCCTCAAGGACATCTTCAATTATAAATTCTTCCTCACATTAAAATTTAAAATTTGTTTTGCAGGCTATTCTGCCAGGTCATTTATTATAAGTTAAAAACCTATTTTTTTATTTAAAATCATAAATATCTAAATCTTCTTACTTTAAAATTATCCACCAAATCACTACCATATACACAAACTATCTTAATTTTATCTTATATTTTAATGTGAGGAAGAATTTATAATTGAAAATTGTCCTTGAGGATGGCCGAAATGTTGGAAGTGTTGAGACTAATAAGGATACAATTTTTGATTTATTTAAAAATATTCACTGTTTTGTGCATTTTTATTAATAATTCCAGTGTCTCTACATAATAATGATTATCAATTCTATGTATTGTATTGTTTATGGTTATCAATTATCTATATTTTATTGTTTCAGATCTTTGGGCTTCAGGTTTGCTTTCCATTCGCAATGGGCTGGAAACAACATGCACTAGCTCTGAGAGGCCATTTCTGAACTGTTTCAACTTCACAAACCTAAGAACTTATTTTATTCTAATTATAAGGACGATTTTTCTGTTAAATCTTCCACAATGGAAGCATAAGTCAATTTCGACATTTGATGTAAATAATTTGATCCTGACTCACTGCCTTTCGAATAGAAATATGAATAAAAAAATAGTTTAGTTTATCATGTCATAATTGAGTCTAAGAATATTTTCTTCCAATGCTTAGTTATTCCATGTGAATTCTATTATTACCCATGAGGTATAAATGTTTACATTTGAAGATTTATAGTTGATCGTACGTAATAGATTGTAGGAAGATAGTCTAGGTGGTGAAAAAAGTTAAGAATAATAATAAAAACTATTGGTAACCAATATTTTTTTTTCACTGTCGTTCCATTCTTACTCCATTTCTGAACTATTGTCGACAATCATTATTGTTACTATTCTTCATTGTTGTTTTATTTCTTACTACTTATCTATACTGTATTTTTCATATCTCTTTTCTATATTATATCATATTCAGTCTATTTTATCCCTAATCCATATACCTTCTTGATCTTTGGTTGCCCAAACCAGCCTTCACTACACCTGCCTGTCTTTTGCTTTTCAGTTTTCTGCATGCAGCACTTTTGCATCTTTATTTATTCTGTCTATCCATCTGGTTTTTGGCCTGCAACATGGTCTCTAGCCAACTATACTGGTATTCATTGTTGTGTAGAGGCGTCCTGATGGATTGCTTCAAGCCACATGTCTTAACCTCCTTGCCTTCATATCATAAGATATTGACTGACCAGTCTCTGCAAGCAGTTCACTGTTAGTTCTCCTCCTCCATGTGTCAAGCCTCTGAGCCCAGGTCTCGCAGCCATATATAAGAGCTGGCTTTATCATGGCATTATATGTCCTTATCTTCAAATATATATATTTTACTTTTCAATTTATTTTATTATTACGTTTTCATGATTCATGGTTTTTACCTTACTCTCCACACTGTATATATTTTTAATGTTCTTTATTTATATATTCTTTTGACTTTTATTTATTTTATACAACTGGTCTATACTTCCCCTATAATTCCTGTTCTAACCTTTAAATTACCTTGTTATAATCTTTAAATTGGATTTGTCAGTTACAAACCGTTGGAAATAAACTGTTGAATCCCCAGTATAGCGTATAACTTATTGTACTCAGGTGAGCATACTCCTTTATTTTTCTTCTTCTATAATCTCTTCTCATTCCTTTAGTTATTTGTTCGACTTCTATCTCCGCCCCCCTTATCTGTTATTGCATCTTACTTATGCCTTATTTACTTTGCCATACTTTTCTTTTTATATTTGTTACTGATTTTACTAAGTATTGTCTTCACTATTTATTACTTTATTTTTCCATTAGCAATTTTATCGCTGATTTTTTTACTTGTTATTTATTAGTATTTTATTCATTTATATTTATTATTTTTCTTAGTTTACTATGTTCATCTTTTTTATATATATTCTAATTGTTTTATCATATTTACAGTGTTTGTTTCTTGTTTCTATTCAGTCCTGCAAAGTGGGGTAAAACATTGGTTACCAATAAATGTTTTTTTACATTTCTTGCACCCTACCCGGACTATCTTCCCACAGAATAAATGTTTACCTTTTTAGAAATTTATAGTGTTTTAATATTTCTATGTTAATCGAATGTAGTATATTTGATTTCATTACGTTATCTTGGTTTTATACTTTATTATGTTATTACATTTGGATATAGTTTATTTTAAAATGCTGTGATCGAAATAAATGTACCTTTCCAGAGTTATATATAAATACATTTAATATTATATCTATCTTTTTTTTTTCGCAGTTCCATCCCAAATTATTTATAAGAATTAATTATTAATATTTAGGTAATATTATATTCCGTAATATTCTTTATATTATCGATATTGACCAAAAAGTGATTTCTATTAAAATTACTGTAATTTGGAAAAACTGAAATGAAATTACAAATAATTGTAATCGCAACTACTTAATAAACTATTGTAATTATGGTCTGGAATCAATTATCAATTACAATGTTATGTAATTGTTATTTTTTAATTTTAATTTAATTACTTAAAAGTAAAGCGGCTAAACGTCTGTGTTGCAATGGTTCAGAAAAAAAAAAATATATTAGGAAGTATCTAATCTTTGAGGCATTTGGTCATGAAACACAGTATCTTACATTTTTGTGAATTGAATTTTTTTTGGCAATATCTGATTCCTTAAAGCTCGTTTAATTCAAATATTCCCTGGTTTTTATTGTTGGGGGATATTATCTGAATTAATTATAATTTGCTGGTATCCTGGAGTAGACTATATTTGAGATGGATATGAAATAAATTATGCATGGCAAATAAAACCAAAATAAACCTCCATTCTTGAATGAGTTTGCACCCGATTGATGCTATGTGGTTAAGTAAAAAGGGTGTACAATCTGCATTAGTAACGGTTGGATTTAAGTTGATAATTGATTTGAATGGGTTACATGGAATAATAAATGATATTAAAATTGACTTGGTAGTTGATTGGTGATGGGCTGTTAGATTTTGATGAAAAAAATACTGGTTCTTCTTTTCTATTATGCTGGTTCCTCTCTTCTCTCCCAAATAGATTTTGATTTATCTTGAAGTCTTGTTGTTCAATTATGTTCTGTTCCCTCATCTTGATTATGCCCCTCTGCCTGGTTGGGTTGAAGAATTACTCACTCATCCTGAGTGATTGATCTCAGCCAGAAAATGATGTGGCTCTTTTCTGTTGTAGAGGCCAAGATGGCTATCTAGACTCTTACTGCTTCATGTGGCTGCTGTTAGATGTCAGTATCTTGAATTTCTATTCAAAATATGAAGGAGTCTTCCTCAAACAAAGCTAATATCAGGTTTTTAAAAGAATGTATAGGATATTTCTTTTTTTTTTTAATATAATAATATTGATATTAAGTTATGGTAAGTGATAGCTGGTTAAAAGTAAATTATGGTAAATGATAAAGAAGGCTGCCTGGTCCAGTATAATTTTTAATCATAAGAAAATTAAATTCAATATTTTTAATGTCAGTAGCAGTTCTAACAGGTGCAATTTCGTGATAGCAATGATGAAGACCTGAACTATGGTTAGAGGTGGGTACAAAGTGTGGCTTCAACCTAATGCCAGGCACTCCTTCACTGGTTTGATTTTAGTGGACTGTATAAAATAGTGATAAATTACATATAATTAATTTAAACAAAGAATCTATTGTATAAATTACAGTTGAAGTAGGGGGTGGCCAAAACAACAGGTGTGTTAGTTAATTTTGAATGATAGGTCTATGATTGAATGATGCTGAAGAATTATATTGATAGGTGGACTTACTCCATGGTTCAGTTATCCCCTCTTGATTTCCTCCCTCCAAAATATGAGTATCCCTCCTTCTTCAACTATGAGTCAAGTATGTAATAACTGGACTTCGTAAAACATTGCACAATTTATTATTTGGAATCAACTTTCAAATGTTTCATTATATTCTGTAGAGTAAAAATTTGTGTCATCCGCTATAGATACCATTTTACACCTACTACATCTGTCATAACAGTATCTACTGTTGTAGCAATGTGCATTGTAGCAATGCCCTGTTTCTTGCATAATAGTTGATAGTACATGTAGCAGTGGTTAAGCTATGGTCATGTTAAAACATGTTTACATGATAACAAAAACATCACTAGAGAGACATATCATGATGCACATCTACAACTAGAAACAGTACAACAGCTCATCATACGAAGACATATTAAATTCTTTGACAACCTTCCTGCTTCCTTTAACTCTTTATTCCGCTCATACACCCCATTCCCCTTCCTGCGAGGTGGCAGGGCAGGAAGGGCCCCAGAAATCCTATCAACATTACCCTTCCTTAAGTTCTTTCTTCTCATACCTCCCTTCCCCCCTCTTTCATTTTCTTTCTTCTTCCTTATTATTATGTTTTACTTTATTTATTTAATTATCTATCTGTTCATAACAAATCACTTTGCGGAGGCCCCTCACCTCCAGATAGTATAGTCAGAGTTTCAACAGAATGAGCATCTCATTACAAAGATAAGTTTTTCACTAAGACCTTCAAGTACCCACAGGAGAAAAAGCTAGTACTCAATTTGAATTGTGCTTCTCCTTCACATAATGCATTGACTCATTCATGTCTATTTCTGTTTCAGAGGATCATAAAAAAAAAATCTGTATTTGAATTTATGCATGTAGTTATATCCTTGTAGATAAATTATTCATTATTATTTTTTAAGATTTTAATTAAATAGTATTTATGATGTGAAAATATGATTTTTAAATTTGTATGTGTATGTATTGGTATATTATTTATATTTTATTCTATATTTGTTAAAAAGGAAATATGTATTGGGTTCAGGGAGGAAATATGTAAAAAGGGAGAAAAACAAAGTACAGAAAGAAAAAAATAAAAGAATAGAAATGATAAACAAAAAAAACATGTATTACTATTATATATATAAATTTACAGTACTATGCTTATATTTTTTAAGAATTAAATAAAGATTGTCTGACTAGATTTAATAAGTATGCTGTGTATCTGACAGCCCGATGCAGTTGGGCAGCTCAACTTTTTTTAATAAAGGTTTTCTCTGTCTATTCCAAAAACAGTGAGTAATGAAATCAACTTAAGCTTCCATTACGGTAATTCAAACTGGATAAGAGACCAGGAATCCTTATAGTTAGAATAAGAGGAGCTCACAGAGTTCTGAAGAAGAGAACTAATTCAGTTCAGTGAAGTTTGTTGAACATGCCATCCATTGCCCATTCGCAATTATAAGCGATTTCGAATCCCAACGCCCTGAAACAATACATCACATTATTGCAGAAAGCTGTTACTCTCATTGAAGCCTTAATGTAAAATAAGAGGTAATATTTTGGATTCTGAGGACATTTTCTTTCATTTTCTACCACACAAAAAGACTTCTCTTTCTTTGGTCATGAGGAACAACCATAAAGGTTTGGTCAGCTAGTAAACTTTAATTTTTACTTAAAAAATAAATAAAATAAAACAACAAACGAAAAGCAAGGTTTGTTTAACTACATACTTGGCTTGCAAGTATAGCATCTCGGATGTCCCCTACTCTTAACCTAACATGCCTGTGGAGCCTAATGTGCCCAAATCTGCATGTTTGCCACTCGCCGTAAATCAAAGTCTTGTACAAATCCTTGATAACTAAAGATTAACATTGAAAGACATGCTTAGTCCAAGTATTATAAGAAAATAAGTGTTGTATGAGAAGAGTAATAATAAAGTTAAGTAAGAGGAAAGAACAAATAATAAAAGACATATGAAAATATAGTTAGTAAATATATGTACAAAATTATTTAAAATAAAGTGATGGAAAAAATGGGAAATAAAGCATTGTGAGAAGAACACGGTCAGGGGTGCAGCCATCTTCTCATATTAATCTAGAGTTAACTATTTACAGCTCATCATGTAGGTACATATATGTTTTATAGTTGTATTTATTATTTTTCTCATACAGCCTTTATCTTCTTGTAATACTTAGACTATACATGTCTTCCAACACTATTTATGTATCTATAATGCCAGTTATTTTCTAATTATCCTCTTATTCATTATAATTGTTGTCTTGTGTCCTTAGTCCTGATAAAGGCTTGAAAATCTGGTCGAAACCTTGGGACTAACCAATAAGTTTTTATTTATTTGTGTTCTTGTTACAGACTGCACTCCCAATTATCTCATCCACTATTTTTATTATAAAAAAGAAAACCATCTCCTATAAATTTAACTTTCATTCTAGATTTTTTATCAGATATTTGTTAATTCAATTAACCAAACAAAAATCTATATTTAATTTTCTTTTTTTTATAATTAAATTATTATTTTTTGATCAGTTATATTTTTGATATAGATTCATGTTTTTATTTATACAGATCATGATAATATTTTCTTCTGTTAATATATATATTATCATAATTATTTTTTCTTTTAATTCAGTGAGCACAATTGCTATCATTTTCTTTTCTTTCTATTTTCTTTCTGTTTTTTTGTTTTTTTATCTTTTGTTCTTCTATTACTATACATATTGTATGCTAATATTTAATACCCTTAATATGCGGAAATTTGTATTCATTCTCTTCAATAAAATGAAACAAAACAATGCTAATTGAGCACAAGTGTGTAGATACAGCTTGTCATACCTGAGTTATACCAGCCAATCGATTTAACTCATCCACAAGCTTGAATTTGCCATAGTTTGGTAAACCACCTTTTAGTACAAGAGCCAGCAAGAAAAAAAGGCAGTTATCTCCCCCTATTTTTTATTACTTTAATGAAATCTATTTATTAATACTAATCGAAATTGATGGGTCGCCAAGTATATGTTAAGGAATAAAAAATGGCAGCTGTTTCAAAACATAAATTTTTCATTTAGAGCTCTCTATCTTTAAAACTACCAACAACATTAGAAAACCTAAGAGTGTATCATTTAAAGTAGAGTAAATTTGCTAAAATATTAGACCTAACAGAGCTATTTATGTTGAGCAGTATTTACGTTGAGCAGTATTTACGTTGAGCAATAGTTCTCGAGATATAGCTTTTTAAAAAGAAATATTTCATAAAAATTTACTGAAAGATTAGTGAATTTATTTTAAAATATCTATATCTCAAAAACAATTTGGCATACAGATGTCTATTAAAACTCAAATTAAAGATAGTTGAATGTACTATTAAGTAGTTCCTGAGGTTTATCTTTGGAAGAGTAGTACTTTTCATTATATTTGCTATAATAAATTGATTTATAGTTGTTCGAATAATAAGTTTGATTTAAGAAAAATTATATCTGAAGAACTATTCGACTACACAGGTGTGCCAGCACTCAAGTTAAAGCTAGTTAAATTTCCTACAAAATCTTTTATAACGTTTATCCTTGTACCAGAAGTAGTTTTTATGATATTTGACAAAATAAATTCACAAAATGTTAATTTTTAGCTGTTCGGATAAGATGTTTGATTTTGAAAAAAATATATCCCAAGAACTACATATGTATGGCAGCACTCAAAACTAAGGTAATTTAACTTACTATAAATTAATTTATGACATGTATCTTTATACAGGTAGTAGTTTTTATGATATTCTCATATGAATATAAATTTTGCACATGAAAATTTGTCGGAACAACTATGAATCAATTTATTTTTGCAAATATCATGAAAACTACTGTTCTTATGAAAATAAACATCCTAAACTACTTTATATTTTTTTTTATAAAGTTACTAATTAAACTAAGTTCACTAACAACTGATCTTTCAATACATTTTTTTATGAAATAATGTTTTTTAAAACACTCTCCTTTAAATGATGTTCTCTTAGCTTTTCTAGTGTTGTTGGTAATTTTAAAGATATAGAGCTCAGAATGAAAAATAATGTTTTTTTAAGGTTTTGAAACAACCGCCATTTTATATTCTCCCTACCTATACTGAGCAGACTCATCAATTTTGACTAGTAATTATTCATACTTTTCATTAAAGTAATCAAAATTTGAGGTAAAACAAGTGCCTTTTTTCTTCTCTTGCGCTCTTGTACTATTTATAGTCTTCCTCACAATAGCCACCAGGAGCACTCCTTATAGTACAAGAACCCAAGAGGAGAAAAAAAGCAGTTATCTCACCCCAATTTATGATTACTTTAATGAAAACTATATATAATTACTAGTCAAAATTGATGAGTCTGCCCAGTATAGGTAGGGGCAATAAAAATTGGCGGCTGTTTCAAAGGATTAAAAAAACTAATTTTTCATTCAGGGCTCTATATCTTAAAAAGTAGGAACAACACAAGAACATAAGAGAACTTCATTTAAAGAAGAGTAAATTTTCTAAAATATGAGGCCTAATAGAGTAATTTAGGTTAAATAGGTTTCGAGATGTAGCTTTTTAAAAATCAACATTTCATAAAAATGTTGTATGGGACGTGCTAAAAGATCAGTAGTTAGTGAATTTATTTTGAAAAATGTATATCTTACAAACCATTTGATGTACAGATGTCTATTAGCACTCAAATTAAAGCTAGTTTAATGAGCTATAAACTAGTTTATGATGTTTATCTCCGTAGGAGTAATAGTTTACATGAAATTTGCTAAAATAAATTGATTTACAGTTGTTCGGACAAATTTACATTTGCCAAATTTATATTCATATGTGAATATCATAAAAACTACTACCCCTACGAAGATACGTGTCATAAACTACTTTATAGTAAGTTAGATTTCCTTTATTTTGAGTGTTGGCAGACATATGTGCGTCTTATGGATCTAGAGATATATCTTTTTCAAAAATCCAACATTTTATACAAACAACTAGAAATTAACATTTTCCGAGTTTATTTTGTCAAATATCATAAAAACTACTACTCCTGCAAAGATAAACATTATTAACTTTTTTAAAGTAAATTTAACTAGCTTTGATTTGAGCGCTGGCCGACATCAGTACGTCCAGTGGTTTCTGAAATAAAGTTTTTCATAAATCAAAATTATTTTCCGAACCACTATAAATCAATTTATTTAAGCAAATATCATGAAAACTACTATTTCTACGAAGGTAAAGGTCGGGAACTTCTTTATAGTCCATTAAACTTGCTTTAATTTGAGTGCTAATAGACATCTGCACGTTACATAGTTCCTGAGATATAGATTTCTCAAAATAAATTAACTGACTACTAATCTTTCAGTAGATTTTAAAGAAATTTTGCTGTTTAAAAAGCTATATCTCGAGATATTGGACGTAAATAGCTGTATTGGGCTAATATTTCAGCAAATTTACTCTTCTTTAAATAATGTACTCTTAGATTTTTTAGTGTTGTTGGTAGTTTTTAAGATATACAGCTCCGAATGACAAATCAATTTCGAAACAGCCGCCATTTTTTATTCCCCCTACCTATACTTGACATACTCACCATTTTTGACTAGGAATTATATATAGTTTTCATTAAAGTAATCAAAATTTGGGGTAAAACAAGTGCCTTTTTTCTCCTCTTGCACTCTTGTACTATTTGTAGTCTTTCTTATAATGACCAGCAGGAGCGCTCCTTACTTTCTTATTCACAAGTAGCAGTTGAATAAAAGCAAAGTGTTATAACATACTTGAAGAAAGCTTCCGCAGGCTCATTTCCTACAACCACATTCAAGTGAACATCAATCTCCATTTCTCCAAGTTTTTTTGAGATAGCTTGTACGACCGCTTTGGCATAACCTTTTCTTCCTTCACTTTTAAGAGTTTGGACCTAAAAGGACATTTATTATTTTTTTAAACATATATGTATATATATATATATTATAGACTTAAAAAAAACTATTATTTTGTAGTGAATTTAAGATGGTACAAATCAAAATCCACTATCATTCTATAACTAGCGAAAGTTAGAGTTATGACGCACTGGGTCTGGCTTGATCGTTAATATTACAATCAAAGTCAGTTGACTAACTGTCCTTAACTGCCACGTTTAACTGTCATATATACACCTTCATAGTAAGCTGTCGCATCATATCAGCCCAAAAATCCCCCCGGACTCCAAAAACAAATTTGCCCAAGAATTTAAAATTGTACCATCCAGGCCCCTAAAATAATCCGTTTATTTTCCCCATCGTTTTGATGGATTTTAAAAAAATAAAATAAATCCCACTGAAAAAACAAACAAAAATTGTTCATAATATAAATTTTATGATGTGCTAAGCAGTTAATTGTTAACTTCTTCAAAACGTAAAACAAATAATACAGAATAACTTTATAGAAATGCTAAAGATGGGAGTTGAAACCCCGTTAAAAAATAATTTTCCGTATACAGGTTGTGTCAAGGTTAAATGACCAAATTGATAATATGAACTAAGGACCTCAAAAAAAAAAATTCTTCTGAAGATATATCTGCAAACACATTGTTTAGGAGATATTCACACCTAAAGATTTTCATTGTTATGAATTATTTACGTTATATGAAATAAATGAAACCAATTTATTTGTTCTTACTACTTTATTAATTAATTGTAAACCATATTTTCGGTATGGCCACTTAATCCTGAAACTCCCTTTATAAGATATATGGTGTATTAAATTTGCATTTATGTATTGTTTGCAAGAAATGTGTGGTAATAGCAGTTTGGTCAGATTTGTTAGGTTTTTTTTTTTGTAATAGAATTTTCCGCAGTTCTTTTCACAGGGAATTTCTCACACTATATAAGATTGTAGCTCTATTTTGTTTTTGTCTTTCGTAGTATATTGGTGTAAAATGGCCGTGTATGGGATCAAATTTATGGAAGAATCTAAAATAGATTTTTAAAAATAAATAATAATATATAAGAAGATGGTCAGGGTTGCGGTCAAAAGAGAAACAAAAACAGTTTACAACTATTTATTTTCCGACGTTTCGCCCCACTTTGTAGAGCTTCATCAGGGCTAAAAAGATACAAAAAAAAACCTGGAAATATTACAACAATAAGTAGATAAAGAGTATTAAAATTTATTTTTAATGCTTAAATTAAATTAATTTTTTAATACTCTTGATTTACTTTTACTTATTATTAGTTACTTCTTTTACAATCATTGTTATTATATCCTATATTGTATTAACTACCCTAACTATATTTTTTCAGTATATACGCGTATTATTAGTAATAGATATGTATCATTCTAATTTTACTTAGTTATTCCTAAATTAGAAAATTATTATAGTTATTATAATCATATTTCTGTATCTATCTCTTATTCTTTTTCATTTTTCGTCATATCTTATGACTACTTCCTGTATACGCGACATATTTGAAATATAAATATAGCCGTTAAACGGCTAGCCACCTCCTCCCCACTCCTCCACGCTTCCGCTTTATTGCCGCCTTCTGTTCAACCTTTACCTTTGAACAGGTAGGTGGTCCTGACTTGTTCTTTCCTCATTTATTATCATTTTAATATTATTATTATTTTTTTATTTATAATTATTCTTTCGAGACCTTTATTTAATCTCTATTTTTTTTTTTATGTACGTCTCCTGCACTTTTTTAACTGAATATTTTACGTATTTTTCTAAGTTTTCTTGTATCTTTTTAGCCCTGATGAAGCTCTACAAAGTGGGGCGAAACGTCGGAAAATAAATAGTTGTAAACTATTTTTGCTTCTCTTTTGATCGCAACCCTGACGATCTTCTTATATATAATTTTTTACGGTCAACTATATATACATATATATAAATAATAATAATTTACATCCTTATCTCCATTCTATCATAATACAACTACAGGGGCAGTATAGGACTCCAATGGGAGTGTAGGGCCGACGAAAAAAAAAAAAAAAAAAAAGTGGCCATGTTTTTGTTTTTATTACTGTTTAGGGTTTTTGATGTACTCTGTGAGAGTTTTGGTATGTAAGGTATTATATAATATCTATTACTGTTGGTTTCTTGGGATTTAGGTTATGTCAGTGTTAGTGTTTGCTTTAGTCATTGGCAAATTATTTTATTAGATGAAATTATTAAAGGTATACTACTTTATTTTCTGAAAGGAATATGGTCCGGGTGCGGTAAAAAAAAAACTCAAATAGTAGAAATATACTATTTTAATGAGTCAACGTTTCGCCCCACGTTGCAGGGCTTCTTCAGGGCTATTTTGATGGCAGTAAAAAAAAAAAAAAAAAAAAAATCGTTTCATTTTTTCATTCATCATTCATTTTTTTTGTTTTGACTGCCGTCAAAATAGCCCTGAAGAAACCCTGCAACGTGGGGCGAAACGTTGGCTCATTAAAATAGTATATTTCTACTATTTGAGTTTTTTTTGACCGCACCCGGACCATATTCCTTTCATCTTTACACACGGTCAATCAATAATCTTCCAGTACTTTATTTTCTGTTTTCTGGGGGATGTTAAATCACCTATGGAGAGAACTGCGGAAAATCCTATTATGGAACTTCGGAACAGTATCTCAAAAGAAAGTTTTTTTGTTTTTTTTAATCATTTATTTATTGATATTTACTTCTGTATAACATATATACAACAAGTAAATTTGCTGTAGGTGAGATAGTGACATGATACAAACATATAGAGAATATACCCATTGATAGAACTCCAATAACATTTCTAGAGGAGAAGATCCCGAGGCCATCTTCTTTTCAGACGCCCAGGAGGATTATTACGTAATGAAGGAGAAGCCAGGTTAGAAAAAAGTGGATTTGGGTGGTTGAGAGGTTTTTCATGGAAGGAAAGGTATAAAAGAAAGTTATATCAACAAAGTATAGTCGTATCTCTATAATAAAAAAAATATTACTTGTTTAATAGAAAATTAGAAAATTTGATTAAAAATAAAATAAAACACATTTAATATAAATGTAAGGTATGAATATATGAAATGTTATTTAAGCGTTAACACTCACAGCTCCAACTCCTCCGTAGAAGAAGTGAACTGCCCAAGACAGTAGATGATCTCCACGGAATACTCCTAGACCAAAATTGAACTCGAGCTGCCTTTCGATCATTGCTTGCGATCCGGGATAATTGTGTGGCCATTCTTTGTTCACAAGTTCTGCGTGTTCTCGATTTAGTTTTCTAATTTCCACTCCTTCAGGCAAACTATTAAAAAAAAATGATTGATTTTATGTCGTAATTTATCTATATCTGTCTTTCTATCTACGTCCTGAGTAACGGATCTGTTCAACAGGAATAAGTGGGGTATTATTAAAAGATACTGTGGGACAAGACGAAGGTTTACGACGAAGGGTAAATATGATTTGGTGGGATTTATTGGAATTTATTTTAATCCTCCAGTTTTGGCACCATTCTTCAAGGGTGGTGAAGTGGAATTGGAGGGATTGGGATACAATGTAAGGATCATTATTCACTGACAATAGGCATGTGTCATCGGCATACGTGGTGAGAATAGTGTTAGGATGTCAGCTGTAAAAACTGTATAGGATAGGACCAAGGATATTACCCTGAGGTACACCAGGAGACTGACGAAACAGGGATGAATAAGTGCTGTTGTTAAAGCCACTTCAAATCGACTATGTCTTTTTGTTGGAAGGCCTTAAAAATGAACAAAAAACAAACTGGCTCAGATTAAACATTTATTTGGCTCAATTTAAACATGGTAAAAAAAACAAACTAAAAACTAACATAAATAAAACATACAAGCAAAAATAAAAAGGCCTTTTAGATAAAAATAAAATTAGATAAATTATGAAAATTAAAATAAAATAAAATAAACTAATTTACAAATAAAAAAATTAAAAAATAATATGTAAAATAAATACTGTTCGACGGTTAATCCACTAAGTCAAAAGATTAATCCACTCCGATAGGTCAGAGGAAGATATTCTGCTTGTCGAGATGTGCAGGTAGAAGCTCCATTGCTAATTACTCCGCTGCAACTCTCAAACGGGTCCAAAGTTGGTGCAATGG
Source organism: Halyomorpha halys (assembly GCF_000696795.3). Classification (NCBI taxonomy): domain Eukaryota; kingdom Metazoa; phylum Arthropoda; class Insecta; order Hemiptera; family Pentatomidae; genus Halyomorpha; species Halyomorpha halys. Next base: position 916,307 of record NW_027104949.1, on the reverse strand, counting down.
CTTACAAACAGTCGATGTCCCAAAAGCTAAGATGGCTGGCTACACTGGCACTCATTGAGGGCAGACAGGGTCTAGTTGTTTTTATTAATTATACGAGCCGATTGATTAGCAACAACTCATATTGCACTCAAAGGGCCAGAAACGCAGAAAAGGTCTGGTTCCGAACTGTAATGACACACTAACTCACTAAAAATGTCCAAACTATTATCAACCAAACGCAGACAGGGCTGCTGAGGACGCTATCAGGACCACTAATTAGTCGCAACTGCCCATATTAAAGTCGAAACGCAGAAAAGGTCTGGTTTCGAATTGTAATAACGACTGAAACACTCAACAAATGTCCAAACTATTAAACTATAAACGCATACAGAGCTGCTGAGGACGCTATCAGGGCCACTAATTAGTCACAACTGCTAAAAAACAAAGATGGTCGGTCCGTAGCTAGGTGACGCAACAATGATCACCCCTAGCAACTGTCTCTATTACTCACTATTACAAACAAATATAATTTTACACATTTTTCTTTTCAAATAACTAAATATAAATAAAACAATACAAATAAAAATAAATGTAACTAAATTAAATACTAATAAAACTATATAACTAAAAATATAAAACTAAATACTAAAAATACTATTTACAACGTAATTATATTATGGCGTTAACAGCTGTTGTGATTTACTTGAAATAACCTGTCTGAGAGATAAGAACGGATAATGAGATAAAATATAGGGGGTAGGAATTTATGGATCTTGTATAGCAGTCCTGGGTGCCAGACTCGGTCAAAAGCCTGTTCTACATCAAGAAAGACTCCCGAGCAGTACATTCCGCGCTCCAATGAAGACGAGACTGCATCAACCATAGGATGGTATTGCTGGATAGTGGAGTGGGATGTTCATAATCCAAACTGGGATTATGTGGTTGGAATCTAGGATGGGGTACAGGCGTTTTAAGATAAGTTTCTCAAGGATTTTTCCCATGATAGGTAACAGAGAGATAGGACAGTAAGATGATGGGTGTTCTGGCGGCTTTCCAGGTTTGGGAATCATTTTGATTATGGATAATTTCCAAGGGTCAGGAAAATATGTGAATCTGAGTACAGCATTGTAGATGTTCCAAAAATTTAAAAATTAAAATTAACGAGCGAAACATATCCTACACTAATAGAAGAACAGCACCTTAAGGTTTTGGAAAATAAAGTATTTTGTAAAACATAGGTGAAAGCATTGCGGCGAATAATATGGGCATGTAAGGTTGTAGGGCTTAGTAACGAACGAATCCCGGTGCGGTCAAAATAAAACACAAATAAGTTGAAGTAACTTATTTAATCGTACCAACGTTTTGGCCAGATTTCTAGCCTTCATCAGGGCTAAGAACATAACAAGATAACAACCAATGATTACAGAAAATAAAATTTAAACAGAATGGCATAAAGTAAATAATTGTACAGAATGGAATCAATAAAAAAAAGTTATGAAAGAAGTGGAAAATAAAATGTATACATAGGTAATTGTAGGTAATTCTGGCCGAAACGTTGGCACGATAAAATAAGTTTCTTCAACTTATCAGTTTTATTTTGATCGCACCCCCCAACCATCTTCTCTTCGTATAAGTCATCCACGGTCAACTATTTCTCATGATTGTTAATAAACACTGAACGTAGATGGGAGGATTGTGTTAAGATTAATAGATTAGGGGTTTGGAGGTCTTCACTGGAAAGATATATGTAGAGAACGAGTTGGTTATCCTGGGCAAATACTAGTTATAAATAATTTGTCATGGAAACAATTATTAGATTGATATTTTTTTATTAATAAATAAAATTTTTATCAATGGCAATTTAGTAACAGTTTTATTTATAAATAACCCACTTCTAGTATCAGTATAGTAAATTAGTTAAAGAAATAAGTAATAGGCCTATATTTTAGCCAACGTTGTAATTGCGGTCAAGTCAAGTTTTTAGTGGTTAAGGGTAATTCAAAAGGTTTGCCAAACAATAATGATAGACTCAGGGCACCTCAAAATATGCATTTCCATAAAAAATTCGAATTAGAATTTAGTACGATTGCAATAATTTGCCTTACTGTATATTCCATTTATAGATAAGTCAAAGTAAAAAGTTGAAAGAAAACTTACTTAACTGTAATCTGCCTTGCAGTTTGCCATGGCATCCAATACATAATACCTCCAAGCACAGACCAACCTTTGCTATCGATTAAAGGTTTGGCAGCGAGGTAAGAGTTATTGGTCATACCAGAGAGCAAAGTCATTTTCTTAAAGGGTACGTTTAATGTAGTCGACACTAAGGCTTCTTCCATCGCTTGCCTAGCCTCTTCATCTTCGCAATAAATTGAACCTACAAAGTCCTCCTGAAATCAGATTAAATTATATATAAATTTAGTATAGGTCAATGTTACTAAAAAAAAGAAGTAAAATAAAAATTGATCTGAATAAAACTGGAGGTAAAATATTTGAAATTTGTGATCTGGATTCCAAATAACACAAAGCAAATTTCCAGAAATTCTCCATGACACTCCAGGTAAAAAAAAAATACTATAAGACTGGACACAATTTTGAGAAATAGATTTTCAATAATGCTTTCACTTTAATTTTTTTATTTATTGACATTTATAATAATATTTACATAAAATATATCTAGTTAGTATTTGATGTTAGATTATAATGGCGTGATACAATCATGTAGAGAAACTACCCATTGGTAGCAGTCTAATAATATTGTTACATTAGAAGGTGTTATGGTCATCTTCTTTTCAGGTACCTCGGAGGATTTTCAGGAATTGAAAAGAAAGCAAGGTTAGGAGGAAGGATTGATAACTTGTTCGTGCTGGATTCTTTACATATGGAATATTAAAGTGTTTATTGTTGATTTTAGTTGTAAAAAAGAAAGGAGCATTGAGGATTTTACGAGGGATTTTGGATTATAGGGATTGAATACAAAAGGAATTTGAAGGTTTAGTGAAGCCCCAAAGCTCAACTCCGTTTGTCCAAATAGATCTTATAGTCAGTAAGTGCTATAATAGTCGAAATCGACATGCAGTTTCTTGTCTTTTCATTCTTATGTGAGGATTCCAGGTTAGTCCAGATGTAGTCCAAGGTAGCGGATATGTTCGACAGGGGTAAGATTAACATTATTAAAGGAGAGTGTAGGGCAGTCGCTAGGTTTACGACGAAGGGTAAAGGTGATTTGGTGGGATTTATTATAATCCTCTAATTACGAAACCATTCTTCGAGAGCTGTGATATGGGATTGGAGAGTTTGGGATACAATTAAAGTGTTACTATTAACAGTGAGCACACATGTGTCATCGGCATACGTGGTGAGGATAGTGTTAGGATTGGTTGGGACATCAGCTGTATATACTGTGTAGAATAGGACCGAGGAAACTATCTTGAGGAAAATGTGGAGGTCTAGTTTTCATATTAAATGTTAAAAAGAAATGTAAGATCTAGTAATATACTGTAGGAATCTTTGAAAAGGGTAAATTCAACAAATAATTATCTATGAGGTACTTACCAATAAGAATTGTCTTATAGATAATTTCTATTTAACTAATTATAATTTGATTTTGTGGCAATATGTTATAATAACTTATTTTAAAATTGTTAAATAGAGATGCATCCGACGCTGCTGGACACCGAAAGCTTTAATATTCATAAATAAAAAAAAAAAAAATTCTATCTCTCTGAGGTAGCAAACCTTAATATATACTATACATTTTTAACTTATATTTTAAATTTATAAATAAAAAAAAATTTTTAGTTAATCAGATAAATTAATAAATAAATTATATATAAACTATCATATATGGTGATATATTTCTATAATAAATAATATATAAATAACTATATGCTAGTGCACGGAGTAACGCTGAACAATTGCAGGTTCTCCTTGATATTAGTGATTGTTAATTGAAAGATTGAAAATAACATTCAGTTATGTAATCAAAATATTGCACAAAAACGAAAATATATAAATATATAATTGTCAATTGCATAAATAATGTATATATATATATTGGATTAGTAGTGTTAAAATACTATTACTAGACTAACAGTTGTGCAAGGAGGTGATTAGATCAGAATTACGGTCGACCGCCAGATTTTTACCCAATTAAGGGTACCCTGTTTAAGAGGCTGAGAGCACTCCAGAACCCACAGGAGTTGACTAAGGGCTACAGTGTAACAGAAAACAATTTTCTGCCCAGCCGGATTGGAACTCGGATCCTTAGAGTTAGTAGCCACGCGCTTAGTAGTGTTACTGAAATTAAATGAAACAAATACATTTTTTAGCAATATTGTTTCTTTTGCTTAATTATTCTGAACTAAACAGAAACAAACAAGAGGTCTTCTTCTACAAGACAAAAAAAGTTAGAATTCCTTTTACTTGTTATTTTAATATAGAGCTCTCATAAATTATCTCAATTATTTGTATAATTTTGAAACAAATTGCCAAGGCCACGAAACTTCCCCCTGAAGGTCGGAAATTTGGTTAAATCTTCAGCAGCCTTGGTTGACTCCCAAATACCTTGAATTTCTTTTAAAATATCGTTTAACAGCTTCGTTAATGCTTTAGCACTTTTTTCGGGGGTTAACTCCGATATGCTTGAAGACAATGTTTTTTTTTAAAGGAAAAATAAATCTGAAAAATTTAGAAGAAATAAAATTTATATGATATCCACAAATCAAGATCTGACCGCCTGAGAACCCATGTTGCTTGTTACGGAATCCAATGTCAAAAGGAATTTCCCAAGGACAAAGTTCTGCTTGTTTCAATAATGAAATTAAATGAAAAATAGTTCATTATTGTTGAAATAGGCCCTTTAGAACAATTATTTGATAATTTCAATTTTAAAACATAAATAATTTTAGATACAAAGATAAAAAAAACAATAAAAAAAACTAATTGACTGAATACATAAAAATAAAACAAAAAGATAGTTACATCTGTACTATTATAATATCGAATTAGATTGGTAAGTAAAATATAATTAAATATGGGGTAATTAATTAAAGGGTTTTAAACAAGGGAAGGGTTGGTAAATGACGTATGTTAGAGGGAATGGAGTTCCAGTGATATGCAGCTCGGGTAAAGAATGATTTATCAAACGCAGCGGTTCGGTGAGGTGGAGGGTATATGTCAGATAAACGGGACCTGGCAGGATTGGATTGATAATTTGAATTGCAGGTTTTCTAGGATACAGGAGAGGTGCTAGTTCTATTTATTAGGAATAGAAAGGAAGCTATGAAATACTGGCATCGGGAGGATGGATAGAGCCACTTCAGCTCGGCGTAATACTGGGTTATGTGCGTATCTCTAAAATTCGAGATTATTCCAGAGTCCACCATATACCAGGAAGCCATAGTCAGAGTGGGAGATAAACAAAACTATAAACAAGAAGGGAAACTAAGAGTGGAAGAAGATAACGGATTCTATTTAATTGCGTTAGAGTAGCTATGGTTCGACGAGAAATGCAGTGTGATTTCCAGGGTAAAGTTTTTGACGTAAATAAATCATTTTTAGTATAAATGAGGTATAAAGATTTTATAATAAAGGAAACAATAAAGAAAATATAAAGAATCAAATATTTTAAACTAAACAAAAACACAAGAGAGGTCTTCAACAAAAAATAGTTTTATGATCGATTGTAAATTAATGAGTCCTGCCGAAGGATAAGAAAATAATGTCTATCTGACCTTAAGTTGAGGATGAAAGTCGTGTAGATGATAGCCGTAGGTTATTGACGGCTTAGCGACACAGTCTTAGATCGCACTCGTAAGCAGGCACAGTGCGATACATAAAACTAGTTGTTACGAGGCCTCATAGTACAAGAGCCGGGAAGGAATAAAGCCAGTTATCTCACTCCAATTTTTGATTACTTTAATTAAACTGTGTATGATTACTAGTCAAAACTGATGAGTCTGCCAAGTATAGGTGGGGCAAATAAAAAATAGCGGGTGTTTCAAAACCTTAAAAAAATGAACTTTTCATTCGGAGCTCTATATCTTGAAAAATACCAACAAAACTAGAAAGTCTAAAAAAACATTATTTAAAGGAGAGTAAATTTGCTGAAATGTGAGTCCTAATAGAGCTATTTGCGTCCAACCGTTCTCGAGATATTGCTTTTTAAAAAGCAATATTTCTTAAAAATCTACTGAAAGATTAGTAGTTAGTTAATTTATTTTGAGAAATCTATATCTCAAGAACTATGTGACGTACAGATGTCTATTAGCACTCAAATTAAAGCTAGTTTAATGAACTATAAAGAAGTTTATGACCTTTACCTTTGTAGGAATAGTAGTTTTCATGGTATTTGCTAAAGTAAATTGATTTATAGTTTGAGTTTCGAAAAAATTTATTTCAGAAACCATTAGACGTACAGATGTCTGCCAGCGACCAAATTAAAGCTAGTTAAATTTACAATAAAATAGTTTATAATGTTTATCTTTGTAGGAGCAGTAGTTTTTATGATATTTGGCCAAATAAATTTCTAGTTGTTCCTATAAAATATTTGATTTTTGAGAAAAATATATCTCTAGATCCATAAGACGAACATATGTTTGCTAGCACTCAAAATAAAGGAAATTTAACTTACTATAAAGTAGTTTATGACACTTATCTTCGTAGGGATAGTAGTTTTCGCATATGAATATAAATTTGGCAAATGAAAATTTGTCTGAACAACTATAAATTAATTTATTTTAGCAAATATCATGAAAACTACTAATCCTACGACGATAAACGTATTAAACATAGTCCATTAAACTAGCTTTAAATTGAGTGCTAACAGACATCTGTAGGTCAAATGGTTTTTGAGATAAAGATTTTTCAAAATAAATGAACTAACTACTGATCTTTCAGTACGTTCTGTACAACATTTTTATGAAATGTTGCTTTTTAAAAAGCTATATCTCGAAAACTATCGAACGTAAAAATCGGACTAATATTTCAGCAAATTTACTCTTCTTTAAATAATGTTCTTTTAGATTTTCTAGTGTTGGTAGTTGTAAAGATTTAGTGCTTCGAATGAAATATTATTGTTTGTTAAGATTTTGAAACAGCCGCCATTTTTTATTCCCCAGATCTATACTTGGCAGACTCATCAATTTTGACTAGTAATTATACGTAGTTTTCCCTAAAGTAATCGAAAATTGGGGTGAACTAACTGGACTAACTCTTGGGCTCTAGTACTAGTTGAAAATAATGGATTATTTCATTTATATTTAGTGTGTAATATATTTATGTTTAAAAAATATAAACATTTTCAATCTTCCAATATAAATAAAAAATAAAACGTTTACTTGCTTACACACTATAAATAAAACATACAAATAATCCATAAACACAAATATTAAATAAATTAAAACAATACTTTTTTTATAGCAGTAACAAAATTTTATTAAAAGTATGTGCTTATTTCTTTCTTACTCCATCAATAAGGAAGAATAATACACCAAGCCTGAAGTCTCCCTCTGGGGCCAAAAAAGAAATCTGAAGACCAGGAATTGTCTTTTTGTATCTGAGAAGCGTACGGACGTATTCGTAGGCCTAAACAAAAAATATCAAAACCAATAATAATTTAAAATGTTAATTTTTTACTCTATCTCTGTTAAAAATACTTATGGGTTGGACAGTAACTCATAATTGTATTCAATAAAAATGTAAACAAAGAAAATATAATATGATGCGTTACAGATTGCAGCCAGGTCTGTGCACGACTCTTTACTATAGTCTATTCGATTTTATTTGATCGACTAGACAACATTCAACATATCAGGATAGAATAATTAAAAACAAAACTTTTGCTTGATGAATTAACATGTAACTTTAAAAGTGAGGAGAAGATTGGGGTGCGATAAGTGAGGTACACAAAAAAATAAAAACTTATTTATTAGTGCCAACGTTTCGGGCAGAATTGCATGCCTTTATCATGGCTAAGAATAAAAAAAAGATAACAACCAATGAATAAAAGGATGTACAGAATGATTAGAGAATAACTAACATTAAAGATATCATAATAGTGTTGAAAACATGTATGTATAATCAGTCCCGGTCTGCATAAATTTTGTGGTGTCTGAACATTTTAGTAGATTGTGAATACGATTCACTCCTTTCATGTATACCATTGTGAGGATCAGTTTAATCAAGTTTTGATTACTGCCTGCATTATAGAGCTCGTCTACACGTAGGCCCACAAACTTTTGAACAATTTGGACTAGGAAACATCTCTCTGACTGATACTATTCTCTTTAGGACCCACCTCGTCTCTGACCTATCCGAGTCGTCAAACAGAATTTTATTTTATATATTTTGTAAATATGTTTATTCTTTTCATTTAATTTAATTTTATATATCTCATTAATTTTGTAAATATGTTTATTCTTTTCATTTAATTTAATTTTATATA
>NW_027104949.1:901172-907823 GCF_000696795.3 Halyomorpha halys | reverse complement strand
ATTGAATCTAATAAATATATATTTTATTAATTTTGTAAATTTGTTTATTCTTTTCCTTTAATTTTATTTTATATAGTTTATTTTATTTTATCACAACTGGTAAATTTTAACATGATAAAATTTTTAACAAATAGTGACTGTGATAAATGATTTTAATGTGAATATTGACTAATTAGAAATTGTTGTTTTGTCCAGGGCAGAATTGCCTGCATGGAGTTAGAGTTTTTAAGTCATATAGTTCTAAAATTGTATTAAGTAGATTGTCCCTGAGGATGGCCGGATTGGCCGAAACGTCGGACTTATAAGAAAAATAAAATGTGTTGAGACTAAAATGGATAGTAATTAAATTATTTATTTAAAAAAAATAACCAGTCTCAATAAAGTGTTTAAGATTATAAATTAAATAATTTATATATTTTATTAATTTTGTAAATTTGCTTATTATTTTTATTTAATTTTATTTTGTCCTGAAAGACACTTTTATTTTAATTTCTATTCTGTATTTCATTTTGAAGGTTTTGTTTTGATTTTACGATTATGTTTAAAAAATGTTTATATTCCAAATAAATATTTATATTTCGAGTCAGTTCGTTTTTTGTTCTTTAAAGTTTCCCTTCGAAAAGACTTTGTCAATTTGTGTTGGCTTTAACAGTATCAATCATTCAACTGGGCTGGAGCAAAAAATTATTACCACTGACTGCTCTCACATTTTTTCTTTTACTTTATTAATAGACTTATACCTAATAGACTATAGATAAAGATGCTTTTGTCTTCAATAAAAAAATAATAATAATATTTGATAAAAACTTACATGAATAGCTTCTGGAAAATTGTTTCTCATTTGAGATAACATATTTGTTAGATGCTCTTCTTTCACTTCCTGCAATGATCGGGTCTTTCCATTAACAGCTATTTGGTCCATTCTTAAAAAAAAAAAAAAAATTATATGTAAATTAATTTACTTGTAATAAACTCTATTATTTTTTTTTTAAAATTATACTAAAGAACAAATCAAAAAAAAATCCTTAATGCCCAAGGTAAGGGATGTACGTTTTTCATTTACACATGCTAACTAAGGGTCTCTGAAACGTACATTTATGAAATATATCCGAGTTGATACACAACCATTGGGCTGAAAATTTTTAATTATGCATTATATTATATTTGAGGAAGAAGATAATCGGGAATGCAGTCAGAAAAAATACACAAATAAACAAATGTTATGTGATTGTGCTGACGTTTCGAGCTGCATTTCAGGCCCTCATCATTGTCGCTTAGGCAGAGGTTCAGTTTACAGACTAAATTTTATTTTATTTGTCAATTACGACCCCTTCCCCCCACACGGCGAGCCAATCTGTATTGTACAAATTATATAACGGTTCATTTAATTGTACTACTCGTTGCTCAAATTGTATAACTATAATTTACATGTGTTCTGTAGTTAAGATTGTATTATTTTTTTTTTCAATATTGTGTAAGAAGAGAAAAAATAAAAATTTTCAAAGATAAATTTATTAAAAAATAAATTTATTAAAAAATAAATTTATTTTGGAAAATATATGTATATATAGTTGACCGTAAAAATTGATATATAAGAAGATGGTCAGGGTAGCGGTCAAAAGAGAAACAAAAATAGTTTACAACTATTTATTTTCCGACGTTTCGCCCCACTTTGCAGGGCTTCATCAGGGTAAAAAGATACAAAATGATTCAATGATAAGAATAAAAATACAAAAATAAGATACAATTGTACAAACAGACATCTGTACGTCTTATGGTTCCTAAGATATATATTTTTCATAAATCAAAATTTTTGTTCGAAGTACTAGAAATCAACATTTTATGAACTTAGTTTGTCTAATATAATGAAAACTACTAATCCTCTAGGATAAACATCATTAACTACTCTTTAGTGCATTAAACTAGCTTTAATTGGAGTGACAATAGACCTCTGTACGTCTAATGGTTCCTTAGGTAAAGACTTCAATAAATTTTAAAGTGTAGACTTTTCAAAAAAGTCTTCTAAAATACCTTTAATTTTGTTTTTGTGGAATACATATCTCATTGTTGAAACTAATATTAAATGTAGAAATATGAAAACATTTGATAATTAACTAAAAGAGAAAACAGTTTTCCCGGAGCTTGTTAGGGCAGACTATGAAATCGGAAATAACTGAAAGCGTCCATAGTTTAGGGCTCTTGGATTTACATAATCCGAATTTTCCGGCGCTTTTTTCATTTTATATAAAGTCGGGGTCGGGGGTCTCATTTTTGATGCCACGTCTGCAATGCCACCCCAGCCTATGCACCATGCAAGCTAGGACCTGATCTGTCCTTACCATCACGCCAGAGTCCAGGACATGCAGGCCAGCCACCGATCGAAAGAGACGTTTTTTACGGACACTGACGAAAAGCACATGGTTTTCACCATTTCGCCTACCGCACACCTGGACAAGGGAAGCGGCCGTAGGACGCAGAAGTAACCGCAGCAGAGAGACTTCCATCCCTGTCGCCAGATAAGCCATATTCATTTATTTATGAGACCAAATCGATTTATACTTAACATCATAATAATTTTCATTAAACTAACACACTAACACGATTAGCCCCTCCAGGGAATCATGCATTTATTAGAAATAAATATAAGTGATATTAATGAGCAGAAAGTCTCATAAATTTCAACCCCTCTTTTACCGCACTAATTTAAAAAATATTTCCAACATACTTTCGGGACACCTGAAGGAAGACACGGACAGATCCCGATACAAGGGCTTTGTTATGTTTCGTTAACTCCATCTTGACAAGAGACTTACTTGGAATCCACACACAAGACTGAAACGACAAGAAACTGCTCGTAGATTTCGATTGCTACAACACTTCCTTGACAAACTGTCTAAACTTCCCATTCACTACAAAAAATTATTGTACACTACGATAATCAGCATCCAATCCTTACAATCCAAAATCCTACGTAAAATCATTGGTGCTCCTTATTACGTGACAAATAAACTCATTCACAAAGACCTTAACATCCTATTCGTTGCAGATTTGGTCCAAAACAGATATGCGTCTTTTCATTCCAAACTCCTTAACCATCCTAACCCATTAATGCTTAATCTTTCATCCTTCTGCTTAATCTCCACCAATGGGTGGTTCCTTCCCAAGAGACTATTCAAGTGAATATGAAACATGCAACATAGTTACTTATTGTATTATTTTGTACAGTTGTAAATTACATTAAATAAATAAAAATGTTTCGTTAAACGATCGAATTCTAGGCAGGATCGTTTTCCACAACTCGATTAACCCCTAAATACGTATTCTATTAGTAATAGAAAAATAGGAAGGTTTAATTTTACATATTTGAAAAAAATAAACTTCTTAAATTGTTAATGATAATTAACAATGTTAATAATTATAACAATATTCAGATTTTAATATTATAAAAACAAGCTGACCCGGTTGAAAAACAAATGATTCGCTTTTTTTTTTTTTTTTTTCGATCCCTCTAAAACAGAAAAACATTAAATTAATAAGTAGCATTACGTATGGTTACATAACTCAGATTAGATACTACCTGTTTATACAGGTGGCACTTGAAGGTCTACGGTGAAATACTTATTATGAAATACTCGAAGGGGGCCTCTTTCGCTATTGTTATAGAAGATGACATTTGTTATTAGCACTTCAAGAAACCCTTAACGAAATCATTAATATATTTTTCTTTTTTATCGGAAAGAGATCAGCTCACTGTGTAGTACTATACAAGTATATTTGTACTATATTAAAACAATTGAGATAGGCTGACCTATCAAAGTGAAGATTTTTTAGGAGTGAAAAAAAATGTTGATATTCACATTGGAAGAAGGTAGTTGATCGTGTGAAATTGATTGTAGGAAGATAGTCCGAGTACGGTCAATAAAGCTATCAAAATAGTAAAAGAAAACTACTTATTGTTAACCAACGTTTCAGTCCACTTTGCAGGGCTTTATCAGAGCTGTCATTTTGAAGCAAAGATGACAATTGAGTTGTCCATTATTTTAGTACCTTTATTGACCGCCACCCGGACTGTTTTCCTACAAAGTTGGTATACGTTTTTAGCACCTCAAGAAATTCTTAAATTGTTCAGCAACATTACCCCGAACCATAATATTTTGTAGATATTATATAACTTTATAGAATCAGTAATACTTTTTTTCTTATTCCTCCGAAAAAGTGAATCGATTGGTGTACAATAACCGTGAAAAATCTAGTTCCTCTTGAGCTACAAACAAAAAACGCTTAATTTTGTTCATAACTGTTTTCCGACTGGGGATTCGGTAATTTCCGTATCTTTCAATGTTTCCATGGCGACAGGGAATATTTTGAAAAAAAACTGCACGTAAAAAGATCCAGTTATTCAAAAGTTTATTGTGGAAAAAGGTTCGACATTTACCTTATAAATCTATATAAATATAAATTTTTCTTGCGAAGACCATGATCAAGATCTCCTTTTCTTCAGCCCATGTGAGGGTCCAGGCTTCCGATCCGTAAGTGATTCGAACATTATGTATTGCTATGTATCGAGGCATTAGCCATTATTACAACAATATGTCGTTTATTAAGATTTTTCGCCATCTGTCCCTAAACCTGTTCAGGTAGGAGTCTTTCGAGGAACCTGGACATATACACATCTGTGTTTAGTTTGTCACATTCCCTTATTAGATCTACCAATACAAGTGTTAAAACAAAAACGACAGGTTTTGACGAAGGACCAGAATAAAATTAAGCAGGTGCAGGCCCTTCCTGGACATGTCAAACTTTACCACCTCCTCTCGGGCCTGGGCGGGACGCCTACCTAGTGAACATTCTGTCACCTATGGCCAATGAGGAATTAGATTAAAAAATAAGGTAAGTGGGAGAAAAGGGACAGGAGAACTAGACCAGGAAAAAGTGCAGTGAAGAGAAAGACTTAGACGAGAGAGGACTAGGCTTGAGAGAGGAGCAGAAGAAAGGCAAGATGCACTTCGACCAGACGAAGTCGTAAGAAAAACCATGAGACCTGGACATCCCTTATGGACAAGACGACACCTACGGAACTACATCTCACGGCATGAATCAGCAGCAATAAGTATAAATTAAACAATAAGTAATAATCGATATTTTATGGCAACCATTTATCTGAATCATTACAATGAATTTAATAATTGCAATAAATTGTATTGTAGTACTATACAATAATGTACAATAATGTAATTCTAAATACTTAGTCACTTTATGTAGTATATATACTATTATATAACCCAATACCACCCCTTACTATATTTTATAATTAATGGTAACAACATTTAATAAAAGGTATTTAATTGGTAAACTGGTAAACACACTAATAGCCTTCGGAAAAGAATCCAATTATAATTGTACTTTTTACAGGGCTCAATATAAATTAATTAAATAACTTATTTTTGGATGATTGCCTTCAGCGATTATCCTGGCATCCCGATAAATCCCGAACAGTACATAGCAATATGTGTGTGGTAAGGAGATTATCATTCTGAGTCATGAAGAAATAGCAGTTTAGGATTAATTTATTCTCAAGGTAGTAAATGAAATTTGTGTGTACCAAATTTTCGTTAAAAAAATCTTTATGATGGTAAGTTTAATTTTACCCTATGATATAACACCTTTGTTTGACTGTGAGAGTTTTAGTAGCTCATCATAAATATAGGTTCCATCCATTAATTTATATTTATTTTACATTGTTTAGTATGCAATCAAATATGGCAATGGAAAATGAGTTTAAACTCTCGGCAGCCTAATCTGCAAGTAACATTACCACGGCATTCGGGTGAAGGTGTTAGAAACATTTTCGACTGGTGACGATGATGAACTTAGGCTTACTGTAGGAGCAAACAGTTAAAGAACTTGCAGAACAACTGAATACAAGTGCATCGACAGCTTCTCGGCACATACAGACCATGGCTAAAGCAAAAAAGGTAGATCTATGGTACCTTATGAAGTGGCAGGAGCTGAAGTGTTATGAGACAAACGTTTCACTGCTTGCTAGGCAAAAAATGAGCCTTATCTCGAAAGGTTAATCAGGTATGATGGAAATAGGATTATATATGATAACAGGTGTCGGTCAGGTAAGTGGGTAATTATCGACAAAAGACCGGGTCACATGATGAAACCAAATATTCATCAATAAAAAAAAATAGTTTCTCTGTAGTGGTCAGTGGCTGGAGTAATTCATTTCTCCTTTTTACCCAGAAGTGAACCTATCACCAATGCGGTATGCTAATCTGAATTTTATTTAATCATATATAAAAAACTACTCCAATGAAGAAAAACGTCATAAACTACTTTATGGCACATTAAATTTGTGTGCTAAAAGGTATCCATCTGTTGATGGGTTCCTGAGATATTGATTTCTTAAAATAAGAATAGCTCTGTTAGGGCTCATAATTTGACAAATTTACTCTACTTTAAATGATTTTCTATTATGTTTTTATTTTGATGATTTTAAAATTAAAGAACTCAGAATGAAAAATTATTTTGTTTTATTTGTTTTTAATTTTTAGACCTGTCGATTTGTGTTGTTGTTGATTGTTGCTTAAAGGCGTAAAACCCTCTGGTCATCAACGCCTATGGGATGATAAAAGTAAAAAAAAA
>NW_027104949.1:899367-900996 GCF_000696795.3 Halyomorpha halys | reverse complement strand
GAGTACACTCTTCGAAAATATGTCTAATCGTAAGAATGGACTGACAATATTTGCACGTTGGAGGTGGCAGTTTTCTGGTCAGGTGAGAGTGCGTGAGGATTTGTGTTTTAACGTGCTCATTCCCTTAATTTATATATTCATTAAGTTATTTTATTATTTTTTATTTATTTATTTAAGTGTTTCGACCACTAAGGCCATTTACAATGAATATACAAAGTTAGTAGATTACGATTGACATATTTACAAAGTTACAAAGTGATAAAGTTACAAATAATTACAAAGTGAGATAGTTTATATTAACAATTACATATTTATAATTAAAATTACATATTTACAATTACAGTTTACATTTTACAAATTTGCAATTAGATTTGACGTAGTTAGTAAATTACTATATTAAATTTTGCATCCACTTATCCATACTGGGCAGTTAGACTATATGTGATCATAAATATTAATGATTTTTAGAAAGTGAAAAAGTTTTGTTGTTGTGGGATCTTCTCTCAACATTTCCTGTAAATCTGAAGAGAACCGATCTGGTTCGTGAGCAATATATTCAGTGAGAATATGCCTGACGGTGAGATCGTTTCCGCAGGAGCGACACATCGGTGCATTTTCTTTTTTCATGAGATGACAGTGGGTGAGTCGAGTATGGCCTATCCGAAGACGGGTTAATATTAAATCTTCTCTCTGTAGCAGATTCAGGTTTATGGTTGGACGTTTCACTTTCTGTTGGACCATTCTTGACTTGTTGAAAATTAAGTTATTTATGTTAACTTATTTATTGATTTTTTCTTCTTATTAACTTTTTTTTTCTTCATATTACCTTTTTTTTTTTTTAATTTATTTAGTTATTTGTAAACTGATCTACTGTAACTATTGTGTCTCTGGTTTGCTTTTACATTGCTATCTAATGATAAATTCGTTTAATTTGTTCAACGGATCTAACCTGGGTAGCGGACACTGGAGAGGGTATGAGAGAGTGAGTATTGGGAGAATAAGCTTGTTAAATAGAAAAAAAAAAGTAATATATTTGTATTTAGTGTGTAGAGGAGTATTGATTGTAAAAAGAAAATGTAGGAAAAAAAAATATTATTACATCATGTAACTATGTGTTGTGCATATATGTCCGATCATGGATTTATTGGTATGCTGTGTATTATAGAAACCCTATGAATTAGGGCAGCATGGCTAAGTAAAGAATTTTTCTCTTACAATAGCCATTTTTATTCCTTAGACTCATCAATTTTTACTAACAATTGTTCATAGTTTTCAATAAAGTAATAAAAAATTGGGGTGGAATTACTGAGTTTTTTCTCCTCTAGGGTTTTCGTAGCATATCCCGGAAGAAGTGAGTACAGCCAACAACTTCCTTCCACGTTTTAGTACAAGTGCCCAAGAAGAGAAAAAAGGCAGTTATCTCACCCCAATTTTTGATTACTTTAATGAAAACTATACATAGTCAAAATTGATGAGTCTGCCAAGTACAGATAGGGGGAATACAAAATGGCGGATGTTTCAAAACGTTAAAAATAATTATTTTTTATTAAATAAATCAAAAATTTGTATCCATTTTTGTCTCAACACGTTTATTTTTCACCAGTCCAACGTTTCGGCCATTCTAGCCAT
>NW_027104949.1:897231-899291 GCF_000696795.3 Halyomorpha halys | reverse complement strand
AACCAAATTCTCAAAATTCCATATAAACCTTTCCTATCCACAATTAATACACTACCATATAAGGTTATAGGTAATAAATAATTACCTTTTCTCAAGAAATTGAAATTATATAATTAATTATTTTTTATTTGGAGCCCTATATATTCACAACTACCAAGAACAATAAAATCTAAGAGAGGATCATTTAAAGTAGAGTAAATTTTCTGAAATGTAATCTCTAATAGAGAGCTATTCACGTTCAATTGTTCTCGAGATATAGCTTTTTAAAAAGCAACATTTTATAAAAATGTTGTATAGAACGTACTGAAATATGAGTAGTTAGTTAATTTATTTTAATAAATCTATATTTCAGGAACTATGTGACGTACAGATGTCTATTAGAATTCAAATTGAAGCTAGCTTAATGAGTTATAAAGTAGTTTATGATGTTCATTTTTGTAGGAGTAGTAGTTTTCATTCTAAAATAAATTGAATTGTAGTTATTAGGTATATATTTAGGTCTATTTCAGCAAATTTACTCTTCTTTAAATAATATTCTTTTAGATTTTCTAGTGTTGTTGGTATTTTTTTAAGATAGAGAGCTCCGAATGAAAAATTAATGATTTTCTAAGGTACAATCTATCGTACTTCATACGGCCAACTGTCTTCTTCCAATATTAATTAACTACGTTTTACAGAATCAAATGATTTATACAATATTATTATCTATTTTTAATTCCAACAAAATATATTATGAACACTTTCATAGGAGTTAGATTACTCGTTATCGAGACTGTTTCCTTTTTCGATTTTCAGGGTGACTACAATAACATGCCTATAGGAAGTTAAAAATTTCCTTTTCACATGTGCACTTTTATTTGAAAAGTAAAATGTTATTGCCTGCTTTGTTTGATAAAATAAATTACGCCAGTTCGGATAACTCAGATAGTCTCATTATTTTCATCTTGTCTATTCTTTTGTTTGTATATATTTTAAGAGTTTTTTTTTTTATTTATTAATTTTTTTTAAATTTTTTATTTTATTTTATTTTATTTTTTATATTACCTATTGCCCACAACTGTGTGGCAGATTGTAATATCTATCAATAAATAAATCTATCAATACTCCCATTAAAAAATTGTTTAAGTTGTTTTGTTTATATAAAAATTTCTTGTTCTTGTGCAAATAAACGATGTTTTCGATGAAGCTGAACTTTTAACTTGCTATTTTATTTGTACATGTATTATTTATGAAATTATAAAAACTTTTAGTCAGAAAAAAAAAAAAAAAAGTTCGGATAACTAGTGTTCGCATTATCGAGATACTGTAATTAAATAAATGGACTTTTAAGAAGAAATACATGATTGAAGTAAACTAGAATCAAGAAAAGTACCTCTTTTAAATATTTAATTTTCCATTTTAATGTTTACCAATTTTAAAATATTAAATAAATTAATGATTTTAACTAGCGCACTTTTGGCAACCCAAATTTGCTCAGATCATAAGATAATAATTTTAAATGCCTCAGAAACACTAAATGTTTTTTAAATACCCAATTCATGAGATTCAGTGAATCCTAAAGGGTCCGGGAACCCACAGGATTGATTCAAGGCTACATTAAGACAAAATAATTATCTGCCTCACCTAGATTCGAACCTGGGTCATTGGAGTTATTGAAATAATATATATATGCATACATTATAATACATTCTTTTAAAATGATTATCTTTCTTACATTACTAATTGTTTTAAATGTTAATTTAATTAAATAAATAAATCTTTACTGCTTCAACCCATGAGGGTTCATGGGCACATCAGCACTTTTGAAGGAAATACTGTTGCTGGACCAATGGTTGTGCAAGTAGGTCATTTGTTCGTAATCACACTCAATCTTTTCCTACTCTTTGGGAGGCTGGGAGGACTCCTGGGCCCTGTTTCATAATAAAGTACAAACTAATACTATTAGTCTTGTCGATTTAACTTAATAAAATTACACTGAAGTGTACAATAGTAACTTGTACTTTAGTACTTTTTAACTCCTGCAATATCACTAATAGTCCTCCATATTATGAAAAAAATAA